>NC_083360.1:84998462-85301493 GCF_030254825.1 Meriones unguiculatus
GGACCATGGGTAGCTCTCCGCAGCATTTCTGAGGGCCCTAGAGGCAGGACGGCAGGGACTCAGAGAAGCGAAGAAAATGACCCCAGGCCACATAGCCAGTCAGCGTGAATGAACAGAGCCCAGAGCCCACACCCGAGGCCATGGGCTGATGGGCTGACCAGGCTGCTTCATGTGCAGGCAAAGGGCTTGCCACACTTCTGGGCCCTCACTGAGCTCGCTGGGGTAGAGAAAGGCCTAAAGTCAATACGGAGAGGAAGGAAAGGAAAAGCTAAGCCTGGGACAAGCCTTCCTTCTCTCCCCTGCGAAGCCCAGCCTCAGCTGGCTTCTTCGGCCCTGCTTGCTGGCCTCCTGGAGCTGAATATGAATGGCTCTCTCGGCACACCAACCCCATGAGACCTGAGCGGGGTCATTCTCATCTCAGTTTCCATATCTGCTAAATGCCTGAGGTTAGTGAGCCCACCAGGACAGCTAAACTCTAAATGCCAGGGGAAAGCTGGGCACGGTGACGCACGCCTGCGATCCCAGCACTTGACAGGCTGCTCTAACAGGGAAACGGCAAGTTAGAGGCCACCCCAACACACACACACACATACACACACACACACACACACAGAGTTGGTGGAACTGTTTGGAAAGGACTAGGAGGTATCACGAGGGGTAGGCTTTGAGGTTTCAAAAGCCTCCTGCCATTCCCAGTTCCGTCTCCCCTAGCGCTGTGACAGCCACGGACTCACCCTCTGAAACTATAAACAAACCCCTCAGTGATAGATAGATAGATAGATAGATAGATAGATAGATAGATATAGATATAGATATATATGATGCCTTTGTCGAGGTGATTTTGTCCCCATGTAACTAAGTAAGTAAAGATAGAAACTGTCCCCAAAAATAATAAAATTGGGGGAATAAGCACCGGTCAGGATACAGAGCAACCCCTTAGCGCCCGGGCAGAAGTGTAGAAGGGGTGAACACCTGCGAAAGGCCATTTCCTGGGAAAAGAAAGTTGACCAGAGGGTATGGAGCGTGTGAGGTTCTTGCAGAAGGCCAGAGCTCAGTTCCCAGCACCCACTCAGAAGGCTCACAATCGCCTCTAACTCCACTCCAGAGGATCTGATGCCCCCTTCTGACCCCCATGTACAAACCTACCTGTGTACATGAAATAACTGCTAACGTTAAACAGAAACACCTTATGTCTGAGCACTCTTACTCCTCGTATAGTCACAAATTATTTTTTGGAAAAATTTTAAAGAAATCAAAATAGGTCTTCAAAATTATTCATGTGTACAAGCTTCAAGTTCAGTAAGGGACCCTGTCTCAACAAATATGGTGGAGAACAATTTGAGGAAGACACACGGCGTTGACCTTTGCCCCCATCTGCCTGCACATAGACACACAGGAACCCATGTATACACACACACACACACACACACACACACACACACAGTGGGGGGCTGGGCAGAAAGTAGAGCATACCAGCATGACATCTGGCACATGATGGAAGCAGGAACACGGATTACTAGTTCCATGTCCTCACTTTCCTCATCTTTCAAATGGCCCTTAGCCAAATACTCTTCAAGACCTTCCAGCCATGAAAGGCTTCCCTACAGGAAGAGCTGCATGCCAAGGCCTCCCAGGCACGTACATCTCCCCTCAACCCTGCTCTCCATGGTGACACTGTTATTTAACTACAAGAGTATTAAAGAAGAGGAAAAAAAAAAAAAAAGACACACAGAGCAGGAATCTTCTTGACTCCTGGTACCACAGGGCCTTGGGAGCAAGCCCAGCTTGTTATGAAGCAAAAAGTCTGTCTTGTTGTGAGGCAAATGCAAGAGTTTGTTCAGTGGGTCCCGAATTCCAGTTAATGCCAACCACAAGCAGGAAGAACGCAGGCCATAAGGCCCTGCTCCCTCACCCCATACGAGAACACAGCAGAACATCATCTGTCTCCCTCCACCCCCAAGGATAAATATAACCTCATCTGCAATCTGACCCCTGCCGGGCCCACCAAGGAGTTGGCAGGGGACCAGATCAAGCACAGGGCTATTGTCTGAATGCAATCCCACACACTCACATCGTCTGATCCACAGACAAATACTGGAAGCGCTTTCACAGGCAAAATGTCCTAGAGCCCAGAGAGGTTCCACACGGGGCCCAAAGAGCCAGCTTTATGTCTGGGAGACAGGACTGAGGCATGCCTCTTCCCAATATCTGCAGCCTTTGTTCTCGCGTCTTGATGCTGAGAAAGGCTTAGAAATTAACTACCCCTATAGGGAACTATCAATGGGGAAACAGAGGCACAGGAGGTCTCTGTCCCAGGTCTTAATCGGCAAAGCCAGCAGTTCTTGGGCAAATCATCAGGGACTTACTTCTTCTGAACTGAACTTTTCAAAGAAGCCGAGTCTATACTGAAGGTCCTGAAAATGGCTGGGCCTTGGCTGATGAACACTGTAACTGTGGAGTGATGGACAATCCTATTTTGGTTCCTTTTCAGAGGCCAGGGAGAGAGGTGTGGGCACAGGGTCTCTCTTTGTAGCTCAGGCTGGCCTCGCACTCATGACTCTGCTCCAGTCTCGGTGCTGGGATTATAGGTGTGTCAGTAGCCTGTCCCAAAGCTACTCACAATCATCTCGACACTTGACCCAACATCATCTTAACTACCAGGAAGCCTCTTGGGGTGTGTCACTAACCCAGCTTGACCATCTGAAGGCCGCAGCACTGGAGCCCACCTACCTGACGCCTCCGGCGACACATTACATCAACACTCAGGTTTCGTTTTTTTGTCTTGTCTTGTTTATGTTTTTGGTTGGTTGGTACGCAGCGCCTTCAGGAGAACAGACATACCTGCCCCCATCTCCATCCAAGGTATTGTGAAGATTAAACACAGATCTCTGAAACCTCGGGCACCTGGCTCTCGGCGAAGTGCCATAGGTGGGAGGCACTCAGTGGGAGAGGCTGAAGAGCAAGGAGTAGCTAACTGGACATCCGAGAGCCCGGCAGCCCATCTCTCATGCTGGGGAATAGGAATGTAAAGAACAGAGATCTGGACTCTGCAGATGGCATTTGAGTCTGGTCCAGCCCGAGCGCCCTACCTCCTGCCCAGCAGCCAGCAAAGCCACTTCTGCCTCTGGGCATTTGATACCACCACGGGCAGGCCAGGCCAGCACCCACACCTACATCTGGGTTTCCTGAGAGGCCTCCTCACGTCCCTTCATGTCCTTCTACATGGATAGTGATGGTCTGAGGGCCTGCATCAAACCTTTCTGAAACACTGTCCTTGGCCCACCACCAAGGAGGGAAATGCCGGAAACGACGCTTTGTCCACCTACAGCTCTGGGGGATGGGAGGGCCCCTCATACCAGCTAGACAGACCCTGCTCAGGTACGACGCTGCAACCCACCACACCCCCTCCAGCAGCTGTCTAGCCCCAGGAACAGAGGGCTCGCTTCCTTCTGTAAACTCCTGCGCTATCCAGTCCTTCTACCTCCCTCCCACTTCCTCCATGCCTCCCTGTGGGCCTCCTGCCTCAGGCTGTTTGACACTGCGCCCCACCACCATCACCAGAAAACCTAGAAAGAACATTTTGAGCACAAGCAGTCGGACCCCAAATGTAAACTTAGCTCCCTGTGTTCCCCAAGAGACACTCTGACCACACCCAGCCCAAAACCCCGCTGGCATCCATTAACTCCTCCATTCGGAGACCTGGCACTGAGGTGGGCCATTCAGGGGGCTGTGCAGGTAGGAGAGACCTGGCTTCTCCCCATGAGAACTCTTCACACCCTCCCGACCACAGAATGCAGCTTGCCCCTGCCTCTGGGTTACCATGGCAACAGGAAGAAGGCATGGGGGGGGCAGGCCCTGCCATCCTGCAAGCCACCTCATTTACCCTGGAGCTGGGCACAGCAGCCACAGATGTCAGTCACAGTTCCTTCTGGAGAGCAGACGAGAATGAAAGGTAAGGGGTAGAAAAGGAGAAAGAAATAAAACAATCGGAGAGAGAAAAGAGACAGGAGGGAAAGAGAACAGAAAAGAGATGTCAGGGGGAGAAAGAAACAGGCTGGATGTAAGAAAACAAGGAGAAGAGCACATGTACAGAAAGAGAGTGAGAGAAAGAGAGGGGGGGGGAAGAGAACAGGAAAGGGGCCCCTCCTGATCCCCACTCCACACACACATTCCTGGGCCTGAGCTGCTCACAGCTTTGGAGATTCTGGGCAGCTTAGACTTCCTGCCCCAGGAAGCTGGCAGCCTGGCTGGGCCCCTTCAGCTGCTCTCTGGGCCCTAGAGCCCCCCCCCTCCGCTAAGGGATGGTGCTTTCCCCCAGCAAGTGGGGCCCCTTTTCCCACCCTGACCCCACCCAGCCTGTGTCCTCCAGCTCAACCTAACTTAGTTGTCCTGTGTTTAAAAAGCCATTCCAAAGAAGCAACAGCAGAGCGGTGGAAGCAGGGGTCATGCCTTACCAGCTGAATGCATCCTGTCACAGGGAGTGGGCAGGCCTCAGAAGAGGCCTCTCTGCCGGTAGGAGACACTGAACAGGGCTGGGCAAGCTCTGGCAGAGGCGGGAGCAGACCCAGCACAGACAGCTCTCCCTGTGCTTTCCCCTAATTCCAGGTGTTTCTCCCAGCCTCCTCTAGCCCAGGCGAGCTGACAAACTATAAAACAGCCTTGACCTGCCCTGGCCTCACAGCACCCAAACACTGCGTGAAAGGGACCTGTGCCATGAGAAAAGCTTGCTGGAGAAAAACCAAGCAGTGGGGAAAGAAAGACAAATACAAGTTTGGGGGTGATTGGTAAGAGGTCTATGGCCAAGCCCAGCAGGCTCTTGGTACTCTGATTTCGGCCCTGCCTCCGGTTTGCTGGGGAGCCATGAGCTGTAACTTGGGCCACGCTGAACCTCACTGTTTACTTCTATAAAATGGGAACTCTGTATCACAGAAAGGAGTCAGAGTGCTCAGACCAGGACCTGACCCACAGGAAGTACCCCCAAACTGCCCCTCTTTGTGTTGGTAAAAAGGCAAGGCAACCGCAGAAAGACAGCATCAGCCCACAGGTCCCAGGGGTAAGAGCCATCCGCTGAGAATGGCCAAGCGGCCTCTGCAGAACACACTTGGAAGGCCTGTGACAGTAACATTCACTCCCTCCCCCCTCACACATGCCCAGTACTACCAATTGAACACAAGAGCCTGTCTCCATTGGGGCTTCATTCCCAGACCCCCAGGAAGGAAACAGCCTCTTGGAATCAGAGTCTGCGATTACTTGAAAGCAGCTGGGGGTCGGTGGGAACAAGGTAGGCCGGGCACTGGGGGGAGCCCCTGGGCCATGAATAAACTGTCTTCAATATTTTGCATTTGTACGGAGTGGAAACATCACCGGTGCCCAGTGAGACGAGCCCGGAGGGGTTTCCCTCGGAGCCCCGTGCTCCTGTTCTACGCAGTACTGTATCGAATGACTGGAATGAAGGCCAGCCTGGCCATCAGCAGTTGCCTGAAAGGCAGGATGGACAAAGAGGAACCCGAATCTGTCACTACCTCCTTGTTTGGGGGCTGGTTACGTGCAGGGCTGGTTCTAGCTCAACGGCTGCTTGTGTGAAAACAGCCTCATGATTTCATCTGTCCACAAACTCAACTGCGGCAAGTCCTGCCGCAACCAAAGCGTACTCTGTGGCGGCTGAGGCTTCCCGCGCCAGCAGGGTGGGAGAGCACAGGCGAGGAAGAACTGACTCAGTGCGGAGGAGGCAGCCCCAGGCTGGGGTTTTGTTTGAGGCCCAGCCCTGTGAGCAGGAAACCAGAAGGAATGGGACTGGCCCCCAAACAAGACAGACAGCCAGGCTGGGGGGAGAACGGGGAGGGCAGCGGCTCTGCGTGGCCCAGGCTGGGGTCTCCAGCCCCGGGTCTGAGAGCTGGAAGGGTCCAGGTAAGGTTAAGAGCACGCCAAGTGGACAGTTAGAAAGAAACCAACTCTACAGATCAGTGTTTGGCTCTGTTAAAACCCCCATTCGGTTCGGTTTTTTTCTTTTGCAGGAAGCTGGGAACAGAGCACCGAAGGAAACAGTTTCTTTTCCCATGACAAGCAAAAAGGGGACCAGACCATTTAAAGAAAGAAAGAAAGCACAGAGCAGCTAGGGGTGTGGCTCAGCGGGTCCAGCGCTTGCCTAATATCCGCAAAGCTCTGGTGGTTTGGTCCCCAGCACTGCATAAAACAGTTGGAAGATGAAGGGAGGAGAATCAGAAGTTCAAGGTCAGTCCCAGCTACAAAGCCAGTCTAAGGCCAACCTAGTCTATACAAGATCCCACCTCAAGAAGAAAAGAAAAAGAAAGAAGAGACAAGACAGGGAGTGTGATGGAGAGAGAAGGTAATTTTCCAATTTGAGGCAGAATTGGGGGAGGGTTCCTGCTGACATCTGGCTGAACGTATGAGTGAACTTGAAGGAGCAATTACGAAAGGCATGGCGGGGGGAGGGGCCTAGACAGGAGAAGATGGAAAGCCCCAAGAGTATAGCAGTGGTCATCCGAGGGTGATGGGTGAGGAGTCAGGAGGATAGCCCAGTCCACATGACCCAAGGCTGGGCCCATCCATCCCCAGAGTGCAGATTTGACCGGAGTCTGTAGATGGAGGGAGATGGGACCTGCCTTTCAGCGCTCTTCCCACTGGGGGCGTGCAAGTGTGTGTGTGTGTGTGTGTGTGTCCTGCAGGATGAGGAGAGACAGGGAGAGTCCTCGGTCGTGTTGTGCTGCTAGCTCCTGGGACCACACCTGGACAGGGCCTGCCTATCCAAATTGTTGGCCTAGGGCAGATTTCGGCATTCAGCAGTACTGCTGGCTGAGAGCGTCCTTGCTCACAGTGAGAGATAAGGACGGTGGAGCTTGAAGCCAGGAGAGGAACTAGCACTGAGTTGGGGGAGGCCAGAAAAAAAAAAAAAAAGTAAGGATCAAGAATTTTCCAGTCATTATTAAACATTCAGGGGATGTATCAAAGCTCTGATTTGCAGCTCTCTGTTGAACTATTGAAAAGGGGCTATAGACCTACAAACCAAGCAAAAAACACCCACCAGCACATAGGGGCATCTGAAGGTCACTGGAGTCTACACCTGTAGTAGGTTAAAGGGTACCAGGGCCTTATGGCTCCACCTTTAAGAGAAAGTGGAGTCTAAGCCTCTCCCCTGGGCCTGAGTCACCTTTAGTGACATTTCATCCAGTGCCTCCGAGATCAGACCACAGGAAGCTTGCAGCACCTTGTAGGCCTCCTGGAACTGTCCTTCTGGGGGACCTGGCTACCAGGTAAGAAATCTGACTCTCCTGAGACTGTCACAATAAAGACTCCACATGTGGGTGCTCTGAGTGGCATTCCCAGCTAAGCCCAACCTTGCAGCCATGCCCACCACGATGCCATATCTGACTCCCAGTGAGCTCACCCACAAGTGAAACGCCACCCAGTAACCTCCATCTGGGCCCCACGGAGCACATGAACCGACCTGAGGAGCTCTGCCCAGCCTTGCCAGAGCTTCCAACCCACAAATCACAATGTATCACAAGCCAGCGGGTTTGCTAAGCCTCGGAGAATCAGGGCGGTTTGCTTTGCAGCCCTGGAAACTACAGCAGACACATTCCTGGGAGAGGATGTAGGCAGGGACACACACAGGAGAGGGAGGTATGAAAGAGAATCCTGAAGAAGACCCACTTCAGCCTAGTGCAGGGCGGACCCAGACAAGCTCCCTGACATGCTGAATGGCAATGAAGGCAGATGGGGACAGAGAGGAGGGGAAGGAGTCCAGTCAGAGTGACTTAGAAAACAGATGAGAGGCAGTGGGGAAAGGGGGGATGGGGGAGCTTGGTAGGGACCTGAACAGCTTTGCTTGCGTGGAGGCTGAGAAATGCTGGAGCTTATTCACCTGCTAGAGGGTACAGCAGTTGGAGGGGTCCCCCAGAGCCAAAGAGCTGCCCACAGGAGAGGTACCTATCATCTAAGAAGCCCTTGGGCACAAGCTCAAAGGTCATTTTAGAAATCCGCACTTTGGCGTGGGTCTACTGCATGCTGAGCCCTTGGGCAACCTCTTCATCCTCTGCTCTACTCAGTAAGAGGTAACAACGAGCCAAACCGAGCATCTGATGGAAAGGAAGCATGGGCAGGAGAGAGAGAACCCGCACACACCATGCCTAGACGGTAAAGGGCAAAGGGACAGTCACCCACCCAGCCCAGGAACTACTCGGAAGCAGGTCACCAGCACATGGAACTGCAAAGATCCTCCCGAAGTTGCTTTTTGGCTCCCAGCCAGAGCTGGTATGACCAGTGGGTCCCCTTGGAAATCTTTCCAGATAAAGACATCCAAACTATCACCACTATCACCACGCCCCATCCAAAGGGCCAAAGCAGCAGGCTCAAAATCCATCCTGGAGTGAGACACACCTTCTCAGCCTGCCTGCCCTTTACCTGTATCTTCAAAGCAAGAGGAGGGCTGGACTGAGCTGACTCAGAGGGCCTCAGGGCCCTGGGAGAGGCTGAAAGAGGCTGGGAAGCAACCCGGGCTTTCCCTCCACATGGGCTCCCTTTCAAGACGGTCCCTCCCCTCACCCCAGTCATTAAACCTTTGGCTCACCACTTGCTCACGTTTGAAAAACATATATGTATTATATTTTATTTATGTGTATGCAGTGGTGGGGGAGGTGTGCACAGCAAGCATGTGTGACGGTCAGAAGACAACATGTAAGAGTCACTTCTCAGTTCTTCCTTGTCCCCCGACCCCCAGCACGTGGCTCTCAGGGATCGAACTCAGGTCACAGATCTCGGCAACAAGCGCCTTTTCCCACTGAGCCATCTCACCAGCCCGGCCGCTTGCTGGCTCTTAAAAAGAGTGTCAGAGGACACGAAGCTGCTCAGTTTCGGGGACCATCAGGACCCCACATTCCCTGTGGCTGGGAGATCGGAGAAGAGAAGCAGCCAGAGGGGTGGGGTAAAAGTTCTTGCTGCCCTGTGTGTCTGTCTGTGTGTGTGTGTTTGTCTGTGTGTCTGTGGAGGGGGGGGCTTCCCACACACACACATGAGAACCTGAGTTTAAGCCCGTGTTCACACAGAGCCAGCTACGGCCACGTGGGCCCCAGCGAAGGGGCAGGCGGGAAGGGTTAGCGACTGGAAGGTCGGTTCAGCATTCTGGCTGCAAGCCTGACTCCAGGTTCAAGGTGACAGTTTGCCTCAAGGAAATAAGAAGAGTGAGAGAGCAGGACACTGCTGTAGCCCTCTGGCCTCTGCAACACATGCACACAAAGAACCAGTCAGAATCTCTCATCTATGCATACACACACACACTTAAACACTCAGACACACACATATATAGGCACACAAACATGCACACACGCATACCTATACTCACACCATACACACCCACAGACACACACTCACAGACACACACTCACAGACACGCAGACATACATACCACACACACACACACACACACACACACACACCCCGATCCTCTCACAGGCCCTCTTCCGGGGAAGGACAAGGTGCTGGCCTGCTCCCTTCAGGCCTTATAAAAGATCTGAAGGAAACGAGGACCACGTGGCTTTGAGAACCCAGACTGCCTCACTGAGACCCACGGGCAGCTCCCCTTCAGTCCTCTGACCCAGGCCAGGCCACACCCCAGGGTGGTTCACAGCCTGTTCTCAAGTCACACATAGGAAAAGAGCAAGGAGTGGACAGACGTGGGCATAGGCCCTCAGCCCCTGACGAGCATGGGGAGCAAAGATCCAGTCAGGGCTCCTCGTTTGGGGCTGGTCCCCTAGGCCCTGAAGGGCCAAGGAAAGGTTCACACAGCCCTGTTCTAAACTGTAAAGTGAATGTACACACAAGGAACACCCTGAGGAGCACAGCAGTGAACGCCCTCTTATAACCCAGTTCTTGGGAGGTGGAGGCATGAAGATCAGGAGTTCAAGGCCAGCCTCAGCCTCATAGTTCCAGGCCAAGTTGTCCCTAACACCGAGGGGAGAGGCAGAGGGTGAGGCCAAGAGGAGGCCAGCATTCGGCCGGTCTTCCACACGGCGGCCCTTACTGCACTCTGTGGGGGTTCCGCACGCTCAACATCATTTGTTCCTCAGCAAACCCTTCAAGGGACAGGTTTCCCTTCAGCTCTGGAAAGGAGTTGAAGCCAAGCTGTCTGCAGGACTTGCCTGAGGCCCAAATATGGAGCTAAGGTCCTGCCTTCCTCACTCCAACAGCTGGCTCCGCCCACTGGGCTACCTCAGGCAACACTGATCAACCAGAGGGTGGCGAAGGCTACGGAGGAGGCTCCTGGAAAAATACCTCTATCATGTGGCGAAGGGGGCCAGAAAGCCAGTCTTCACTCAAGGTTTCCTTGTGACATGGGCTCTTTCCTGGCTCTTACCCCCACCATTCAAGTGCTTCTGAAGATCCCTGCATGCTCCCCTAGAAAGACTAACGGGCTAAGCTAACTGTCACCCACTCCAAGAAGTCTCCTGACTCATGAGGGCCACCTCAGCCTTCCTCTGCCACGATCTAGCCACGATGAGCTGTCTTTTTAGTTTATGCCCTCCTCAGTTGTCCCATCAGCCTAGGGGCACTGAAGGACAGGTCTGATCTGGCTCATTCCTATGTCCCCAAAGAACTCTAGTCCTCTATATCATTGCCATGACTTTAATGTCATCTTCTGCCTGCAGAGAGGTCAATCCCGTAACAGCAGGGACACACACACATGCCCACGCCTGTGGCCAGGGGCCTGACAGAGGACCCAGCTGACCACACCATCTGTCCTGGAGCCACTAAAGCAAAGATGTCAGGCCATGACCTCAGCCAGGGCAGCCTAGTTCAAGGCGAGAAACCACAGCACCCAGGGCCCTGGCCAGGTGGAGCTGGGGTCAGGCAAGATTTTTATTTTTAATTTATTTGTTTTTCTTTTCTGTGCATGAGTGCCTGTCTACACGCACATCTAGGTACCTAGGCTGTGCCTGGTGCCCGTGGAGCCAGAAGAGGGCATTGGATCCCCTGGAACTGAAGTTACAAGTGGTGGTTAGTCACCGTGTGACTGCCGTGAATAGAACCTGGGTCCTCTGAAAGAGCAATGAGTGCTCTTAACTGCCCCTGGACAAGACTGTTTAATTCTCTAACTAGTTCAAGGTGATGCAAAGCGAGGGCCCTTGGCCTTCTCTGTAGAGCCAACTGGACACCAGCAGCCTTACACAAAGCAGTTACGGGTTTAAATAAGCCTGACATTTAGCAGGGCCTCAACAGAAATCATCATTTTACCATCTCACCTCACCAAAAAGCCCTGCCCCTGAACCACAGCGGAAACCCACAGACAGATGAAGAACAGGGGTGATTATTTACCCAGCCAGGGACACGCAAGTTCTGTGGCTCACCAGTGTCTCACATGCAAGTTCTGTGGCTCACCAGTGTCTCACATGCAAGTTCTGTGGCTCACCAGTGTCTCACACGGGTTCGAACAGAGGCCCACAGAGGTGGATCAGGCTCACGGATGGGGTGTGGCCTACACAGGCAAAGCTTGTCGGTGCCTCTGGGGCTGGTCTCTGGACCCTTCCACTCAGGAGCAAAGTCGTGGGCAGCCCTCCCAAGGCTCTAGGAGGACAACATGGCTGTACTACTGTAGCAGGCACAGGTGGGTGGGAGTACCGTAGCCCCAGACCCCACGTGCGCGTTGTGGAGTCTGCTCCGACAGCCTGGGTCCCCCAGCCCACACAGCCAGTGGACAGGGATCACAGCAAGGCCACTCACTGGGGTTGCAGATGCTTCCACAGCCAAACCGAAGCTGAAGAAGGGCCCCCAGGCTAGCAACTGCCCAAGCCCAAGCCCACGCTCTAGGGTCTTCCCGGCTGGTTCCAACCCAGCTCCCTGTTGTGAGAAGCAGGAAGGTAGCTGGCACCATTGATTGGAGGCTCTCCAATCAACGAAGAAGGCCAGGTGCTAAGCCGAGCACCCACCAGGGATGGTGGTACGCGCCTTCAATCCCTACACTGGGGAGCCAGAGGCAGGCAGACCTCTGTGAGTTCCAGGCCAGCCAGGACTACATGGTAAGACCCTGCTTCATGGAAGAAATTAATTAAAAACAAACTAAGCCAGGAGAGCAGAGAACCTCGAGAAAACTCACAGACAATATGACTCAACTACAGTGCCTCGAACCTAAGCCAGCCGGCAGCTGCCCCTCCCAGGCTCAGGCCACTCAGGCTAAGGCTCCTCTGGCAGTTTCCTCTGCCCAGATGCGCCTCCCTGAGACCCATCCCATCCCCTCAGCCTCCAGATGCCATCTACCCCGGAGCGCACCTCCATTCTCTCAGTTCTCCAGGGAGCCTGAGTTTAAAGCCCTTCAGTGTCACTTGACATTGCGTCACCTCTCCATCCCTGTGTCGTCTTTTTGGTTTGGTTTGGTTTTCAAGACAGGGTTTCTCTCTGTAGCCCTGACTGTCCTGGACCTCACTCTGTAGTCTAGGCTGGCCTCGAACACAGAGATCTGTCTGCCTCTGCCTCCCGAGTGCTGGGATTACAGGCATGCGTTACCACCACCCAGCCCCATTTCATTTTTAATATAGGGCACAAGAGCATTCTCTGCTTCAGAGTGATGAGGGCAGGTGGCCCTCGCTCGTTATTACTGCTACTTGTGGCACTCACGGTAGGTTTCCATTGTCATGGTTTGCCTGCCTTTGCTGTCGCTCCTCAGCTAGCTCAGCAGCGGGGAGCCATGCTGTCACGGCATATTCGATCCAGCAACTGCCACACACATCTATGATAACCCCTCAGTAAAAGGAGGGAACAAGAGGACGGGCATTGTTCACTCTGAGGCCGGGCAGGAGGGGGAGTCACAGGAGAAGTGATGACTGAGCTGGGTTTTGAAGGTTAAAGACAGGTCATCTAAATGGAGTGAGAACACTGTGGGTGCCTGCCTGTGGCTGAGCCTGGGGTCCACACGCAGCTCCTGAACTAGCCGTTCATGGTTGAGCCTCCGTTCTCCTCCCCAGAGCCTTCCAGGACTATCACGACCCCTTCAAGCCCACGGGGCCACCCATCCACTCAGCCACTTGGAGCTCCGGCTGTATGAAGGGCATTGTCATTTTCTGTCTATAGGCCTCCCTCCCCTGCCACGCCCCTGCCACACAGGCACGTGTGTGCGCCCATACACATGCATGAGGCCCTCTCCACCTTATTATTTTGGGGGCAGGGTCTCTCACTGAACTGGAAGCTGACCATTTTCTCTAGGCTGGAACATCAGCCAGTTCCCAGGATCCATCTGTCTCTACCCTTCAGTACTTTTTCAATAGGTGCTTGGGATTTGAACCTGTATCCTCTTACTTCCTCATCAAGTGTCTTTACCCACCAAGCCAACATCCCAGACCTGGAAATGATATTCTAACCCAAGCCTAACTCCATGGCACACACTTGTAACGCCATTACTCAGGGATCTAAGGCAGGAGGCTCAGGAGTAGGAGCTGCATAGTGAACTATCTCAAAACAAAACAACAAGAGAAGAACAGCAGGAAAAGGACACAGGGAGAGAGAGAGAGAGAGAGAGGCAAGATTCTAATCCAAACCTCAACATGCCCCAGGCTAGACCTCTAATGAGGCTGAAAGGATGAAGCTTAGAGAAGCCCCTCCAGCTGTCCCATCACCATTTGTGGAGTGAAAACAGTTCCTAAGCCCCATTGGGAGCTGACCTGGATGAAGCTAGAACTGAGGATCAGAGATTCAAGGTCATCTTTGGCAACATCTTCATCAAATTTAAGGCCAGCAGAGGCTACATGCAACCCTGTCTCAAATAAAAATAAAAGTGGCTCAGTACCAAGGAAGAGAAAATGTCCCCAAACTCTCCTTTTTTCCCCCTGTAAGAGCAAAGGAAAGTAAGAAGAGGCCACAGACATTCAAGATCTGCCAACCAGGTACAAGTTCAAAGGTGGTGGCCAACGTCATTTTAAACTAATGTGGGGTCCCTTTGACCCTGTGACCCAGTTTCCACACCTAACAGCCAGCTCCATCACCAGAGGCCAGATGCTAGCTGCGTTTGACTCAGGCCTCGGGGTTGGAATATTGCTTGCCAGCCTTCACCTGGCTAAGCCTCATGTCCAGAAAGCTTGGCAAGCAGAGCCACTGAGTTCAAATCCCGGCTCTGCCACTTCCGGCCTCTGTATCACTAGACAGGCTACTGACCCCTCTGAACCTGGGCTATGTCTCACATGCGATAAGTGTGGAGAGAGAAGAACAGGGTGCAGAGAGTATTAGTTACTTTTTCACATCGACACAACCAAATACCCGACAAAGCAGCCTAAGGAAGGCAGGGCTCACGCTTTGAGGAAACACAGTCTCTGAACCCAGTCAAGCTGACAGTAAAGATTAGGCCATCTCGGGAATGGCAAGGTGGACCTGCGCCACTGAACTGAGCAAGTTCACATGTGCACGCACTGAGCGAGCACCTGGCAAAGTCAGGGCATGAAGACACTCTACCCTGGGCTCAGGGGACAGAAGGGAGAGGCCCAGTGGCTCAGATTTCACCCTGGGCATGACTGAGAAACTGCCTGCCCACACTCATTGCCTAGGTATCCCCTGGCCTCTGACCAGGGCTAGGTGCACCAGGCACTGGGCTAGAGCTCACCTGGGTAGGAGACACGGAGCTACAACAGCAAGCGCCCATCCCTATGAGAGCAGGGATCTCCAAGAGTGCACGGTGCCACGAGAAATCTAGGACACTTCCCAGAGGAGGCGGCCTCCCAGCCGAACCCAAGGGCCGAGAAGGAAACTGCCAGAGAGACAGCAGGCTAAAGGAGGCGCAGGGAGGCCGAGGTCCCTGGCAGAAGGTCCAGAAGGCACGGTAGCTGGAGAGAGCCAAGGTGGCCCACTGAGGCAGAGGAAACCAATCAGTGTGGTGCCGCTGTGAACACAGAGGGATGGCTGGTGGGGCCTGAGGAGAAACCTAGGCCAGAATGCCACTGAGATGGCGACCTGCAAGAAAGTCTGAGCCGGTGAGCAAGTATCACAGTTAACTTTCTTTACCGCAAGTGCAGATGGAAGGGAGTCGGGGCCGGGGCTGGGCAAGGCTGCTGCGCTGAGCGGCAGCTGCTGAAGAGACAGGTAAAGCATGAATTTGTCCCAGGGCCCTACTTAAAGGGCCTTTTCTGAAACGTCCTCCATTGGCAGCCATCCTCAGCCAGCACCGGCTGTACAGTTTGTTCTGAGCCCTTCTCCAGGCACCAGGCCAAAGGCCCCCAATGAGCCGCTGAGCACTTGGGAGTTCTGGGACCTCAGCACCTATCTCAGCTCCAAAGTCCCAGTTAGGAGGTTCCAGGAAAAAAAAAAATACTCCCAAAGGTCACACCATAGGACATTCTCCACATGGCCTTTCCCTCACATGGTCCTGTTACTCTCCTGTTCTCGCCTTGAGCGCACACAGCCTCACGTTGTAAACTCTTCCAGGTCAGTAGCCTTGGACTCCTAAGCTGGGGAAACGAGGAGGCACAGAGCCCGGAACTCACATGGCATGGCATCAGGATTGTGCACACACACACACACACACACACACACACACACACACACACACGGGGCCACCGGACTGTGCACAGAACACACACACTCAAGCAAACAGAATTCCAGAACTTGCTACAGAGGATTCCATTCCACACAGCCACAACTGCCAGCCTGAGGGAGCCTACCGCCCCCGGGACCCTTTGGGGAGACTACCAGTTGTAACTTAAAAAGTGCGTGGGTTCTGCGATTTCTCCTTCCAAAGAGGACTCAAAACAGACAGCGAGGACTGAAGATGCAGATCCTGAGGAAAGCATCTGCCTCTGGGCCCCACAGCGGGAGACCCATCCGGCTCCCAGTCCACCCTGCCCCATGGTCCATACCCTTCGCAAGTGGTTTCCAACATTCTGGATCATTGCTGCTCGGCGGGCTGGACTGCCAGGCCCTGGAGGGTCTGTAGGCTCTCAGAGGGTAGCTGGTCACCTGAGCCCCCGGCGGCAGCCAACAGCTCCAAAAGCAGCCTGCGCCTCCCGGCTCCTCCTCCCAAGCTCCGCCCTCCTAAGCCAGCTGTTAATAGCTCCGCCCCATGTCCTGGCCTCTCCTCAATCCACCCTCTGTGCCCCTGCCCCCAAGCCCACACCTACCAGCTGGATCACAGCCCCATGGGGCCTGATGCCCACCTTCTGGCATTACCACACTCTCTTTATGCCTCTCGACCCAGCCAAACTCCAGCCCCGCCCCCTCGCCGCCCCCATTCCAGCCCCCTACCCGCTGCCCTTGGCTAACAGATCGCCTCCGAGATCCCAGAGTTCCAGCTCTCTTGCCAGCCATCCTATCCGTCCGCAAGAGGGCAGGCTGGAGAGTGGCAGGATGCCAGGGAGTTGCCAAGGCCTCCTAGAGAGACACCCGACCCACCTGCCGGGATTTCACCTTTCAGAGTGCTGCCCACTGGCTCCCGGGTGCAGGCCGCCCACAACAGGCAACTGCTGAACTGGGTCCGTATGCCGGCCGCTAACAGCCACTTCCTTGTAAGCAGGCAATGCTTCCAAATGAGGCACCTGCCAAAGTCCACCCAGCATGCAAGGCAGTGTGACCCACGGTTATCAGCAAGTGTAAGTCCTCCATGTTCCCTTTCCTCCGTCATTTCTACAAGAGGTTAGCGGCGGAGGACTTGACACTCACAGTAGACAGGACACGAAAAAGGCTTGGAGGCCAAAGGGGAACAGGTGATCAAGGCCGAGGACAAGCCCTAGAACGCCAGACTCCTGCTGCGTGTAATTCAGGCTTCCTGCTGGTCCTGACCACACCCCACAAGGACTATCCCTGGGGCTGGGAAGGGCTACATCCCAGGCGCACAGTCAATATGAAGTGGATGGGAACAGACTGGCAGAAGCTTCCTCTGCCCTCTTCTACTACCACGGTACATTACATGTCCTCTGCCAAAGGCCCTGAGTTCACTCCCCGGTCTCTGGGCAAGCCCTCTCCTCTCTCAAAGCCTAAGTTCTAGGAATCCAGGAATTCCCAGGAATTCACACCCTTCCAGGTGAGTGCTTGTCATCTTTCAGTACTTCCGCAAACTGGAAACTGAAGTGAGACCTTGAAGACGCCAAGATGAGCAGCAAATGTGCTGAACCATGCCTGTAACCCCAATACTCAGGAAGCTGAAGCAGGAGGATGGCCATGAGTTCAAGGGCAGCCTAGGCTACATGTTGAGTTAGTTTCAGGCCAGCTTGATCTATAATACGATGTCAGACACTGTCATTGAAAGGGGGGAGGGGCAGAACAAGATGAGGACTGGAGAAATCAACCAGTGGATAAGTCCCATTTGATGTCCAAGCATTCAAATGTATGAGTCTACAGGCTCCTTCTCCTTCAGACCACCACCTGCTGCCTTGCTCCTCTTCCAGAAGAGTTAAACTGTGTTCTAGTACCCACATCAGGTGGCTCACAAGCATCTGTACCTCCAGCTCTAGGAAACCCGGTGTCTCTGAACTCCGCAGGCATCTGCATCCCTGTGCCCATACATGCCTGGAGGCAGACTCGCATGCCTACACCTAATTAAAAATAGTAAATCTTTTCTGAATGGGGCTAAAGGCTGGGGCGATGGCTCAGCTAATAAGGCACCTGCTGTTGCAAGCGTGAAGGCTTGAGTTTGGCTCTTAGCACCCATGTGGAAAGGTGGGTGAGTGGTGTGATCCCAGCACTAGGGAGGCAGAGAAATTCAACATCCCTGGGGCTTGCTGACCAGCCTAGCACACAGAATGGGTGAGCTCCAGGCTCACTGAGGGAGGGACCCTGCCTAAAAAAATAAAGTGAGGCCATGAGATGGCTCAGCATGCAAAGGGTGCTTGCTGCCTATGCTGGCTGGAGTAAGAAGGACCCTGTAGGCTCATATATTTGGATGCTTGGGCATCAAGGAGAGGCACTATTTCAGAAGGATTAGGAGGTGTGGCCTTGTTGGAGGAACTGTGTCACTAGGGGTTGGTTTTAAGGTTTTAAAAGCCCGGGCGGGCCCAGTGTCTCTCTCTTCCTGCTGCCTACAGATGTTGTGGATATAAACATTTTTTTTTTTAAAATCCCAGGTGTGGGATATGAGACTGATTCAGATTGTCCATAGCAGCAAACTATTTGCCTTGAACAGGCTCTGAGAGGGGCTGTTTGCCAGCAGACAGTTTAATTCTGAAGACTCTGGAAAGAGAGTGAATGCCAGATCCCAGAGAGGCAACCTAAAGAGAACAGCACAGAAAGACATAGGAAGCATGGAGAATTTTACAGAGACGGGTTGAAGAGAGAACAAGCTAGACACAGGTGAAGACAGAATAAGCCAGAGAAGGAGCCAGAAGATTAGAAAATATTGCCAGAGCTAGTTTGAGGCCAAGCAGAGCAATTCAGTCAGAAGCTGAGAGAAGCCCATTTGAATCAGTCAGCTCAGAGAGGCGTTTTGAGCCAGAACAGCTGAGCTGCACCAGCCAGCCAGAGTTCAGAAAGAATTAGACAGGGTGAGCTTATTCAGCAGTAAGTCTCAGAGGCTGAAAACATTCTAGGCCTAGATTGTTAGATTTAAAAGAGGCTGGAAGCTTCCAGGACTAGGTCTACGTTAGCAGATGGAGGCAGTGAGCCTCAGAGATGACAGTTACATCAGGAGAACCTCAAAAAAATAGAAGTTACTCCTGAGGTATGGGGACCACCAGCCTCAACCCAGAACCTCCACCTTAGACATGGATGAGCTGAAGCCCAGAGATGGAAAATGAAGCTTGAAAAGATATACTGTCTGGAACCACCAAACCTTACCCTAACCCCAGAGCTGCATTCACTTGGTCCTGCCACAAGGCACACAGTGGGAGAGGCCTCACTTAGACCTCAGAGAGGACTTTCATCAAGGCTGAATCCCAAGAGAGCACAGCAGAGAACTAGATCTTTCCACGGAAGCTCCGCAGCTCACAGAGCTACGTCCTGTCTGAACTGGTTCCTATGAGCCCTCAGTAGTTCTAGCCCTACAGATATGTTACTTCAGTCATCTACCTCCCTTCCAGCTCACCTGAGTCCCAAGGGCAGGGACATCTCCCTCATCCCAGCCCCTACCCCAACCCCCAGACCACAGCCCCCTATGCAGATGTCTGTCCTAGGTCCTAGAAGGACCCAAACTTCAGCCTGCTTCAGGGCCACCCAAAGGGTCCCTCAACATCCAGGGTACTGGGTCCCAACCACATTTTTTGTTTTTCTTTTTAATTTTAGACATAGTGTCCTGCCAGTATGTATGTCTGTGCACCACTTCTGTGTCCCGCTTGTACTGCTAGCGCCCTTCCAAGAGGACTTCGGGTGTCCTAGAGCTGGAGTCACAGATGGATGTGAGTAGCTCCGTTGGCGCTGGAAATTAAACCCCGGTCCTCTGGTAGAGCAGCCAGTTCTCTTAACTGCTGAGCCATCTTTCTAGCCTCCATACACCACGTCAGTAGACCAGAAGAAGTTAAGCCCAAGAACTTGCCTGTCTATCAAAATCCCCACAGGTGTCGACTCTGCTGGACCATCAAGACAGATCAACGGCACATCCCAGTGGGAATACGATGAGGCCCAGAGACTTGACAGGCTGCCCCCACTGCAGCAGCAGCAAAGAAATGCCACCATCTCCAGGAAGCCCTGCTGGCCCCTCCTCAGTGGTATGCACGGAAGCGTGCACCTGTAAGCACACGCTTTATAGCCCTGTATCTCTCTGTGTGCTGGAACTCGAGCCCAGGACATTGGGCATGGGAGGAAGACTGTGTTCCCCTCCCTGGTGCTTCTTCTCTTTAGTTTAATTGGGTTTGTGTTTTGGTTTGGTTTGGTTTTTTTTGGTGTCCCCTTTCTGACCTCCAGGAAGCCAGCAGTAGAAACGGGAACAGACTCAGGGAACACCCTGCCCCTTCACAGTGAGAGCCTTGAACACAGTAGGTGTTGGCGGAGCAATGGAGGAATCCCACACGCAAAGCGGGGGAGGGCACACTGTGAACGGAAGCACACGCCTGAATGGACACCTGGTGAAATGAACGCGTGCAGGAACACTGTCATCCTCTCAGTCCCCGGCCTCTGGGGCCCTGGAGTGTGGCCCGGTAGATTAAAGGAAGCTCAGAGATAAAGAAGGGGGTGGGGCATCCATGTAGGGAGGGGCCAAGAAAAGAGCAGGAAACAGAGGTGACAGTATTCAGAGCCAGGCTCTCTCCGCAATCCCCACCCTTTCTGGGGGGAAAGCCTACAAAGGAGAGCAAGGGGAAGCCCACTTATTGGCCCAGGGAGAGGACAGGCACTGGGAACGGAGGTGGAGAGAGGGGGGAAGCCCACCGGAGGAGCAGTGTTCAGCCAGCCCTTCACACCATCCTGCCTGGTAGGTTCTGACACACCCATTGGAGTCTCCGCCAGTTCCCGAGGAGCGTGGACCTCCCACGTGGCCAGCTGCGAGGGTCTGGGCCAGGCCCAACTTCCCTCCGCTTCTGCTCAGGAATTGTTCTCCCCTCTCCCTATGCCGAGTGAGTCATCACAAGGTGCGCTTGGAGGGTCAGAGCCTTCAGGTCCCCGGTGGCCGGCGTGGGGCCCTCCCCCCATCCTCAGAGGCCCGCACCTAAGCAGCCCTCGGCTGAGTGGAGGCCAGTCTCCGGCAGGCAGAGACTGACCTGTCCTAGGAGAGCCGTGCAGGAAGTTGACCCACGGGGCTGAGACGCCAGACGCCAGAAGGGAAGGGGCGGCGCGCGTCGGCAGGTCCACGCGAGCGCCGCAGTCTTACCCAAGCGCTTGGACAATCCTGACCCCACGGCTGGCAGGGGGCCGAGCCCGGGACGCCCAGGGTGCCAGAGCAGCGGCTGCGGAGGCTGGAGCTGGGCGGAAGCTCTGGCTGCAGACGGGACGGCGGGAGTGGCCGACGAGTTCCTGGGCCAATCTGTGCCCTCCCTCCCCTGCCTGGAGCGGGTGCGGCCGGCGCCCCACCCGGGGCGGCGGGGTCAGCAGATCCCAGAGATCCAGGACCCCGAAGGGAGATCTTGAAGGACAAGCTCCCAGCGGTACACACTAAAAACCCAGAGCTGTCAATCCCCGGTCACGGGGCAGAGGTGGAAAAGTGGGTACCTGGTCGCCATTGGAAGCAAACGCTGACAGCTACTTCTATTTTGTTGTTGTTTTATTTTTCCGAGACAGGTTTTTGACATGTAGCCCTAGCTGTCCTAGAACCAGCTCTGTAGACCTCTGTCATCCTCCAACTCACAGAGGTCCACCTGCCTCTGCCTCCCGAGAGTTACTTCTAAAGCCCTGTCTACTAGCCTGAGTATTAGCTCAACCACACTCTTGCCTTTTCCGGTCCTGCTAAACAGAACTCCCAGGATACTCTTAGGGTTATCGGGGCGTGGGGGGTGGGGAGAGAGGTGAAGATAGGGAAGAAGAGATGGTTGATAACAAAGGCAAAGGCAGCACACCCATGGGCCTCCTCACTCAGCGAGAGCCACTGTTAACAGAAGGGGGTGGCTTCCAGATAGACTAGAGCTTTCCATGCGTCCCCTCCGCCCCCGCATCCCTCCATCCCCCCATCAGTGTGGTATTTACACAGGATGGACACACCTGTAGGACCGGAGGGCCACCTAAAAGATACCCACCAGTGTTCCTGTTTGGGATGCTGGCTCATCTGTCAGACCCAAAAGGGACCAGATAAAACGCAATGGTGATCCCTGAAAGAGAAACGGAGGGGAGGGGAGGAAGACTTCGGCAGTCCAGTCTATCATATAAGAAGATGGGGCCTGGAGGGGCTTGTCCCTCCAGACAGACACCCAAAGAGGCCCTTGGGAACTCGTCCTGCCCCAGCCACTCTGGGGACAAAGGGATAGCTGTTTGTGAACTGAAAGCCACCTACTGCGGCTACCCACACTGGGTCCCAGAAGCCCTCCGGTGGGGGACCTCTGGAGGCAGCAAAGGTCTTCCCTGGTCACTCGTATGACCACGCTCTCAGGGCACACTGAGAGTGAGGTTTTCACAGCCAGAGCCACAAGTTTTGGGTTTTGGCAGCAGTCAGACACAGACCAGCTCTGGCTCAGTGGGTAGCATTAAGGCCCAGCCTTGGCTCAACAGATACCTATGGGTCAGTGACGGCAGATGAAATGTGGGAATACTTTCCAAATGCAGACAGGGTTAGGGTTAGACTTGGCTTGGAACCTTGCCAACTGTGCCTAAGCTAATGGACCTTGCAGCTGTTCTCAACCTGCGGCTCACAACCTAGTTGACCTTTTCACATGGGTCAAATATCATATATTCTGTGTTGCAGGATATTTGATCACGTGAACTGGGAAAACCTGTTTCTTGTGGTGCGTCTCAGCCCTAGCACACACCTTTAACCCAAGAGCTTTCTGTAAGCAAGAGCTAAATGAAGTCAACCATGGGCCAAGAGTGGGAGCAAGCCAACAGTTGACAGGGAGTGAACATAAGAAAAGTCAGGAAGGAGGGACATTGAGTTCAAGGGTATTTAAGACAGCATGAAGGAAAAGGGGCTTTTTTTCCTTCTGGGACCTCCACTAAGTAGGAAGGTCATCTGGGTGTTACCTGGCTCCTGAGGCTTCATTTGTAATCAAACTTTGGGGATTTTGCTTAAAAACAACAAACCTGCATATCAGATACTTGCATTACAATTCATAACAGGAGCAAAATTACAGTTATGAAGCAGCAGCAAAAATAATTTTATGGTTGGGGAGTCCCCACAACATGAGGAATGTATTTAAGGATCACGGCATTAGGAAGGCTGGGAACCACTGATCTATAGTTTAGCTAAAACTGTCTTGTAGGGCCAACAAGATATTTCATCGAATAAAGGTTCCTGCCACCAAGGTTGATGACCTCAGCTCAATTCCTAGGACCCACATGGCCAAAGAGTGAACCGAGTCCCACTAGTATGTTGAATGGTTCACCTCCCATAACTTGAGCTCCAGGGGGATCTGATGTCTCTGGCCACTGAGGAGACCTGCGCTTGTGCGCACGTACCCACGCACAGACACACAACTGTCAAATAAGATATGTCTTTGGGAGTGGTGAGATGGTCCTGCAGACTTGTCACCAACCCTGCCAACCTGAGTTGGATCCCTGGAACCCACATGTTGGAAGGAGAAAACTACCTCCCAAGAATTGTCATCTGACCTTCACGCGCACACACACACACACACACACACACAAACATACACTCCCCATCACGCACCCACAGGCTTCATAAGATAAACAGAATTTAATAATTTTGTTAATTAATTTAAAAGGGTGTCGTGGTGCACACTTTCAGCCCCAGTGCTGGGCAGACAGCAGCAGGAGGATCTCTGTGAGTTCAAGGGCAGCATGTTCTCCATAGGAAGTTCCAGGACAGCCAGGGCTACGCAGAGAAGCCCTGTCTCAAACATAACACTTTGTGGTGGGGGAGCCTTTAATCCCAGCCCTTGAGAGGCAGAGGCAGGTGGGTCTCTATGAGTTCAAGACCAGCCTGGTCTACACAGTGAGCTCAAGGACAACCAAGGCTATGTAGAGAGACTAGGTAGATAGATAGATAGATAATATACTCTCCTTTAGACATGCCCATATGTCAACCAGGACAGCCAGGGCTTTGTAGAAAGACATTGTCTATAAGTCAATCAATTAATCAAGTATTAAAAAGATACTCTCCAACAGACATGCCTATAAAATAACCTAATCTATACAATCCCTCCTTGAGACTCCCTTCCCAATGATTCTAAATTATGTCAAACTGACAATTTAAAGTAACCATCACATGTGTTAGTTGCAATAATTAGATAAACCTTGAGGACATTATGTTAAGCGAAATAAGCCAGGCACAGCACTACAAATACATATGCAGAATCTTTAAAAGCCTAATTCATAGAAGTGGAGAATGCAACGTAATTATACACTGTATATCATATATTATATAACAATTATTATGTATATTAGTGCATTGGTGCACACCTCTAATCTCAGCACTTTTGAAGCTGACACAGTCAAATCTCTGTGGATTTGAGGCCAGCCTGACCCAATATTGAGTTCCAGGACAGCCAGAACTATATAGTGAGACCCTATCTGGAGAGAGAGAGTCAATTGCTAGAACTGAGATATTGAAATCTACTATAATTGTGTATTCGTTAATTTCTCATTGAAGTTTCATTCAGTTTTGCTTCGTGTAGTTTGATTCTTTGTGATTAAGTATAGAGTCACGTAGATTTGTTACAGCTAATTAACGAGATGACCCTTGCACTGGTTGGTTTTGTGTATCAACTTGGCAGAATTCAAAGTCATCAGAGAGGAAAGAACTTGAGCTGAGGAAATGTCTCCATGAGCTCCAGCTGTAAGGCATTTTCTCAACTACTGATCAATAACGGAAGGCCCAGACCGTTGTGGGTGGGGCCATCCCTGGGCTGGTGGTCCAGGGTTCTATAAGAAGGCAGGCTGAGCAAGCCATGGGGAGCAAGCCAGAAAGCAGCACCCCTCCATGGCCTCTGCATCAGCTCCTGCCTCCAGGCTCTTGCCCGGTTTGAGTTCCTGTCCTGACTTCTTTTGGTGATGGGCAGCTATGGGAAAGTGTAGGCTGAATAAACCCTTTCCTCCCCAACTTGCTTTTTGGTCTTGGTTTTTCTGCAGCAATGGAGACCCTAAGATAATCCTGTTATCATTACATAACTACCTTCTTTTAGCCTTGATATATGTGAGGGTTAGTCTTGGTTGTTAACTTGAGGGGATTTGAATCATGCCACTAGGTGTGTCCACAGAGGGTATTTCCAGTAAGGCTTAGTGAAGTGAAATGGCTCTCCCTGAATAACAAGAAGAAATTACCTGAGAACCAGCGCTCCTCTCTCTCTACTTCCTGATTGTGGACATAATGTGACCAGTCACCATGCGTTCCCTGTAATGGACATTTTGGTTTCCTTAAAAACTCAGTTATGGGACTGGGGGAGGGGCATGGGGGGAGACAAGGGAGGGGACTACAGCTGGGATACAAATTGAATAAATTGTAATAAATGATAATAATCATTTAAAAATATTTTAAAAAACACAAAAACTCAGTTATGTTATGTAAATACGTTTTTGTTTTAATTCCAAGTGTGGGGTTTTAGTTTAGGCTTTACTTTGTCCTACCTGATAATTGCCTCCTGCAGGCTGTGGTCTTTGCCATCAGGTATTGTCCTGCTTCCTGCAGCATGGAGAGGGGCGTGATCTAGGACTCAGGGACCTAAAAAGAGAGCCCAGAAAGAAACTTCCACTGCAGCAGCTTGGAGGAGACTGCTTGCTTGCTGCATTTGCTGTTGACAGAGATTGGTATGGCCCCCGAAGAGAACCCATCGACCCTAAACAGCCGGGAGAAGTAAAGGGGTCTGCGCTCCCTCTCCCCACTAACCTTCTCTGTCCTACCTGGGGGTTAAAGGGTTGGCAGAAGGGAGGTAAAGGCTTAAATTCCCCAAATAAAATAGTTTTAAAATGAGCACAACGGGGGCTGGAGAGATGCCTCAGAGGTGAAGAGCACTGGCTGCTCTTCCAGAGGTCCTGAGTTCGACTCCCAGCAAGCACGTGGTGGCTCACAACCATCTATGCTAGGATCTGACGCCCTCTTCCGGCGTGCAGGTATACGCGTGGATAGAACCCATATATAAAATAAATAAATAAATAAAATCTTAAAAAAAAAAAAAAAAAAAACAAACTAGTGCAACGGTTCCCCCTTCGGCTGTGGGCTCCACCCACCAACCACGAAGAAAAACTATTTCTTTCTGTAGTTTGTCACAGAGAAAAGGAAGAGTAACTAACACGATGATGTCCTTTGCTCCTAAATCTACTTTCTTTTGATTGATTGTAACACACCGCGACCTTTTACAATCCTTCTGGGTTTTGGTCTGTGTGTTTATACTGTTATGGTTAGAGTCTACTACTTAAAAGTACCATGTATTTGGAGCGTACATTCTGTTGTTGTTTCTTTTTCTGCTCTATGTGTATGGATATTTTTGCCTGCCTATAGGCCCATGTACCACATACAAGCAGTGCCCAGAAAGGCCAGAAGATAAAGCTCTGTGAGTTTGAGGCCACCCTGACTCTCATATATAGAATCTTAAAAAACCTAATTCAAAGAAGTAGAGAATGCAATGTAATTATACACTGTATATCATATACTATATATCATAAATTATATAACAATTATTATGTATATTAGTGTGCTGGTGCACACCTCTAACCTCAGCACTTTTGGGGGCTGACACAGTCAGATCTCTGTGAATTTGAGGCCAGCCTGACCCAGTAGTGAGTTCCAGGACAGCCAGAACTACATAGTGAGACCCTATCTGGAGAGAGGGAGAGAGAGAGAGAAGGAGGGAAGGAGGGAGAGTCAATTGATAGAACTAAGATATTGAAATCTAGTATAATTGTATATTTGTTAATTTCTCATTGAAGTTTCATTCAGTTTTGCTTCGTGTAGTTTGATTCTTTGTAACTAAGTATAGAGTCATGTAGATTTGTGACAGCTAATTAACGAGATGACCCTTGCACTGGTTGGTTTTGTGCGTCAACTGGACACAATTCAGAGTCATCAGAGAGGAAGGAGCCTCAGCTGAGGAAGCGCCTCCATGAGCTCCAGCTGTGAGGCATTTTCTCAACTAGCGATCAATGGGGGAGGGGCCCAGGCCACTGTGGGTCATCGTGTGCCACCATGTGGGTGCTGGGAATTCAACCCAGGCCCTGTGGCAGAGCAGCCAGTGCTTTTAATGGCAGAGCTGCCTGTCAAGTGCCCTGAGTACGTATTTATCTCCTCCGACGACCTCAGCCCTTTAGCTGGAATTTTTAGGCTATGTTCATGCAGTGTGGTTCCTGATAGACTTAGGTTGGATCAACCTTCTTCCTGTTGTGTTTCTGTCTCATCTGCTTATGTTCTCTTTGCCTTCTTTTCTCCCTCCTTTTGAATCCATCAGGGGTCTCTCGTTACTCCAATCCTGCACTAGATGGCATAACCACATTGAGACGGGCTGAAAATCAGGTACCTGGAGACGCCCCCACCGCATCCATACTACATGTGGTCTCTGGGGCCGTATCACAAGAGGCCACGGCTACCTCCACACCGTCAGGGGAAGTTCTGTGACTGGGGAAGTCAAAACGACGAGGCAGCACTCTCAACTGACTGTGGTTAAAAACAGCTCTCATCTGCACGCTTTCCATAGCGCCGTGCTCGAATAACCCCTACCCTACCTTATACGGCTTTGTCGACCTGTGTGCCCTCGACAGCCTGGGACTGTGAACCGTGGGGAAGACGTGACTCGTCTCTGCCCTGGCATCCGACTCCGTGCCAGCCCCCAAATATGTGCTCAACCAGGGTGACTTCCGTGAGCAAACGAGCCGAGTTCGAATCCAGCTCTGCCACGAATGGGGCTCTGCAACCTGGACTATTGCCGCTTTGTCTCTTTGATCTTCAGTTTCTTTGTTGTTGTTATTTATTTATCTGTTGGTTTTGGTTTTTTTCCGAGACAGCGTTTCTCTGTGTGTAGCCCTGGCTGTGCTGGAACTCACTCTGTAGACCAGGCTGGCCTTGGACTCACAGAGATCCGCCTGCCTCTGCCTCCCGGATTGAAGGTGTGCCCCAACACTGCCCAGCTTCTTCGTTGCTTTTTAAAAACCTCTTTCTAAATCGTAACTGATCACGATTAAACTGGTATTTTTAAATTATGTGTATACGGCGGGGAAAGAGGGGTAGAGGCTTGTGTGAGTGCAGGTGCTCATGGAATCCAGAAGAGGGCATCCAATCCCCTGGAATGGGGATTGCAGGCCTCCTGCCGCGGCTCCTGGGAACAGAACTTCGGTCCTCTGCAAACAGCATTCGCTCTCAACTACTAGCCATCTCTCCAACTCCAAGGTTAGACAACAACGAATTTTTCATTGATTTTTTTTTTTAAACCTAAATATATAGAGAGAAAATGAAGAAAATACTTAAAATTTGTGGTGAAAAGTTGGCCTCTTTCTCCGCTTACTCTGCTCCCAAGACACAGCCGTTTTCCAGTTGTTTCTTCCCCTTTGCGGTCACTGGGGAGGAGAGGAGCTGGTGCAAGGGAGCGCGCGGGATGGAACCGAGGGGCTGACACAGGGAGACGAGCGGGAGCAAGCTCGGGAGTCGGTTGTCCCCTTCCACCACATGGCTTCCGAGGCTTGCAGTCAGGTAGTCAGCCTTTAACCACGGGCTCCATCTCATCAGCTTTTGAAAATAGAAGAGTTGGTGCTGGAGAGATGTCTCTGTGGTCAAGAGCTGTTACTGCTTTTCCGGAGACCTGAGTTCAGTTCCCAACACCCACAACCAGGAGGCTCACAACGGCCGGTGAACGCCAGAGCCGGGTGATCTGATGCCCTCTTCTGGTGTCTGGAGGAACTGCACTCAGGTTCACAAACCCACATCCAAACATGTAGATAAACATCATTTTTTCTTTTTGTATTTTTTTTTGTTTGTTTTAGGAGCTAGAGGGTGGCTTAGTGGTGAAGAACACATACCGCTCTCCTGGAGGTCCTGAGTTCAATTCCCAGCAGTAGTATCAGGTGCCTTACAACCACCTGTAACTCCAGTTCTGTGAGGATTCAACAGCTCTGGCCTCCTAAGACACTAATCAAATTTTAAAAATAAATCTTTTTTTTAATTATTTAAAAGGGCAGGTGGCTTCCTGGGTGAGATGCTTGCTATGCGCATGGGAGGACTAGAATTTGGATCCGAGCACCCACGTAAATGCCAGGTGGGCATAGTAGCCCACCAGTAATCCCAACACTTCGGACAAGATGATTAGTTAAACCAGCTAAATTGACGAGACTCTGCCCCAGTATAGAAAGCAGAAAACACTGGACTTCAGCCTCTGGCTTCCTCATCCATGTACACCCCACATGCATACACACGCCCACGTGCAAACGTGCACACACCACTCACAGGTAATCACTTACAAATATTTCTTTGTCTTTGTGGTTTCGAAGCACAGTCTCTCTAAATTACCCAAGCCAGCCCTCAAATCACTGTAGCCCACGCAGGCCTGGAGTCTGGGATCTGGCTGCTTCAGTCTTCTGAGTAGCTAGGCCTGAGCTGACAGGCCCGGCTCCATTTTTCTATATGGTGCATTCACACAACAGCATCCCTTGCTGTATCACTTTAGACACCGCCAGCTTTGGGGCTGCTGCTTCGTTTGCGATCTCACTTACTTTGTTTGAATTGTCAGGTTGTCAAAATAACTGACATGGAGTTCGGCCTTGTGGCCATAATTAAGCCTTCAAATAATTGATAGATTGATCCTACCCAAGCGTGGTTTCGTCACAGGCTTGGGGGAGAGGGGGTGGCATTAACGACCTCAGAGCTGTGTGGGTTCCCGTCTTCTCCTTTCCCTTCCTATACACCTTCTTGTTTTCCCAGGAGTTTCAAGCTCCTTTTTGGCTTCCTCATAACGGCTCTTCTTGGTTTATCCACACTAATCGGGTGTGAGCCAGCCTGGAAGGGCGAAACCTCGGTGCTCATCACCGACTCTTTCCTCCGCCCCTGACCAGCTCCAGAGGGCCAACCTCGTCCCCGTCTTTCCTCTTCAGAGCTTCTACCCTGTGGTTGGCTCTAGGCTGGCTGGCATGTGCATCCTCTGTGCCACACTCACACACAGCCTCACCTTCCCCTGAGGACGGGGAGAGTGCATAGTTCTTTCCTTTGATGCTAGGCTGGGCCACGTGACTCGGTTGGACCAAATCATTACATGTTTCATTTCTAGTCTGAGTGGTTTTTAAGTTTGGATGTGAGTGTGTGTGTGTGTGTGTGTGCTCGAGCGTGCGAGAGTCAGGCAGTGACTCTCAGGAGTCAGGTCTCTCTTCTTCTGCAAAGGGGATCCCAGCGATCAAAGGAAGGTCATCAGACTTGATGACAGAGCCTCTGAAGTTTCTTTTAAAAGTTTTATTACATTTGGGGGGAGGAGTGTGTGCTCGCTATGGTGTGCACATGAGGGTCAGAGGGCAACTGTCAGGAGTCAGTTCTCTCTTTCCACCATGTGGGTTTTAGAATCAAACCCAGATCGTCTGGCTTGGTGGAAATAGCCTGCACTACATCTGGTTTATTTATTTCTTTTCTTCCTCTCTCTCTCTCTCTCTCTCTCTCTCTCTCTCTCTCTCTGCATTGACATTTGGTAGACACTTTTATAGCCTTGCATCTAGGAAATCATTATTTGTTTTAGGGTTTTTGTATCTCTGAAATAGCTATTGTCATCAAACTTCTATGTTGATCCTATATCTTTTGTTTTCTCACTGCTATTACCATTTTGTTATTTTAATTTCTGAAATATTTCATTCTCATTTTCTTTTCTTTTTTCTTTTTCAAGACAGGGTTTCTCTGTGTAGCCTTGGCTATCCTGGAATCTCTTTGTAGACCAGGCTGTCCTCAACTCCCAGAGTTCTGCCTGCTTCTGCTTCCTGTGCTGGGATTTAAGGCTTGTGCCACCATGCCCGACCTCTCTCTCTCTCTCTCTCTCTCTCTCTCAAGCCATCAAGATAAATTACTACTGTCCATGTGCCTATGAGTATAGAACACCATTCACTAGAACATGAATAACCTACATGGCCTGCCCATAATTTTTTTAATGTATTGTTTATCTTTATCACATATATGTTTTGTCTGCGTGTGTGTGTGTGTGTGTGTGTGTGTGTGTGTGTGTGTGTGCTGGGAATTGAACTTGAGTCCTGTAGAAGAGCAGCAATGCTTTTAACCATTGAGCCACCTCTCCAGCCTTACTGTTTTGTTGTTGTTTGTTTTTTAAATAGTTCATTTATTTTTATTTTATGTTCATTCTTTTTTTTAAGATCTCTTTGTGTGTAGGTGTCCATCTGTCTCTTTGTGTGTGTGTATGAACCTGTACAAGAAGTCCAGAAGAGGGCATCAACTGCTTTGTTTGTTTGTTTGTTTGTTTTTCTTTTTCTTTTATTCTCTACCTATTTCTCTGGAGCACGGTCTCTCCCATTTTCTCAATCACCAGGAAGCCCTGGTGATCCCCCTGTCTCCACCCCAACCCTTGGAGCGGGCATTACAGACAGGCACAGGACACCTGGTTAGTTATGTGACTTCCAGCATACAAACTCTGGCCCCGTGATTGTACAGCCAGTGCTCTTGACTGCTGAGCCATCCTTCCAGCCCCTTAGATACTTCTTCACCTCCTCATATTTCTCTCTCTCCTTACATATCTTCCCCTGGCAGTGAATCTGAGGTTCTCTGGGCACCTGTGGGTTTTGAAGGGCCCCAGCGTTTCTATGAACCTTCTGAAACTAGGAGTACATTTTAGGAAGGAGCTCTGCACGCCTATCAGATTCCCAGATAACCTCTGACTGACACTAAATAACTCTCGTGGGCAAGTATTCCCCTAAGAACTGGACAGTTACACCTCATGTTACAGACGGGGCAGTAGGGCTCAAGAAGGTTAAACACTTTGCCCAAAGCCACACGACTTAGACACTACCAGGCGTCACTGAACCCCAAGCTGTCTGATCTCAGGGTTACATAGCCTCTGTCCTCTGTAGCCTCCACTAGGCAAAGGGTCCTGCTCCAGACCACTTGGGCTAGCTGGCTCTCAGCTTGATCAACTGTAAAACAGGAAGCTGTGGATTCCTGCTCGGCCTGCCTCACCAGCAGCTGAGGCCAGGGAGAGAAAAGGACCCTAGCCTTGGTGCAGCAGTGACCCTGCGATCCCAACATGTGTAAGATTGCTGAAAACTCAAGGCCCGTCTGAGTCTGATCTACACAGAAAAGCTCCAGGCCAGCCAGAATGACATAAGATCCTGACCCAGAAATGAAAAAGAGACAGAAAGGGAAGAAGGGAGGAGAGGGAGGAGAGAGGGGAGGGAAGGCCTGCACACAGGGCCAAAGGCAGCGCAGGCCACTGGGAGAGCAGAAGAGGCAGGGCGAGGTACCACCTCATCCTCTCAGTCCCGTCACTACCAGCTTCTCCGGAGATGAGGACACTGGGCCAGGCTGAAAAACAGCTGTCCTCGAGGGGGCCCTGTGTTGAGAGATCTGTGCAGAGACCGGCTCCGATGTAGCGGATTACCTCAATAGGTCATGACACCCAAAGGTGGCACGGAAGAACAGGCCTTGGGGTGGCAGGGCCAGAGAAAACCGGGGGCAGCCAAGAGGAGGCGTCCCCTGGAGGAGAGGCAGCGACATGTCTACACCTGGTACCATCCAGCCCTCCCCTAGGCCATCCTTTCCCCGCCTTCCCTTGGGATTCCTCCAGCCACCCCGAAGAGCCTGGTAGCCTCGGGGGGCACGCGTTTGGCACGCCATGATCTTGCCCGGAGCCCTGGGTGACCTCCCTCACTCTGACCACTGTGGCTTCCTCCCACAAGCAGTCCCTTCCTCCCGGCCTTGCCCACGCTCAGCGCCCCTCTGGCTAACTTGCTCAGCTCGCTTGCTCCACATCTGAAATCCTGCTGGGAGCGACAGCACCCCTCACAGCGTCCTCAGTGCCACGGCAAGCGTCCGGTAGACCCTTCGCCGAGTGAATTCGTTCCTCATGCTGTGCTGACCCCCGACCGTAAAGTTATTTTCGTTGCTACTACATAACTGTTCTTTTTTTTTTCTACCGTTATGAATCATAATGTAAATATCTGTGTTTTCCGAAGGTCTCAAGTGACTCCGATGAAGGGGTCCCTGGGGGTCACGACCTACAGGTTGAGAATCACTTCTCTGGAACCACTGCCCTCGTGACAGGAAAGGTGGATGACCATGAGGGCGGCTTGTGGAACAGAGGGGAGAGCATGGAGCAGGCCCCATGTGTGTGAGATGTGGTGATGTGTGTCTGGGACAAATAGGGGACAGACACCCTTCCTTGCACCAACTCATTAACTGTCAGAATGCTCTGCTTTAGGCAAGAAAGGATAAAGGAACCAGGAACTTCCCCAGAGCCCAGCAGGTCCCATCCATCCCTATTAGAAAGGAAGACGGAGGCTGAGGAGATGGCCCAGTGGGTAACGCGTTTGCCACACAACCGTGAGGACCTGAGATCGAATCCCGTGCACCCATGTAAAGTGTCAGGGCAGTCATGCATGCTTGCAGTCCCAGCTCTGAGGAGATGCTATGGCTTGATCAGCCTAGCCCACCTGGCAAACACCAGGCCGCTGAGACACCCTGTACCAGACAGAAACACTTAAGGGTATGACCTCTGAGCAACGACAGCCAAGGTCGCCATCCTCTGTCCTCCACCTTCCTGTGTGCACACGGGCACCTGCACATAGACCCCAGCATACATACATCCATACACACAAGAAGAGGCCGGCCCAGAAGGGGAAAGGTCCTACCCAGGGTCAGAGGAAGTCCTGTGACTGACAACACCTCCTTGTTGCCAGCGTTTGGAGTCAGTTTCCTCCTTCGCCCACCCTCCCCCTTCTCCAGGCTGGCAAGCATACAGGACCCCCCCCCCAGCAGGTCTTGGTGCTCACACTAGCAGCTCTCATCTCTTATTTACCCCCCACAGAAGCCCCCAGCATCTGACCCTTAGAAATTTAGACATCCCAAGGAGAATAGCTGCTTATAAGCATTTGCTAATTACACGTATGGATGTCAATTAATTCATTTTGCTAATTAGCCACTCCATGAGCACCGTGCACCAAAGAACTGTAAAACACAGGCATATGGCGAGGGGGGGGGGGCTGGCTGCGTGCTCATGCAGCATGCAGGGACCGGGAGGGTGCGGGTGGTCCTGGTCCTCCCCCCCCAACTCCCAGATGAGCAGCTTAATGGCTAGGGGAGCCCAGCCGTTGCTGCTGCCGTAAAGCATAATTACAGCTTTCCACTAATGGTGCTGGGGGAAACGCTTGCGCACTCAGCCATGTGCAGACAAGCGCCCAGGCGTGCCCACGCAGTTCTGTTTACACATGCCCACCCCCGGTGCACACAAACATAGCACACACGCCCCCGTAGGCACAGTGTGAATACACAAACACGCGTAACACATATGGGGACCTGTGGGAACCACAGTGACGTCCTAGCCTGATGCACCCTGGGTGGCGGCCACAGGATGGCCACCCTTTCATCGCGCCTTGGGCCGCCTCTGGGCTCAGCATTGATATATGCAGTGCTTCCTACAGGGTGCACAGAACCCCACCAACAGGGAATGGCGTCACTTTACAGATGCAGAATCAGGCGCAGGGGATTTAAAAGAGTTGGCCAAAGCCACATGGCAGGGAAGGCGGAGCTGAGGCTCACTCTCTTGCCTCCATGACCAAATGCCGAAACAGGAGAAAGACGGTTCCGTCTGCTTGCAGTTGGTGGGCTTGGGGAAGAACACGTTCTTCCGGGGAGAAATGGCTCTCTACGGGCTTTGTCCCTCAGGAATGAGAAGGAAAACCAAACACCAATAAGAGAGCATTGGCAGCCAGGCGCGGTGGCTCACACCTATGATCCCAGCACTCAGGAAGGCAGAGGCAGGCTGATTGCTGTGAGTTCAAGGCCAGCCTGGTCTACAACGTGAGTCCAGGTCAGCCAAGGGTACAAAGAGAAACTCTGTCTCAAAAAAAACAAGAAAGAAAGGAAAGAAAGGAAGGAAGGAAGGAAACAAGCAAGCGAGCTTGGCAAGAGACACACAGTTGAAATTCTTTTTAAACTTTTTTAATTGCACTTATAAATTTTTTGTGGACTTCGGGATATGGGCCACAGCCTCCACGGGGAGGTCACATGACAACACATGGTTCCAGGGACCAAACTCAGGTCATCCTGGCAGCAAGCACTTTTCCAGATTGAGACATTTTGGCAGCCCATGCAGCTGGGATTCTAAAAAGCCAGCAGGGCACCGGCAAAGAAATATCCCAGCATGCTTCACGCTGAGTCAGCTCTGGGCCACCCCAACACACACAGTGAATCAGGCCTAAGATGCATGGACTGGCACAGACTGGCACAGAGGAGCCACAGTTGAGCAGGGCATGAGCCCAGGGTTAAGTGTGCATTCCTAAAGCAACCCAGAGCCACGGCAGGTCGGCAGGTGCTGGCTATGGCCTGGGAGCCCATTGCCCATCAGTACAGCTTCTCCCCAGAGCTGCCTAAGTGCTCCTACAGTGTCCAGCTGTGGGTCAGGGCTGGAGGGAGCCCAAAGGCTCCATCCGGGGGCCACCGTGGACACTGGCTGCACAGAACCTTCTAGTCCAGACAACTTCAGGCTATGGAAGAAGCAGAGGTGGTTAGGAGATCGTAGCTTAGTCCCAGCGTCTCCCTAAATAAGAATGGCAGATGACAGCCAAAGGCACAGAGAGGGTCCGCTTTCCCTTGAGCGTGACCGTGCCTGGAGGAGAAAGCATCACCCCGTTTTTGAGCACAGAGGGAGATTTTCCGAGAGGTTAACTGAATGAGCCTGGGGAGAGAAGGCTACTCAGAAGGGATCTGTTTGCAGTGGCCAGTGGTCCAGGAACTTCAACAGTGACCAAATTTGACCATGATTATGGCTAGGGAACAGGATCATGAAGACTTAGCTTCTTCCGGGGTTTGGATTCCTTTGTCCATAATCACATAAAATTGACACTTGTCCCTTAGGGAGAAATCTGCTTGAATCTAAGAAGATGCCTAGAACAGCCCCTTCCCACCCTTGAGCTCCCTCAGCTCCCACCAGAGGACCCCACATTTCCTTCTTTCCATTTTTAAGATTGATTTATTTATGCATTTTTTGTATATGTGTGTTCTATCTGCACGTATGCCTGCACACCAGAAGAGGGCATCAGATCCCAGCATAGATGGTTGTAAGCCACCACGTGGTTGCTGGGAATTGAACTCAGGACCTCTGGAAGAGCAGCCAGTGCTCTTAAGTGCTGAGCCATCTCTCCAGCCCCCACATTTCTTCTGCTGGATGATTTCTCCAGCCAAACACCACTCAGTAATTGGAAATACCGCAGTCCAGACCCACACATGGAACCAGGCTCAGCCTCTCCTGCCAGCCAGCAGCACAACCTGGGTGACCCCCAGCCCCCACATGTGTCCCTGACTTAACATCTAAATCCAGGCTGTGGATGTCCTGAACGCTCTCTTCACACAGCCAAAGGTCACCACTGCCATGGCAGCGTAAAGACTCCTTGGCTCGGCCTCAGCGTGCTCTAGGACGAATATCCAGAGAAAAGGTCATCCAGAGAAAAGCCCATGAATGGAGCTTCCTGTGGTCCCTCAGCCATCCCTCTGGCCATGCTGCCCCTCTGCCTGGAAAGCCCTTGACCCACTGCCCATGGTCTTTACTTCTACCTGCCACAGAGCAGTGAAAACAGGGGCAGACCCACATCCCAGCCTCACCCACTCCCAAATCGTGCAGGCTGGCTGGGCTGTTCTGCAGCCCTTCCTCTAACTCACCTTGTCACATATCGAATCCCTTATGGAGTCTAGCCTGAGGTCCTTGCCCTGACTCTCCACAGCACAGAGTACCTGAGGCAGGGTTCCATCTCTAGCCCAGGCCTAGTGTGGGAGCAGAGCTCAGCATTTGTGGAGGACTGGATTTTACAACTGTCCCAGGAGCCAGGAAACCAAGACGGCCTAGAGAGCAGGGTTGGCCACTGGTCTGTCCTCACTAGATATTGTGTCCTTAGGTCGAAGCCCACACTCACCATCTTACTCCAGAGTATCAGTCCCTCACTGGTCAACTGTGTCCACTCTGGCCCTTCCAGGCCACCTCTGCCCCATAGAAGCCATCAAAACTGTGGGAAGAGGGAGCAGCATGGTCCCTGCAGTTTGGGTCCCAGCAGCCATGTCAGGCCCAGTTCCAGGGGCTCCAACTCCCTCTTTTGGCCTCCACCGGTACTGCATGCATACAGGTGAGTACACACTTAAGGGCATAAACACACACATAATTTTACATAAATCTTCTTAAAAGAGAGAGAAGTCAGGAAGAAGAGAGGGGAAATAAAGGCAGGAAGGGGGGGAGAGAAACCCTTTGCAAGGGGGTGGGGGTGTAGCCTGACAGTAGGATATTCTCTAGCAGGCATAAAGCCCGGAGTTCAAGCCCCAATACTAGGGAATGGGAAGAATGAAGAAATGGAAGGGGGAGAGAAAAGGGGAAGAGAGAAAGGGGGCCCTTTGGGGTGCACGGGGGTGTCAGAGAACAGGTTTCAAGAGCCTGTCCACATTCTACCTGGCGGTTACGAGGCTGCTTTGTGTTTTTGTTGTTTGTTGAGACAGGGTCTCACTGTGTTGCCTGGACTAGCGTACTTTCCATCCACACCTCCATACACACACGCACACCGTATGGGCTGGAACTGCTCTTGAAGGGGGTTGCTCTTGCGAGCGGCAGGCCAGCGTACCACGCTGTTTCTAGCGGGAGTCTAGGATAAAGAATCAACTCTCTGGATTCAGCATCAGTACTGCCAAATCACATACTGGCCAGGTAAGACTGGGCCAGTCGTTTCCGCTCCTGGTTCCCAGTCCTGTCAGAATCGGGGCATGTAAACAGGCCCTCCTTCACGGTGCCAGCCTGAGGACTGGGTAAGCAGAAACTCGGAAGGTGCGTTGTAGCACCTGGTAAGCAGGGACCACCGCTACAGAGCGGCCGTGGAGAGCCTAAGCCCCATCAGAGCTGTGCGTGTTTGGAGAGGTGCTGAGCCGAAGCTGAATCCAGAGGGAACGTTCTTGTCATTCTGAAACAGGGTCTTACCCAGAACGACCTTGAACTTGTAGAATTCAGAGATTCTCCCAGCTTCCCAAGCACTGGGTCTACAGAAGTGTACCGTGGCTAGCTTGATAAAAAATAAAAAAATAATGGGTCAGAAAACAACTGTGGATTCTCTCCCTCCCTGTTTTTTTCAAAGCAGGATTTCTCAGGGTCCCAGGGATCAAGCTCAAGTTGCCAGGCCTGCAAGGTAAGGGCTTTTACCTGCAGAGCCATCCTAGCCAGCCCTGGCTTTCTAAAGCCAGGCCAGGCTAAGTTCAAGTGTTTGTTAGGCTCGTTAAAACATGCTTGATTTAGGATGTTTTCAAGATAACCCCAGGCTGAGCAACATTGGATGTCAGATAAAAGTTTAGGAAAACTAGCTGAACGTGGGCTGCTGCAGGGGCTAGGAAGGCAGGTAGTCTATACAGTAAGTTTCGGGCCAGCGGCGTCGGGGGGATTAGGAAAATTTCAGGCAGAAGAGGCACAGCTGCCATTTGCATCTCAGCCCCATGAGTGGGTGACGGAAACCTCGCTTAGACACCTGTCAGCCAAGCACAGATCCAAATGTGGAGATCCAGTTCTGTCTTTCACTTCCCAGTCTTCCTCCCTGCTTTTTCAGTTCTTTCTTTCTTTTTGACGTTTTTTTCATGTCGTTATTTTGTGTGCATGCCATGCTCTGGCGTAGATGTGGAGGTCAAAGGACAAGTGAGAGCCCATTTTCCACTTCACGGTGTGGGCCTCGGGATTTGAACTCTGATCATCAGGCTTGGCTGTGCCATCTCACTGGCCCTTCCTTGTTAACTGTCGGGATTCTTCTGATTTTTGCTGGTCCCTCTTGAGTAAGGACTGGCTATGTTCAGGGAGGGCTACCTTGCTCTGACTTTACATTGAAGTCCTCAAGGCCTTAAATACTCAGATACTTGCCGCTCTGGCTGCTTTTATGAATGTCGTTCTTCTGTCTTCTGTCTTCTGTGTAATTTCTAATTGAACACGGCTAACGCCCAACATCAGCAGTTGTTTGGAGACCGGTATCAACAGCTCTATCAAGTCCCACATTGGCACTAGCAGTCACCTCCAGGTCTGCCCAGAGGGCCGTCCTTGTGTCCACGTCCCCGCACCTAAGATGACAGCCTGGTCTCCTTCAGCACATCTCTCTGCTTGCGCGGCCACAGGTTCTTGAGTCTTCTGCGCCTTGTATCATCTCATTCCACCCCTCCCCCCAAAAAAAGAAATTTTAAAACGGGTGCTCAAAACTCAGGATACTGAGGCAGGGGGATATCAAGTTCAAAGCTAGCCAGGGCTACATAACAAGAAGCCATCTAAGCAAATAAATATGCAAACAGATCAGACAGTGAAGCATTGAACCCTATGGCTTGTTTGGGGGACCAGGCAGGCAGGTCCCCATGCTTCAGTGTGTGTGTGGGGGGGAGAGTGACAGAGGGAGTTAGGCAATAAACAAGGACCTCTTAGTTGACCCCTACAAGCACGGCCCTTGTCACTGACATGTTAGACGGGCTGGCTGTGGGGTTTCTCTGGGCCAGGGAAGAGCAGGGGCCAGCCTTGCTCAGGAGGTATAGCGGCGAGCTGGGAGGTGAGGTCACAGGCAGAAGAGAGCCCAGCAGACAGGTTGCAGTGTGGAAAAAAAGGGCAAGGGTGAGAGGGCTCTGAAGAATGAACTGCCTTGCACATGTGGCTTGAGGTTCTTTGCTGTGGGGCTTGACCCAAAATGGCCTGGCCCACCTCCGCTCCAGTCTTCATTCATCCCACCTGCTCACCTAAGCGTTGCCAAGGCTCAGCTCTCTTGGGGAGGCGGGTAGACTCTGGAGGCTCCAAATTCAGAAGGAAACAGAAAGAAGACAGCAGGTCCAGGCATGCCACGGCCCTCAGGCAGGCCCTGCCTCCTCCCTTACTGCTGACTGAGCCCAGAGATCTGTGAAGTCCCTCAGCCACCCAGAGCCATGGTCTGCAGGGCCCTCCCTCCCACAAGAAGGAATCTGGGGAAAACCTTCCGCTGCTGAAGCCAGAGGCCCTCCACTACTCCCGGGGAGGAGTGGAAACAGAACTGTACAGCCGAGCACACAAGCGTTCAATTCTGCTCTGACACTTTATCCTGGATGCCTAGACAAGTCGCTCCATGCCCCAGCTGGTACCAGTTCCTAAGGATGGTGAGCTGGCCATGGCACCTGGTGATGCAGCCTTAGCCCTGCAGCCACAGGCCAACCCTGTAACCCTCAGCCCCGCACGCACACACGCGCGCGCACACACACACACACCCACACACACACACCCCTCCCCTGCAGCCCTCAGCCCCGCACACACACACCTCACCGGCACCCAGAGCTCTCACTACTATATATAGGGCTTTGCTTTCTTATTCTGTGTAGAGAAGGTACTTGGTATTTTGCTAGTCTGTCCCCACTGGATCATATTGAAATCTATTCCCGGTTGTGAGGCATTAGGAGAGTAGAATTTTAATCAAGGAGGCTGTTTAAGGGTGGGCACACAAGATGGCTCATTGGGTAAAGATGCTTGCCGAATAAGCCTGACAACCGAGTTCCATCCTCAAGACCCACACTGCGGAAGGAAAGAATGGACTCCTGCAAATTGTTCTTTGACCTCCGCACGTGTGCCACACACATACACGCATGCACGATAAACGCCTGCGATGTTTTAAATGTCAGCTTTTGACCGTGATTCAATTAGAAAAGATCATCGGAACGGAGCCCCACGACTGAATCCTAATGGCTTTTGAAGAGACCAGGACAGGGACAGAGACAGAGACAGAGACAGAGTCTTAGCACCAGACGTGACCCATGACAGTAAACCAGAACTTCAAACAAAAATAAACCCCTTCTCTTTTCACCTCAGCCTGTCTGTGGCGCTGGATTGTTGGCAACAGTAAAACAGCTTGGGACAGCTAGCGAGAGGCCTGAGTTAGTCACACCACTGTCCCAAGCTCCCAGGCATGAGTCAGTGAGAAGGCGTCAACGTCAGCACTTGTAGTTAAGGGCCTCATCTTGATAAGCGCCTTCAGGTGACAGGCCTGGGCTCAGGAAAAAGCAACCAAGGACAGGGATGAAAGGGAGAGCCTGTCAGAAAGGATGCAGGTGAGTTTGAGGCCAGCCTGATCTGCAGAGCGAGTTCCTGAACAACCAGGGCTACACAGGGAAACCGGTGTCTCAAGAAAACTAAACCAAAAAGTTACAAGTGAGGCCTGTGGGTGCAGGCAAGGTCCGTGGGTGTAGGTGAGGTCTGTGGGTGCCATGTACGGTCGGCTCAATTGCCCTAGAGGTCTGCCCTAGTGTCTAGGAGTGTTGACACAGTACAGAGGCTCACAAGCACTGTCACTAGAGCCCACAGCAGCCCCACAGACCAGTGTTCATTCATTCATCGCCATGTGAAAACGGAAAACAGACCAGCGGCCACCGCTAGTAGGTAGCTGGGGTGGGATTTGAACCTAAGTGTATCTGAAGGCAAGGGCCGGGTCTGTGGCATCAAATCACAGAAATCCAGTCAAGGGAGCTCGGAATCAGAAGCATGAGATGTGGGTGAGGGTCACTCGGGGCTGAATGGAGGTGGAGAGGGGAGCACCGCAGCCCCCAGACGTTGAGGGATCCGGCGGGAGGGAGCAGGGGAAAGGCCGGGTCCTGGGCTGGCTGCTCCTCCTCCACCCCTCCAGAGGACCGCCCGCCCCGGCTTTCCGAGCCACCCCTCCCCGAGGAGCGCAGACCGCACCCCACAGACACCCCCTCGCCGCCCGCCAGCCAGCCCAGCCTCCCTCCCGGAGCGGCCGGAAGACGCAGTCGCTCTGCAGACACCCCCTGGTGGAAACAGCTCATTACGGGATGGAGAAAATGTGCTAGAACATTAGCTTAATAAATCAAACGCTCCCGCAGCAGCCAGCCGCCGCCGCTCGCCTAGGCGGTGCCGCGGCGCCCACGCCCGCTGGGCCGGGTGGCGGGGGTAGGCGCCCGGCGCAGCTCCCTCCAGCCTGGCGGAGCTGGGCGGCCACCCCCACCCCGAACTCCCTCCCGCCCTGCCCCGAGGCCGCCTCCGCGCGCGGCGGAGCCGCTCTGGGTCCCAGGCTCCTCGGTTCGACTCCCGACACTGGCCTGTGACAACAACCGGGAGCCTCGCCTGGTGAGGGACCCTCATCCCGCCAAGGAAGCAAAGCAGACCCATGACCTGCGGGCCAGCCATGGGCCTGTGCCCTCTCTAATCCACCGCAGCCGGTGAGATGTTGGCTGCCCCCCCCCCCCCGCTTTTTTTTTTTTTTTTTTTTTTTGTCAGAATGGTGATCCTACAGCCTGCGGTTACCTCCAGCCTGGCCTCCCCTCTGCCCTTGCAGCACCAGCTGTGAACATACACCCACACTGGCACACAGAGAGTGTTTTTCCTGAAGGCCAGCTCTGCAGCTTGGCTGGCCTGTGGACAAGCCCACCTCACCCGATGCCTAGATGGTTATGAAGTTGGTAGGGGCCCAGAACCCCGCTGGGTTCTTGCGCTGGTTGGGCAGGGGACCAGAGCTGACCCTTCCAGCAGCTGCTCCCACCTTCTTGGAGAGCTGACCTGGATGGCCTTTCTCTTCCAGGGCTGGCTTCTGTTCTAGCACACTGGGCAGCCGCAGCCGGGGAGCTGACCCCTGACCTCCACTGTCTCAGTGTCCCTCTCCGTACAAGGCTGGGCCCTCAAGCCCCTGGAAGGTTCGGCTTGCCTCTGCACCCCTTTCAAAGGCCTAGGCGGGGAGGGGTGAAGCTGCCAGGTCTCCTTGCGCAGGGAAAGCTCATCTCCAGAGCTGCTCTTTCTGCTCTCTGGGGGTGGAGGGAGGGAGAGGAAAAAATTCAATTACCAGACCTTCTATTTGTCAACTCCTCCCTCTCCATTGACTTAATTTTCTTCAGCCAGACCTAGAGTCAGAGGAGGCATGAGCAAGCCTGCAGGCCTGGAGAAGAAGGGAGGGAGGAAGGGGGGAGGGAAGGGGCCCCAAGCAGATGTGGAGATGGGCTCAGCAGGCACACACCAAACCAGGCATCTTCTGGTGGGCCAAGGAAACAGCAGACTTAGTAGGTGGGCAGCGATGTTCTGGGTCCCCAGCCCTACCAAGGGACACAGCTTACCTCAGGAGACTTTCTGAACCTCCCAGGCCAGGCCGGGTGCCCTCAGAGCCTTCCCCCGAACCCTGTGCTGTTAACTGTCACTCTATCTAATCCTTCCCCCTCCCCTGTGTGTGTACATGATGTCTGTTTTGTTGTTTGGGGTTTAGTTTTATTTCTTACTTATTTGTACGTGTGGTGTGTGCTTGGGTGAACACACACCGTATGTGTGTGGGCACCCCACAAGCCAGAAGAGTGCGTGCGTTGGGGCCCCTGGAGCTGGAGTTTCGGGCCGTTGTGAACCACCTGATGCGGGTGCTAGAAACCGAACAAGTGCCCTGGAAGAGCCGTGCATGACCGTGACCACTGAGCCACCTCTTTGGCCCCATGATATGGGTGTTTGTGTGCTGGTGTGCCCAGGCCACAGAGCCGAGGGCAGAGGACAACTTTCATGAGCCTGTTCTTTCTCTCCACCTTGTTGGCAGGCCTGCAAGCTCCCGGGAGACCGTCCTCTGTCCATCCTGTTGTGAGGGTATTATAGTTACACGTGCACGCGGCCGCCTTGGGCTGCTGCGGACCCCAGGGGTTCAGCTCAAATTGTCAGGCTTCAGTAGCAATGAAGACAGGGGCCTCACTGTGTGGCTTAGGCCGCCCTGAAGCTGTGTAGACTAAGGTGACGGCATGACAGTCATCCTGCCGCTGCCTCCAAAGTGCCCGGATTGCAAGAGTGCCGCCCACATTCCTGGCCTTTTTTTTTCTCCTTTCGGAGTCCCACTGTGTGGCCCGAGCTGGCCTCAAATTTAGAACGGCGCTTCCGTTTAACCTCCGGAGAACTGAGATTACAGGTGTAAGCCTGCTCGAGACGTCCAGGTACATCTGTGGGCCCTGGGAATGGGGCCGGAGATGGTAACTGTTACCTGTCGGCAAACACTGAGAGTGTGGAGAAGCTGCAGGGTTAGTGCTGCTTGGCAACAACTAGCCCACACCTTCCTGCTTTGAAGTCATAGCAATCATCCTTTTATGCGCACAGAAGGGACTAGGAGGGGGCGCCCCTCGCGCTGCAATCAAACAGCAGCCAGACATGGTCAGCAGGGGCACTCAGGAGCCAGGTAGTGGATAAGCACCTCACCCCTTAGCATAGCCTGGGACTTCTTCCTGCACTTCTCGCAGCGTGGTGGCATCAGGACAGCCTGCTGCTTTACATGACATCCGGCTTCTGCCACAGCAAACTCTCCAGAAGCACCAACGGCTGGGCACAGTGGTACAGGCCTATCAGTGCAGCCGGAGGAAACGGAGGCAGAAGGTACCTGAGTTCAAGGCCAGCCAGACCTACATAGCAAAACCCTGTCTAAAACAATGAACAAGAAGTGAAGAAAGACCTTAGCATCTGGAGGGGTTGAGACAAGAGGCTGTCCTGGAATTCACAGAATTCACAGTGATTCTTCTGCCTCATCTCCCCAAGGGATGAGATTAAAGGAATACACCACCACACCCGGCCACAAGTGGTCCCTCTTGAACCTTGACCTCTCTGTCACCGAATCACCATCCTTTTACACAGTTTTTCCTGAGTGCTCACCTGTGTAGCTTCAGTTGTCTAAATGACTTGGGTTACTTGTGTGTGGTGGTCTGAATAGACTCGTGTGTGAAGAATGCTAGGCCATAGGGAGGGGCACTATTAGAAAGAGTGGCTTTATTGGAGAAGGCATGGCCTTGTTGGAGGAAGTTGTCACTGTAGGGGCGGGCTTTAAGGTCTTATATATGCTCAAGCTTCGCCCAGTGTGACACACAGTCTCCTTCTGCTGCCTTCAGATCAAGATGCAGAACTCTCAGCAACTTCTCCAACACCATGTCTGCCTGGATGCCGCCATGCTAATAATAGGCTAAATCTCTGAACTGTAAGCCAACCCCAGTTAAAAGTTTTCCTTTATAAGAGTTATCAGGGTCATGGTGTCTCTCCATAGCAATAAAACCCACACTAAGGCAGTGTTTCTAGGACATCACTGTGCAGTGAAGGAGACAAACTAGACAGAGTAGTGTCACCCCAAAGAGCACATGAGATACTACATACAGGCCCTGCATGTGGCCATTTTCCTGGCTTTGGGAAGCTTGGCTAACAGAAAGACTTCCATGCTGTTTCAGGAAGTGGCCACCCACCTTCTCAGGAGGAAGGCCCTGTGGTCAGCTGAACTGCTGAGCTCTGTGGAGACCATCTTAGACATAGGGTGGAGCTGGGAGGATGAGGTAAAGAGGAGAGAAGAGGTAAGGAAGGAGGTGAGGAGTGTAGAGAGATGAGCCTCTACCTGGACAAAAAGTTCAGGGTACTCACGTTTCTCCCTAGTGTCCTCAAATCCTGAAAAAACAAAAGAAGGGAGACCCACTTCCTAGGCCTCAAGCTCTTCAAGCCAAACTGATCTTGCCCAGGTGGCCAAGCTGTGCCAAGCTGCTTGCACTTACCAGTGACCTAAGAAGTACAGGGATGTGCCAGCCCTCACTACCCACCACTATGGCCAGACCCTAACTCTGGATTACACAGAGGACCATTGGACATGTGGGGAACTGTTGGCTCTTCGGGACTGCTAGTGCTCAGCAGAAAGTGTTCTGCCCAGTTCATGAACCCCAAAAGACCAGGAATAACTAGACTCCGCTGTAAATACATGAGCTTCTTTTTATTGTAAATTACAAGCTGCGGCTTAGGCCCACACCCTAGCTGAGCACCCCATGCTCAGGTTAGTTGGATAATTTAAAGATTTTGGTCCATCCCAGCATGCCCAAGGCAGGGGCGATTCCTGCCTGGCAAGCATCTATTGGTCAAAATGCTACATTTTGAATTGATTGGCTATGGGAAGGTCCCCAGACCATAATGACCTGGTGTCCCTCTCTAGGGGGATGGGCCAGTTTCCTAGCAACTATATCTCTAGTGGGTGGGGAAAGAATGCAGTAAGGCGGTCCTTCCCCTCAGGGCATTACTGGACTTCTCCACCCACCTAGTTCAGGCCTTAATTAATAATAGCTGCTAATTTTTAATCTTTTGGTCTCTCATTAGCAACCTGATGAAATTTAGTGAGATAACTGAGCAAGGGCCATGAAGATGGCTCAGCAGGTTTAAGTACTAACTGCCCATTCCAACAACACACACACAACTAATTACTTGAGCAGATATGGGATCTCCCAAGACACTCCCACACAGGACCTCTGGGGCCATGGATCGAGGGCTTTGCCAAGGGCTTACCTGAGAGGCAGAAATTGGAGGCCAGCACCAGGAGGATGGGTATGGAGGACTCACAAGCCAAGACCTCTCAGTTGACTCTAAGCATCAAAGAGGATGAATCAAGCAGAAAGTGTAGAAATGCTGCAGAAGACCTTCATCACCCAAGCATCAGTCCCCAAGTTCCCAGTAGGTACCTCTTTAAGAGCATGAGCAGGATTTGATGGAGCAGAGGCTTCTGGGAGGAAGAGCCTGGAAGAAGAGACTCGGGGGAAGAAAACAGGACAAAAACAAGACCCAATATACCATGAGGTGTCCCCTGCAAGTTAGACCTGTGTTTGGAATCTTCTGCCAGCTCATTTCACCTCTGGAATATTCTAGAATGAAGGTACTGTCACTACAAATATCAGATGAGGAAACTGAGGCACAGAAGAGTCATTACATTACTCAAGGACACACAGCTGAGGTGCCAGATTTTGATCTCAGGCCTTGACAACTGTAAGAGCCTCTTCCTGCCTGGGTTCATCCCAACCTCAAGCCTGTTGAGTACTGAGCTTGGCTCCCTGTCCGATGCTGGGGCCTGGGTATCCACCGTAGTCAGGGGCACCCAAATGCTAGCCAGTGTCCAGCCTCTGCTGTGCTGTTGTTTGGCTCCACCCTACTGCTGCAGCCTCACCCCGCCCCACAGTGTCAGCACCCCAGGGGCTGCAAAGGCCAAAGCGTTCTTGCTTCTATTTTTGTTGTTGTTTTGTTTTGTTAGGAGACAGGGCTTCTCTATGTAGCCCTGGCTGTCCTGGAACTCACTCTGTAGACCAGGCTGGCCTCAAACTCACAGAGATCCACCCACCTCTGCCTCTTAAGTGCTAAAGTTTAAGGTGTGCGCCACTGTGCCTGGTTCCCTTCTTGCTCCTAAAAGAGGCACCAGCTCAGATTAGGAACCTTCTGCTGGGGGCCCCTCCAGATGGCACAGGGAACCAGAGTGAAGGGACCAACAAAGGCTTAGGGACAGGCCCTGTGGGCTAAGTTTGGGCTCTGATATTTGTCAGTTACACTTTCTTTTTTTTTTCCTCCTGTAATTTAAGAAACAAAATCTTTCCTATGGATTTTTTTTTTCCAAACCTAAGGACTATTATACATGTAGGGATTTTTCTTTTCTTTCTTTTAAAAATGGAAAGGTTTTTCATTCTTTTCAAATAGGACTAAGGGCTGTAACTCAGAGGAGAGGGAGGGCTCGCTCAGCATTTGAAAAGGCCAGCCTTGTGGGGAGTGAATATAATTTGCATGTGCAGATCTTAACTTGAGCAGGTGAAACCAGCTCTGGCACACACCTTGGCCACTTAACAGACTTTCCCCAGTCTGAATAATTTTCCCCATCTGAAAAATGGGATAATGTCAACCTTCCAATGAGAAAAATAACATGAGACAAAAACACAGGGCTTAGCACACAGCAAACAGTAGCATTATTATCTTAGTAAGTCTATTAACAAGCAGCTTTAGAGACTGTCCTCAGCACAATTTAATTGAACATCTGCTTTGTACCAGGTATATGAGCTGCTGGAGACCCAAGGCTGAGTGAGACATGGGGGTTGCCAGTGTGAACTGTGACACTAGGTTGGGAGGGTGCCAGGGTCAAAAGGAACAAAATGGGGAGGGTGGTTTAATCCCAGCACTCAGGAGGAGGAAACAAGCCTGACTTCGGAGAGCAACAGGGATTCCTGGAAAGAAGGAAGGAAGGAAGGAAAGCTTGAGGGGCAACTTGAAAAGTCTAACAGGTGAGTGAGGGGAAGACAGCAGACCACTAAGTGTGGTTGTGCAGTTTCCAGAGCTCTGGAAAACCCTCAGGGAACTACACTCAACAGTAGAGACACACACCCAGAATCCTAGCCCCAAGGAAATGAGGAAGGGGAACCGCCGTGAGTTCCGGTCTGCACAGCAACTTCCAGGCCAGCTCCACGAGATTCTGCCTCAAGAAGAAGAAACCGGGCACAGTGGTGCACGCCTGTAATCCCAGCACTTACAGGGGATGCAGAGGCAGGGGGATCTCTGTGAGTTGGAGGCCAGCCTGGTCTACAGAGCAAGTCCAGGACAGCCAGGGCCACACAGAGAAGCCCTGCCTAGAAAAAAATTGTGCGTGTGTGTGTGTGTGTGTGTGTGTGTGCGCATGTGCGTGCACGAGCGCCCTACTGCAAGGATCACTGCTACCACAGCTCACAGCTACTGAGGAAGCCATGATTCCTGACTGAGGAGGCCTTGCTCCAGTCACAACCCCTACAGGCAGCTTGCACCAGCTTTGGAAGAGACTACTCCAAGCAAAACAAGTAACCTATTCACCCAGTAGCTATTGTCACTCAGGAGGCCTGAGAGCCTTGCTATGGCAGGCTGTGTTTGCAGAATTACAGTCCCAGATGGGCCGCGTCCCTTTTCTAGACGCATAAGCAAGCTCTTTCTCATACCGGTTAGACCAGCCCAGAAGGCTTCTCTTCTGTGTGTTATGGCTTGATACTTCATCAAGCCCTAACAAAAGGCTTCTCTCGATTGGTCTTTTATTGTCTGTCTGTGGTCTGTTGTACATGTGGAGATGGCTACACAGAGACCCGAAGAAGCTCCTTGGCTTTTAGCCCCAGACATGTCCAACACAATGAGAACCTGACTGGAGAGTTCCAGAGGGTGACTAGAGCAGAAACTGTGGGGAGCTGAGGCTACAGGATGATGAGAGGCTGCTGAGGGCCAAAGGCGAGTGCTGCGAGCCCTGGACCTGCCAGAGTTTCTGTGAGAAACTGTCCCACAGCAAGTGACAGAGCTGTGCCACTAGCTTCTGCGCGCTGGCATGCAAAGCCTAGAGCAGGGAGCCTGAGACACCAGCATCATGGTTAGAGGCCCTAGCTTTGAAAGCTTGGAGCATCGAGTTCTCCGGGCCTAGAATCTTAAGCTTCTGGCTTTGAAAGCCCAGAGTTGGCTCTGATTTGAGTACAGGTAGTTTTGAGCCTTTGGATGTCCAAAGCCTGAAGCCCTAATCCTCTCGTTCCCAGGGCTCAGCACGCACCTTTTACTGGTGTTCTCAACTGGGAGCCCAGAACTTCACACATCTCAGGATAGCTACCGGCGAGGCTCAACACATTTGTGGAATAGCAAAAGGTTTGGACGCCCTTGGCTAAGCTGTAAGAGCTGGATTCTCAAGAGCAGAGGCTGCCGATGCAAATCCAACCTCGAATAGTCAATATTTCCATCTGAAGCAAAAGGACCCTCAGGGTAGGGACTTCGTGCCACACACCTGTAATCCTGAGGAGGTGGACGCGGAAGAATCAGCCTAAGTTTGAGGCCAGCCCCGATCTGCCTCCAAGACAGACAGAGAGCTCCTAAGGAACACTAACACCTTATTTTAAGAAGGGGAGGTCAGCCTGGTCTACAACACAAGTTCCAGCTTAGCCAAGACTGTTTACACAGCCCTGGGCTCGCTTCGTAGACCAGGCTAGCCTCAAACTCACAGCCTGCCTCTGCCTCCCTGAGTGTTGGGATAAAAGACGTGACCACACTTGGTGTCAGAATGGCTTAAGAGGACCCTGGTCTACCACACCTGTAAGCCCAGCACCTAGTAGGCAAAGACAAACAGATCTGTCTGAGCTCAAGAGCAGACTGATCTACATAGCAAGGTCTAAACTAGCCAGGGCTACATAGTGAGATGCAGCCAACAAATAATAATAATTCATTCTATCAGTAGTTACTCCGTCACCATGCTGGCCATCTCTCCTAGCAACCTGTGACTCTGGAGGGAAGGGCTGGAATTGCTCACTTAGATACCACCAAGTCTGGGCCCCCCACCAGAGCCCAGCCAACAGAACAGGCTCTTGAATATAATGCATGTGTCAGAGAGGGACCCAAGACGAAGCTGCACAGGATGGCAATCTTGAGGGTGACTAAAGGCTGGGCAGGGCGTGCAGGAAGGCTCAGAGAAACCAGTTCAGAGCCCCCCAGGGGTGACTGGCTGAAGAGGATGGCGAAGACGAATTTAGAAATACGTAAAAGGGAAGAAAGGAAAGGACCAGACTTTTGGTGCCGGCTTGTTCCTAAGCAAGAGAAGAGTGGAGAGTCAGGATGACTCCAGGCAGCTCTTCGGTCTCCAGGGAAAGAGGGAGGCGGCTGGCAGGCAGCTCGGACACCAGTTACCTTGGACACAAATAACCCTCAGGGACCCTGGCCCCGTCAGCGCGAGCTGCAGCCTCTTGACAGCGGCCTCGGCAGCAGCCAGTGCACCCCCCCTCCCTTCCCCAGGGGCTGACTTGACGCTCCGCTGGCTGCGAGCCCACCGCTCCCTCCCGCAGTCAGCTCTGCGCCAGCCAGGAGGGGAGGGAAAAAGGAGGGGCGGCCCCCGGAGCCCTGCAGGGAATAAGGGAGGGCGGGTAGAGAGGAAGCCAGCCCTGCCGACCCCAACTGAGGAGCCAAGGAGCACCGGGGCACAAGAGAGGGCGTGGCCGGCGAAAGAGGAGGAGCCTAGCCGTGTCCCCCCAGGGGGAGGGGGAGGGGTGGCCGATGCTTTCTCTATGACCCCGTGTCTCCCCCTCCCATTTTTCAGATGTGGACCACTGAGGTCTAGAACCCAGCGTCCTGCAAGCGCACACCTTTCTGTAGGACAGATCCAGGAGCAGCCACTTCCACCAGGGTGTAGCTCAGGGCTGCAAAGCAGAGGGCTTGGCCTGCCCCCCCCCAAACCTAGGTCTCTGTCCCCACGAGCCAGGAGATAAGCCACCAAAAGAGAGACTTCAGTTCTCCACCGGCTGAACACGTGAAATTTCTTTTTGAGTTGTCACTCGTAAAATGAAAGTTGATGCCTCAAAGAATGGCCCCCCCAACGACACGGGACAAGAGTGAACAACAGAATAAGCCGGTTCAAACAAGCCCGTGAGCCTTAAGGATCCCCCCTTTTAGGGGTCAGTCTCGGGAAGCGCAGGACCACGAGGAGGAGACTCGGTCGGGGAAGGTAACGGTCCAGCATCCTCCAGAAAGGCAGTGGGATGCGCCCAATTTCCCACCCGAGTTTTAAACTCCGGAGCAGAAACCCCACACCCCCAGCCCCCAGAGCTGTCCCTCGGGGTGGGGGGGAAGGTCCGTCCTTCCACCCTGTCGCCAGCTTGCCAAGGACCATCGCCGTCCGGCCCTGGGCCCCGGGACCCTCTCCGCCCCTCCTGCAGACCGCGGAGGCCTCTAGGGGGCAGTGTTGCCCCGAGCTTGGCGGGCCGCCGCCGCTCCCCCCGCCCTGCCGCCCCCCACCCCGCCCGGGCGAGCGCCGGGAGGACGCTGGGGTTCTGGGAAGGCTGGATGCCCCCGGCACACGCCGCCCCCCGCCGCCGGCCCAGCCCCGGGGCTCCCGCGCCGCGCAGCCCGCCCGGTGCGGACTCGCCGCTGCCTCCCACCCCTCCCCGCGGAAGGCACTTCGCGGGAAAAGGCCGGCTTTGCCTTTTTTTTTTTTCTTTCTCTTTTCTTCGTAGGTTGGGGCAGGCGCTGAGTTCGGGCCGTACGCACGGATCTACTCTGGGCTCAGAGATGGGGGGGAAGAGAGGTGATGGGGCTCGAACCTGTCAGCTGCCTCCCCGTCACCCCTTTATCCTCTCCCGGCGACAGGCATGCATCCCGCACCTCCTCTCCCAGGGCATCGCCCCGGAGAGCCCCAAGCCCAGGACGTGCCCTGGGGCCGCAGCATCCCAGGGTCCTAGCCCCATCGCCAGCCTCGTATGCGCAACCGCGAGGTCCGGGGTGCGTTTTGGGCACGACTCCTCCCGCCGCGGATTACCCTCACGGCTAGTCCTGCTGGAGCGGCGGCTCTAGGGGGGGAAAACGGAGGGAAAAGCCCCATCCGAGTTCCGGCCAACGGCTTAACGGAGCGGGGTGGGGGGGTGCTGAGAGGGGGAGATGTGAAAGCCCCGAACCCACAAAGCAGACTTTTTAAAAATTCTAATTGAAACCATCTCGAAGTAAGGGGCCGCCAAGAGCGGGCCAGCTCCCCGCCCCCCCCCAACGTCCCTTCCCCCTCCTCTGCTCCCCGGAGTCCGATGAAGTCATGATAACTAGACTGCAAAAAGAGGAAAAAAAAAGTGGGGGGGGCACGGGGGTCCCAGGCTGGGGCCCCCCGCACGGACACAGTTTGGATACTATGGTTACGCGATCCGACCCAAACAGCGAAGACGGACAACAATAGCGGCCGCCAGAGGAGGAAATTCCTTCCGGGGTGGACGGCGCGGGGGGAGGGGCGCCTGGCTGGAACGCCGAGGCGGCGGCTGGGCCAATCAGCGCGCGGCCGCCGGCGGTTTCAAGGTGCCCCGCGCCGCCCGGTTCCCCCCTCCCTCTCCTTCCCACCGCTCCCCCCCAACCCCATCCCCGACTCCGCGCGCTCCGCTCCGGCGCTGGAATTGCTGAGACGTTTCCCTGCACGCGCCCGGGCAACACTGCGGGGGCCGCTGCCCAGGCCGACCCCCCCCCCCCGGGAGCCCAGCACCCGGGCCCGACTGAGCGTTGCACTGTTCGTGTTGCCTGCACTCGAAGGAGGGGGGGATCCCTGCCAGTCACCCCTTTCTATGGGGTTGGTTCCTGCACAAGCCTGTTTTCTATTTTAAAGCATGTCTCAAGAAGAGAGAGGGAGAGGGAGAGAGGGAAGGAGGGAGGGTCCACCCCGGGCTAGCAAACCTGGGAGGACCTGGCCCCTGCCTCCCTCATCTCAGGGCTTGTTATGTAATAACTTGGGTTGTTGGTGCTGAAGGTCTTGCCCGGGCATCAGGGAAGCAGAAGGCCAAGGGCAAAGCTGCCATGTAGAACCCCCAGCATCACCGTCAAGTTAAAATCATCTACCTAGCAGTAGCCGACCCAGGGGCTCCCTTTACCTGGTACCTGGAATTTTTCTATGTGCCAACTAGTGATGGGATTGTGCCAGCATCTCCCCCACTGGCATCTCCCAAGGAGTCTACAGTCTTTGCCCCAGGTTATCCTCGGGAGGACCTGGACTAGCTGCCGAGCCAGGCAGCATCTCTTCGTATTCCTATCCTGCCGTTCCCCTGAAATATGGTATACTCAGCTCTGCTAGCGTTGGCGCCTCAGGGGTCCCTTTTTCTTTTTTAAGCTTCGGACCAGACTTATGCTTTCTGATGCCTCCTGGGCACAGAACACCACTCCCCCCCCCCAGGAACACAGCTTTTTTATTCATTGCATGCATAGAGATTTGCTTCTCTGGAAAGATCCAATGTTCAAAACTGCCTCTCCCCCTCTCTCCATAGATAATGGGGATAGCCCTAATTCTCCAGTTCCCCGTGCGTCTTTTTATAAATAAATAATGAGATTTTTATTAATTATGCACTCACGATATCTGCACGCAGATTGTTGTGTCTCTTGATGCTTAATAATAATAAGAGAAAGAGAAACACTCCACACTGCCTGGGTGTGTTTTCCCCCTGCAAGCAAACAAAAACTTCAAGGGGCCATATGTCCTGGAAGGGGGGAGAGGGAGGCAGGAGTTGGGGACTGCGGTCCTCCTCGCAGGTTTTCAGGGCAGCTGAAGGCGATTTTAAGTTGCCGGCTTCCCTTTCTGTAATTGAAAGGCAGGTCTGAAAACTCACCAAGGTTCTCTGGGGCATCTGTGTGCGAGGCAGGCAGGCGGGATGGGCAGCTGTTGCAGTAAACAGGAAACCAGTAAGAAGGGAGTTGGCGGGAGCCCAGTCCCTGTCTGGTTTCATGTCCCTCCTCAGAGCCCCCTACCCTGAGCTCTCAAAACACACTTAGCTCCTGGACGCTTAAGCATTCATGTTCCTGAGACTGACACAAAATAAGGAAAAACTTTGCACATTGGATATATAAAATGTGAAGCAGTGAGCCACACGCCTTTGATCCCAGCACTCTGGGAAGCAGAGGCAGGTGGATCTCTGAGTTTAAGGCCAGCCTGGTCTACAAAGCATCCAAGAGAGCCAAGGCTACAAAGAGAAACCTTTTCTCGAAAAACCAAAAATAAAAAATAAAGGAGGGGAGCCTAGGTCTTAGGTACCACTGTGTGGAAGGGAATTGAGATCTAATCCTCGGACAATCAGGGGAGGAGGCTCAGGTGTCCCTGAAGTTGTCTGGCCAGGGAAGTGACAGAGCAGAGCTGAATGTTAAAAGGCTGAGACCAGATAGAAGGAGGAGGAGGGTGGGAGTGGCCAAAAAGACATGGACACAGAGGAGAGGTACCCGAGACTCAGTACCATGCTCTCTCAGCTTGTAGCCTAGTGCCAGGAAGCAGAGGCAAGCTCCACTTTAAACATTCTAGTTTGAGTCTCTCTTGTTGTTGTTTGGGTTTGGGTTTTTTGTTTTGTTTTGTTTTTTTGTTTGAGACAGGGTTTCTCTGTGTAAGTCTGGCTGTCCTGGAACTCACTCTGTAGACCAGGATGTCCTAAATCTATAGAGATCCACCTGCCTCTGCCTCCTGAGTGCTGGGATTAAAGCCATGCACCACCACAGAATGGCTGAGTCCCGAGTCCTAATGAAAAGAAGGATAGGAAGATACAAAGAAGAGATTGGGGGCCCTAGAGCACCACCTTAAACTGATCCTTTTTTTAATTTTCTCCCAGTGTTGGTGATCCGGAGGGAAGAGTTCCCGGGATGGGCAGGCACTCTACCGCTGACCCGTGAAACGCCTGAAATTGTTCTTTCCTCTGCTTGTTCGTTTGTTTATGTGTTATGTTACAGACAACTTTCAAGAGATGTTTTCTCCTTCCACCACCAGAGTCCCAAGGTCAAGCTGTCAGTCCTGGTGGCAGGTGCCTTCTCCTGAAGAGCCATCTTAGAGCCCAGTCTCTGAAAATCCTAATAAATAAACAGACAAACAAGTGGCAGACACATAAAATTACCCATGCAATCAATCTACCCAATGAGGACTGGAGGGGGGGGCACGAGGAATCCCACATGTTAAAAATGGACCTAGGGTCTCAGAAAAAAATGGCGACAAAGCAAAGTACGGTTGACTTCTGCTGAAGGATGCCATGAGTTTACTTCTGACAACAGTGAGGCCGAGCTGGCACCCCTGCCTGCCCCACAGGGGGCAACTGTCTTCTTTCTAAGCCAGCCTAGCTCAGGCCCAGCTTCCTGACAGAAGGGGGAAACGGCACTGCTATTGCTTAAGCTCATGGCCACATACGCGTACACACACATTGTGTGTGTGTGTGTGAGGTTTGTGAATGCCATTTCCCCTGCCAGTGAGATGCCTACGTATCACTGCTGAGTTCAAACATAAAAATAAAATTGCACTGGCTGTGGTTACCACAAAGCTATCAAGCTGGGTCTTGTTGCCGAAGCCCTGGCATCTGCTGTGTAATTTGGGGAGCACTTAGCCTTCCCATCCATGCGTGAGTGGGGGTGGCCGTCTGACTTACTCTCTTTGTATCCCCCTAATTAAAAAGAACCAGGATCACTTTCCATGTGTGTTCTAGAGCATCTCTTCAGTAGGGAGAGGCCAGGGCTACCAACGCTAGGAGGCCCTTAGGGTTTGAGGAGACAGGTCAGGAATCTGACATGCTCCCACCTGTCAGAGGAATCCTGCCCTGTTGTGTGACCCTGGGCAAGGCCCTTCCTTTGCCCACAAATCCAACTGGGTGGAGAGCGCCGATCTTTCTTGCTCTGTGGTTCTAAGTGCCGATGACTGTGGGCTGCCTTCCCTGTGATCTGCTGAGACGGTGCCTCTGCTGCAGTTAGCCATCCATGTCTACATCCTGCCCCTTGTTCCAGTTTGGGGCCGAGATCCCCAAAAGCAAGCCCCCTCTACACCACAAAGGTTGCTAACCTAGGCACACTCAAGAGCTGATAGGCACATACACACTGCCAACGCACCCACCACAGCCTGTCTGGTCTGAGAGGTGAGATGGTCCCGGCTTGGGTAAGATAGATGCAAACAGACTCTTCAACATCCCCAGGTGCTGTGTGTCCCGCCCCTGTCTGAATGAAGTAAGTGACAGGGAGCTTCTTACCACAGTAAATCCTGGTTGTTCTGGCTACCAAGAAGTCCTGATAATAGTTCTATCATGTTCTGAAATTGAACTGATGTTCTCAACAGACCTGTTCATCTCTCTCTCTCTCTTTATATCTTGGCTCCAAAAACTGGCACCCCAAACTAGAAGCTTGGCGATCATCTTTCATCTCCAGGTCACCCTCTAGTAAGCCAGTCCAAGTCCTGAAATTCTGCCCCCATGCCGTCTCCCCAGTCAGCTTCCTCCTCTGTCCTACAATCTCATCATGACACCTGTTTAGTGACAACTGCTTTCTAGCTACCTGCTATTGCTGCCAGCCTGGTCCCTTCTAAATTTCGCTCTGTCAGACCTATGAGGGTCGTCATGTAGTGGTGGTGCACACCTTTAATCCCAGCACCCGGGAGGCAGAGGCAGGTGGATGGCTGTGGGCTCAAGACCAGCCTGGTCTACAAAGCAAATCCAGGACAGCCAAAACCTCACAGAGAAACCCTGTCTCGGGAAACAAACAAACAAACCTGCCAGGGTCTCTGCTCAAGCCTTTTCCTGAACACAGGAACACTTAATAAACCACTACCTGAGCTGCCCACTTAACTTGAGTCTAAATTCCTTAGCACTTATCCAAAGCATTTTGGGCCTTGGCTACACACACACATACATACATACACACATGAACGCATATATGCATACACATATGCTTACACACACATACACATGTGCTCACATCTTCTCACACACACACATACACACACAGGAGCTATGCCCTATTCACCACTCCAAGCTTCCACACCAGCCGAAGCAGAGACAGACAGAGGGATTGCCATCAATTGCTATGAGCTCAGCCTGGGGTTGCATAGTGTGTTTTTTTAGGACAGTTTAGGCTCTAGGAGAGGAGGGGCTACCACAGCTGGTTAAGATGGTAATATGGCAGGAGAAAGGTGGTGGCTGGCTGTCCCAATTGCAGGAAATGGACTGTTGTCCCCTAAACATTGGTTCTTTCATGCCTGGGTCTTCATATGTGCTGTGCCCTCTGCCTAAGAGAAAAGATGAACAGAGTCAAGTGCCTACCCTTGAAGAACCAATGTCTACTGTTGCAGCACCCAGTGAGGTGTCCACTCACTGTGAGTGGCTGATGGCGTGCCACCAATCAAAACAGACTTGCTTACAGCAGACGCTTAACACCCCAGCCCAAAGGAAGGTAGTTCGTTCATTTTCTCTTCATACTGAGCACACGTTAGCAGAGTTCCGTAACACACACACAGGTAATAAGTAAAAAGTGGCTGAGCATGATCCATGCCTATAAACCCAGCGCTTGGAAGGAGGATCAGGAGTTCAGGGCCAACCTCAACTACATGAAACCCTGTTTCAAAAGAAAAGGAAAAAACTGCATTGTGCCTGTCAACAGTCGGTCATGTATTGGGAGGGCCTCATGGGGACCCTGCCTCCTCTATCCACAATTAATGGATTCTTGGGGTGGAGTGATAGTCAATGCCTTCACTTGTGTACCAAGCATTAAGTCCACAAGGCTCCAATGGATAGTTCTAAACCGGTGGCCACACAGACAGAGCTAGTTAATCTCAGTGGGTCACAAACCCAAAAAGTGTGGGTGGGAGAAGACCCGTGGGGGAATGTGATGGGGTAAAAGGATCACAGGAGAGTGAGGGATGAGAACATACACCTTTATCAAACCCTCAAAGAACGGGTTGAACTAATGAAAGGAAAGAATGTGTAGTCCAGAAATGAATTAAGTAAATATGGTGACCATAGAATAAAATGGAAATGACTCACCCTTCTGATCTGCAGTATGCGTCTCTGGGCAGCACAGTGAGGAGCACAGACATGAAAACAAGAAAGTAGAGACAGTCAGGGATACCAGAGAGATAGTTCACTGGTTCAGAGCAGTGACTACTCTTCCGGAGGACCTGGATTCAAGTCGCAGGAGCTACATAGCAGCTGGCTGTCTGTAAGCCTAGTTCTGGAGAATCCAATGTTCTCTTTCTTTTTTTCTTTTTTATTAATATATGTTTTATTTATTATAATTTATTCACCTTGTTTCCCAGCTGAAGCTCCACCCTCGTCCCCTCCCAATCACACCCTGCCTCCCGCATCTCCCCCCATGCCCCTTCCCCAGACCACTGATAGAGGAGAGCCTCCTCCCCTTCCATCTGACCCTAGCCTATCAGGTCTCATCAGGACTGTCTTTCATAGTCCTCCTCTGTGGCCTGGTAAGGCTGCTCCCCACTCAGGGGGAGGTGATCAAAGAGCCAGCCACTGAGTTCATGTCAGAGACAGTCCCTGTTCCCCTTACCAGAAACCCACATGGACACTGAGCTGCCAAGGGCTACCTCTGTGCAGGGGTTCTAGGTTATCTCCATGCATGGTCCTCGTTTAGAGTATCAGTCTCAGAAAAGACCCCCAGGCTCAGATTTTCTGGTTCTGTTGTTCTCCTTGTGGAGCTCCTGTCCCCTCCAGGTCTTACTATTTCCTACTTCTTTCATAAGATTCCCTGTACTCTGCCCAAAGTTTGGCTCTGAGTCTCAGCCTCTGCTTTGATACCCTGCCGGGTAGAGTCTTTCAGAGGCCCTCTCCAACGTCCTCTTATGCCATAGGCACTGCATACATTTGGTGTACAGCTACACATGCAGACAAAAACACCAATACACATAAAAAAAATTTAAAAAACAGAAGTAAACCAGACTGTGGTGGCACACACCTTCCGTCCCAGCACTTGGAAGGCAGAGGCAGAGGGATTGCCATGAACTGGAGATCTTTCTGGGCTACACAGTGAGTTCCAGGACAGCTTAAGCTATTGAGGAGGCGGCACAGGAGGAAGGGACCACACAGATGTTAAGATGGTAATATGGCAGGAAGCAGTGGTATCACAGAGGAGGACTTCTCTAGGCTGGCCAGCGTGAGCCCTCCTAGGGCTCCATAGTTGCACGCCTTCAGCACAGCACCAGGGCTCTGGTAGCTTGCAATGTCCCGTGCTGGTTCTAGCGAGAGCATCGAGGTCGGTCGGTCACTCGGTCAATTTGCTCCGGAAAGCTGTCCTGACTACTCTAGTCCTTTGCCCAGTCTTGGTCAGAACCCTCCCCAGGGTCCCTGCCCCCTCTGCTTCCTGGTCACAACATTAGCCTACAGGGTCACGGGATGCTTTTGACAGGCTCCACCTTCAGGGTAGCAAGCCTTGCTGCCTTTGGGTTTTGCCCCTTCACTTGAAGCAAGGAAGACAGTCAGTAAATGTTTGTTAAAACTGGAGAGAATTCCTTCATTCAACAAACATTTATTGACCCCCGGTGACCTTTCCAACTGCAGCTATCAACAGCCCAGCCCCACATGTCCTCCGGCTGCCTCCCGCCAGCCCTGTGGATCTACTGGAAATGGTCGGGACGCCCAGCTTCCTCGCTGGGACCATGTGCTGGTTACTTGTGTCATCCGCGACAGATCCTCACGCTGTGCCTCGAGGAACTAACTCAACGTTCGGACAGGGGAAGAAATAAGTTCCCCGACCCATCCTCCAGGTCTCAGACCTGCTGCCTGAGACAGGGTGGGACGGCCCCAGTGGCGCAGACCATCGCAGTGGCCTTTCCCTACAGTAAACCAACCGGCCCTTCAGTACCTCTCCGACTGTGAGGCCGCCCGATCCATTCCGCCTCATCCACAGCCCAGCAGCTGGAGAGCCCCTTACCCCTCAGTCCCTGTGAAGGCAACCCCCCTCCCGTGCTGCCTTGGGGTAAGCACCCCACCCTCCCCCAGCACCCCCAGAGGCCCCATTCGGGAAAGGGAGGCGGGAGGAAAAGAGAAATCCACGGGGCCTCTGGGGCACAGCCCTTGAGGAGCCCGGTGTTTGGTTTCAATTAGGAGGAGAAATTCCAGGAAGCCAGGCCAGTGCTGGGGGAGGGGGTGTGCAGAGCAGGGTTTAGAAAGGGGAGGCTCCTGGAATCCAGCCTCCGGAAGAGGCTCCCGTAGGACCGGGGCGGGGGGGGGGGGGGGGGCGGCGACAAGACGGCGTTGGAGAGTTGTGTGGCCTGTAGGGCCAGGCTCAACTCCCACTCCCAGGTCACCGTGTACCTTAAGGGTGGCCAAGATGTGGGCCAGGTGCCTGTCACCCTAGGGTTTCTCCAGGCCCCAGGAACAGTGGCCAGTCTTGCATCTCTCCTGTTCTTGCTCACATTGTTCTGGAAATTCCAGCTTGGGGTGGGGAGGGCTGCCTGATGGATGACAATGCAATCAGCCACATACCGAGGTGGCCTTAGCCTGGAGTTTGAGCCAGCCCAGGAGACCCAGGTGCAAACAGAAGGGCTCTGCAGGATAGTCCCCTGGAGACAGAGTACCCTGGACTCTGGGGGGTTGGGGGCCCGGCGCTGAGACGCCAAGGGGAGAATGGAGGGTCCTGCCTGTTAACCCTTCACCCTGCCCACCCCCGGCACTGCCCATGGTACTTGGCACACAGCAAGTGCTAGGTAGAGCCTTGCTACATTGATGGCGAAGGACTCGCTGGAATATTTCAAAGGAAGTTTCTTAGAAAAGGGGTGCGTCTAAGGGAGGTTTTAGAGGTAATGAAGAAAAGCTTGTAGACCAAAGCAAGCAGGGCTTTGAGCATTCATTAATTCATCCATTGGAAAGCTATGAGCTTCATGCTCGTGAGGGTCAGCATATCCGCATGCTGGGCTGGGAGGGTGTGGGCTAGAGGAGTAGGTGAGGACCGGTTCTTCCGCATAGTGGGCGTCTCGCTGTGTGCTGAGCGATCAGTAAACTGTAGGGAATCCCCTAGGAGAAATCCAGCGACGACTCAAGCACCTACAGTTCCCAGCGGGGTTAGGGAAGCAGAGCAGGCGTTCTGACAGAGCGCACCCTCCTCTGCCGGGTCCGCAGCCGGCCACGCAATGTAGCTTCTCTAAAGCCAGTTTCCGCCACTATCCGCAATCTTGGGTGCTTGGGGCAGCCACTTCAGTGCCGAGTGACTACGAACCCTAGAGGACTGAGACTAACACATCTCCCCAAGTGTGGCACAGGCTGTCAGTGCGATGGGGAGTGAGGATCCAAGATTCACGAACCAAGCCAGAGCCTCTGGCTGGCATGGTGTTGACGATCATCTTTTCTTTTCTTTTTTTTTGGAACTCTGTAGACCAGGCTAGTCTCAAACTAAGAGAGCCTTCCGCCTCCGTCTCCCCAGTGCTGGAATTAAAGGTGTGTGCCATCATGCCTGGGCTTTGTGGTGAACATTTTTATTTTTTTAAAGTTTATTTCTTCAGCTGGGCTCGGTGGCCCAGGCCTGTAATCCCAGAACTCAGGGAGGCAGAGGCAGGTGGATCTCTGTTGAGTTCGAGACCAGCCTAGTCTACAATGGGAGTCCAGGACAGCCAAGGCTGCACAGAGAAACCCTGTCTCAAAAAAACAAAACAAAACAAAACAAAAAAAACACTTCATTTTATAACTGCTCTATCTGCATATACACCTGCGTGCCAGAAGAGGGCATCAGATCCCAGGATAGATGGTTGTGAGCGACCATGCGGTTGCTGGTAATTGAACTCAGGACCTCTAGAAAGAGCAGACGGGGCTCTGAACAACTGAGCCATCCCTCCAGCCCTGTGGCAAACATCATTAATCCCAGCATTCAGGAGACAGAGGCTGGTGACCTCTGTAAGTTCAAGGCTCCCCCCCACCAAACACACACACACACACACACACAAAACCTCAGCTTTTAAAAAAATTTTTTTTAACCTGTATTTAAATGTTTTGCCTGCACATTTGTATATACATCAGAAGGTGTCAGAGCCCCTGGAATGAATGGATAGTTGAGAGCCACCGTGCAGTACTGGAAACCAAAGTCTGGTCCTCCAAAGAAGCCGCAAGTGTTCTCAGCTGCTGCCCAGCCCCCAGAACCTCATCTTTTTTTTTTTTTTAATTTTTAAAGATTTATTTAATTATGTATATCATGTTCTGCATGCATGTACACCTGAATGCCAGAAGAGGGCGCCAGATCTCATTACGGATGGTTGTGAGCCACCATGCGGTTGCTGGGAATTGAACTCGGGACCTCTGGAAGAGCGAGCAGTGCTCTTAACCTCTGAGCCGTGTCTCCAGGCCCCAGAACCTCATCTTAACAAAAATTCTTCCAGGAGTCTCGGAAGATAGCTGAACACTTCATCCAGCGAGCACAAGACCCTGGATTCTGTCTCTGGCACCACAGTAAGGAAACATACTTTTTTTTTTTTTTTTTTTTGCTTTTGTTTACTTTTTAATTATTTTTTATTTTATCTGGGTGTGGGGACACACGCTTGTGGAGCCCAGGATGACTTTCAGGAGTCAGTTCTGTCCTACAGCAGGCTCCGGGATTGAACTTGGGAGGTCAGGCATGGACGGCAAGACGTTTTACCTGGTGAGCCATCTCGCCAGCCCAAGGTTGTTGTTTTGGTTTGGTTTTTTGTCTGTTTTGTTTTGATTTTTTTTTTTTTAAGACACGGTTTCTCTGGATAGCCCTGGCCGTCCTGGAACTTGCTCTGTAGACCAGGCTGGCCTCGAACTCATGGAGATCCACCTGCCTCTGTCTCCTGGGGTGCTGGGATTAGAGGCGCCCACCACCACTACCTGGCTCAGCCCAAGTCTTTTAGGTTGTTTCTTCCATTATGTTTAGGAGGACAAAGGCTCCGTTTAGAGCTGGAGTGAAGTGTCTTTAAAACCCTTGTGTCTGTTGTGAGACAGTCCTGCTACATCTCTGCAGCTAGCCTTAGATGCTCAGCCTCCCAAGTGCCAGGGTTACAGGCATTTGTCCCCACACCTGGTCTTACTGCCTTTCTTACCCTGGTAAATCTGCCCGGATGGCAAAGAAAGAGCCCTCCTAGCAAACAAGAACATGTAAGCTAGAATTGGTTCGTTTTCCTTGAATTTATTTTTATCTTTGCCTTCTGTTTTTTTGGAAAGTCATGCTGGTTTTCCATTTTTGAGTACTGATGCAGTTTCCTTGTTAAATAAAGTTTTGCGAAAACTGAACTAATTCAAAGGAAAACACTAAGTCTCCATGTATGGTAGCCTGAGTCTAATAATCCCAGCCAGTCAGTACGATGAGGCAGGAGCTGTGCTGGAGCCCAAGAGTTCAAGGCCAGCCTGGCCAACACAGTGAAATGGATGTAGAGGAAGAAGGGAGGGAGAGAAGAAAGGAGGGGATGAATTAAGTAAGGTGGTGTAAATAGAACAAAACCCTGGACATGCCCTGGGTAGAGGTGCAGCCTGTAATCCCACCTCTATGGAGATGAAGAAGCAGAAGGTCGTAGCCATTCCTTTTGGGATTTTTTTGTTCTTTTGAGACAGGGTTTCTCTAAGTAACCCTGGCTACCTTGGACCTCTATGTAGACTAGGCTGTCCTCAAATTCACAGAGGTCTGCCTGTTTCTGCCCTCATGTGCTACCACACCTGACTCCAGATCAGTCTGTCTTGTCTGTCTTTCTTTCTCTTTCTCTCTCTTTCTTTTTTTTTTAACCTTTTTTAAAAAGATTTATTTATTTATTACTTATGCAATGTGTGTTAGCATGTACACCTGCATGCCAGAAGAGGGAACCAGATTTCATGTTTAGATGGTTGTGAGCCACCATGTGGTTGCTGGGAATTGAACTCAGGACCTTTGGGAAGAGCAATCAGTGCTCTTATCCTCTGAGCCATTTCTCCAGCACCCTCTCTGTCTCTTTCTTTCTTTCTTTCTCTCTCTCTCTCTCTTCCTTCTCTCCTTTCTTCCTTCCTTCCTTCCTTTCTTTTTCGAGACAGGGCTTCATTGTGTATCCTTGGCTATCTTGGAACTAGCTCTTTAGACCAGGCTATCCTCAAACTCAAAAAAATCCTTCTGCTTCTACCTCTCAAATGCTGGATTAAAGGCACATGCCACCACCATCTGGCTCCAAGTTGGAGGCCAGCCTAGACTACTTGCAATTCTGTCTCAAAAAACAAACAAGGGCTAGGAAGATGGCTATGCAAACACTTGAGTTCACTTTCCCAGAACTCATGCAAAGCCTAACTAGGTAACATGTGTCCATAACCCCAGCATGCCCATGACAGGTAGACGCTCAAAGGCCAGCTGACCTCATGCAGTACAGTAATAAATAGGAGAGCCTGTCTCAAACATGGAGGAAGGTGAAGACATGCCTTGAGGTTGCCCTCTGACCTCCACGTGTATGCCCCGGCACATGCGTAGCCACAATCCAATCACAGATGGGAGCAGGAACACATACACACACACTTCTTGGTGCTTTTCTTATGACTGTCTAGTCCTGAACTCAGTCATTCCATTCCATAGGAAACAGGCTTGGAGTCCAGATGCTGTTGTCTGTGCAGCAGCAGGGAAGGGCATGTCCAGGGGCTTTAATGGTGAGGTAAGCCCTGTTTCCCAAGGAGTGGCCCTTGGCAACTTCATTGCCAACTGCTTGACCTTTGCTGCCTCCGTGTGAAGAACCCCCAAACGGAGTGGATGAATCAGAATCCTGACCATCCTTTTTCTCTCTTTTTTCCAGGGCTGGGTTGAAGCCGAAGCCTTGTGCGTGACAGGCAAGCACTCTGCCGCTAAGTCACAAGCCCTGTCAGCCTCTTCTGGGTGATTCTGGCTCAGGCTCTAGGGAGAGAACTCTGGGACTTGAGGCCGTGGAGACCAGCTGTCAGGAGGCCCCTTGGCGGACCCTCAGATCTTACCCCACTTCAGGAGAAAACGCTAATGAAGACAAACACTCAAAGGGATGCCTTCCTCCCGACTGGGATGCTCAAGTTTCTTTGACATCCTCGCAGAACTCAAACTGGTCCACATTTCCAGTCTACTTGGCTGGTTCCCACTGCCTCCTCAGGATTCTTGTCCTCCTTCCTGGCACTTGCCTTGCGTGCTTCCAGTCCTCGTCTCCTCAGCATCCCAAACCCAAGCACCCAAGTCATCCTGTGTTTGTGTATTCATTGTCCCCAGCGATGGGAGATGATGTCTGTTTCATCTCGGTACCCAGCACAGGGTCTGGGTCTAGACGGTGCTCAGTAAAAGTCAGCAGGCTAGAGGGCATTATGGTGATGGTGGCATCAGTCTGATTCCTCCAAGAACTGTCATAGGTTCGTCTTTCTGTAGGTCAGGTGTCTGCTGAGAGTTGTCAGAAACCAGGGAAAGCAGAGATCGTGCACCAGATACTGGGCTTCAAGTCCTGGTTAAGGTCCAACTGGAGTGGTTGGTTGATTTAGCTGAGCTCCTTCTGTGCATTAAAGAGCTATCCTAACCCCTACCACATAGGCAGACAGGGTCTGATGGATGAAAAGGTGATAGCAAGTGAAAAAGGCAGTATCTGTAACGCAGGTATACACTTGCTAATTAAATTATGCAAGCGTTCCAACCACAGAAAACACAGGAGGCCTAGATACTTATTGATAATGTTGTCAAGGGACTTAGATAGGGAAAATACTATTCTTTGTGCTGGTCTTTAAAGTTTAGAGGGGTCCCCCTGCTCTTAAGTTAGCCAGGAGACTTAAACAAAGCGATCAGAGGAAAATAAAGCGAAGAGGCTGAAAAGGAAAGAAAAGTGGCAAAGACTGACTGATTCCAGGCTCTTAAGGAAGAAGGAAGAATTCTATTTTTGTTTTGAAACAGGGTCTCACTCACTATGTAGCTGAGGCTATCCTGGAATTTCAGGATGCCACAGCCACAGGCTCTCCTGTGCTTGGCATTCCAGCTGATCTGAAAGAAAAGTTTCCTGAGTACACTGCAAGGGGACCACAGGCTGTGTTAACAGCTAGAGTACATCACGCTTTTAGGCCTGTTAGCAAGGGCCAGGTAGCCGGTCTTGCTTATCTGAGCTCTGCTTTCTGGGCCCTCTGACAACTCTTCATAGGCATTTTCCCTGCAGGAAGGGGGGACACGCAACGGCTCTCAGAGGGATCAGGACTAATGCCACCACCGTGCTTGCTCTTTGATACTGCAGAGCTTGACTGAGTACTGAGCTGAGACCCTGTACCGTGTATTAAGATGCAGCTCGGTAGAACATGTGTCTAGCAACCATAATGCCCTGATTCCATCCCCAACATGGTAAGATGAGGGAAGTGCTTGCTTAGCATTCAAAGGCTTCTGGACTTGATCCCCAGAAGTGAAGAACAAATTCTAGCCCAGGTTTTGAGTAAAGGTATGGGATGGCCTGGAAGAAGAGAGGGGCCCTGCCTCAAAAGTCAAAAAGGTCACTGGTTAATCTTGCTGTGGCCAAGCCTCAGTTATACCCACTTTTGTCCCCAAGCCTGCTTCCTTTGTGCTCAAGGTTAGCCTCACTTTTTTTTCCCTCATGAGTGGGGGAGGCCCCCTCTAATTCTTGGGTTTGTGTCCAAGAGGCTGGGCCCAAGGCCAAGCAACCCCTCCCTGTCTCTCCCAATGCCTGTCCTCCCTCTCCCTCCCTCCCTCCTGAGAGCAGGTCCTCTATCCCTCCTGCAGCCTTGACCCCAGGCAGGCATGCCAAACTGAAAAACAAGTCCTCTTCCTAGGCCAGAGGCATAGGAGGAGGCCAAGCCCAATTCTAGGTCAGAGCTCTTCGCCCTGTTCTTCCTCCCCTTGCTCCTGTTGTTGAAAACTAGACCTTGGGGAAAGCTGGAGAGGGAGAGCAGCCTCGCCTCTGCCTCTGCGAGTGTCGCTGAGTGTGTGTGTGTGTGGAGGGAGAGGGAGGGAAAGAGAAAGGGAAATATGTAGGGGGATGGTGAGAGAAAACAGAGCTTGGGAGTGTGTGTGTGGCTGTGACTGCATGACTGTGCAAGAGACTGGTGTGTGTGTGTGTGTGTGTGTGTGTGTTCATGTCCTGCTCCAGCAGCAAGCTGTACCTTAAAGGCACAGTCCTTACTCCTGAGTCTTCGACCTCCATCCGTCTCAGCCAGAAGTGCCTTTTGTCACCCGTTGGGATCCAGCACCCACTAGCACCAGTGCCAGCAGCACGGAGGGGAAGAAAAGAAGGGATCTTTGCCCAGATCCCCCTCAGGGGCTGCAGTCAGGGACATGGAGAGCTTGAGCAGGAGATGTAGGGAACAGAGCTGGAGTGCCCTGAGGAAAGCAGTCCAGTAGGACCCCAGCCCTTCCCTCGCCAGGCCTGAGTCAGAAAGAGTCCACCTCTTTCCAAGGTCAAGAGAACCAAAACCCTCACCATCATGGATGAAGACGGGCATGGAGGGGGCAGGACAGCTCCCTGCTCTCTGTAGCAGCCCTGGCGTCAGTTCCGTGCCCTCAAGCAAGCTTCTTGCTTCCTTGGCAGCTGGAACTCCGGGGTGGGATGTCTTAACACAGCTTCTTCCCCCATCTTCCTATCCTCACACCAGGTTTTGGCTCCAATAGAGGGGGTGGGGGGTGCTGGAGGCCAGGTTTCTTTGTTTTGTTTTGTGTGTGTGTGTGTGTGTGGTTTTTGCTTGCTTTTTCAAGACAGGGTTTCTCTGTGTAGCCTCGGCTGTCCTAGACTCGCTTTGTAGACCAGGCTGGCCTCGGTTCACAGAGATCCATCTGCCTCTGCCTCCCCAAGTGCTGGGATTACAGGACAGCGCCGCCTACCGGGCAAGGCCAGGTTTTCTTACCCTTCTACCTGCTCCTCCCCAGTTTGAGACCCTAGCCAGGTCCCCCACGGGTGCCCCCCGGGCGGCGGCTGCTTGGATGTGTAAAGAAGACTTCGGGTGTAGCTTTCTTCAAGCAACCCTGCCTGGTTCTGGGCATCACTTGATGAGGAAATGCCTCCATTCTTTTGGAAGGCAGAGGTAGAAGGATCTCTGTAAGTTTGAGGCCAGCCCGATCTACGTGGTGAGTTCCAGACCAGCCAGCGTTGTGACCCTGTCTTAAAAATAAAAGGAGGAGGAGGCAGTGCCTACGCGTGCAGGAAGTGTCCGAGGAGTCCTTTGGTCCAGATCCTCCAGTCATAGCTGGGGCAACTGAGGATGGGGAAGAAGGTGCCCAGAGAACCAGACATCATTGCACGTGGAACCCCGACTGCTGAGGAGGAGCCGCGGGGGAGATGGCAACGACCCCGCGGGCCCCTTCCGACCCCTCCCCCAGCCCGCACACTGTCCAGCCACCTGCTCCCCCTCCCACAGGGGCGGAGCGGCCCCCCACCCCACCCCGGTCCCCATGGCAACATGCTGCCCAGCGGCCCCAGCCTTCCTGCGGCAGCGCAGTCCATCTGGCCCCGAGGCTTGCGCTCTGGGGGACCGGGATGCTCTTGGGCGGGGAGGGGGGGCACGGTAGCCCCGCAGCGACCAGAACGCAGAGAAACGGCGCCAGGTGCCCGCACCTCTCAGTGCTGTCAAGATGACTGGCCGCTGGGCTCCAGAAGTGGGTCAGAATCCGCCTGCCTTCCTAGATTTACCTTCCTACTGGAAGTCAGAAACATTTCCCCCAACCCCCAAACCAATCCAGTGCTGCAGGAGGCTGCATGAAACAGCTCTATGTTGCATCAGAGGCCAGCTTTCTGGAGACATTAGACCTGGGTTCCAGTCCCTAGGAAGTGTGAATGTAGCCGTGTTACCAATGGCTCTCATGGAGTGCCTCCTGGAATGGCTGTAAGGAGTAGGTGGATCAGTACAGAAAAATGCACGGAGGTCCTGGCCCAGCCCGAGGCCCTTATAAATAGTAATCAGAACCTGGTGTGAAGGACACCGTTAATCTCAGCACTCAGCAAGCAGAGGCAGGCAGAGCGCTGTGAGTTCGAGGCCACAGCCCAGCCTGGTCCACAGAGTGAGCCCAGGACAGCCACGGTTACACAGAGAAGCCCTGCCTCGAAAAACCAAAAGCAAGTAAAGAAAGAAAGAAAGAGTAACCAGAAACCAAAGCCAGTGGGAACACCGTGGGCAAGGACAAGGTGAAAACAAGGGAGGTACATTTTGGGACACTGCTGTCACCGTGGCTTGGCAGCTGCACGGAAGAGCTTGGTTGTTTGACCCGGAGCCATAGCTTCTCAAAGGCTTGGAAAGAAGGAAAGTGTCCTGTGGTTGATTGTCAACCTGTCCCTCAGTGGAATAACTTGGATAAGGCAATGAGGCCTGAGGCTGGAGAGATGGCTCAGTGGATAAGAGCACTGGCTGCCCTTCCAGAGGACCCTGGTTCAATTCCCAGCACCCACATGGCAGCTCACAACTGTCTGTGACTCCAGTCCCAGAGGATAATTTATTAAAAAAAGAAAGTTAGTGATCCTGGGCAAGGCAGATTCTGGGCAGTGACCTATGGGTGCTCGGGTGTGTTGGTTGGCCAAGGAGTGCATTTTGGGGCAGAAAGAGGAACATCTCTAGGGTAAGAAGGGGGTTGAGTTCTTTGAGAAGCAATTGTGTAGTGTGGGTGCTCGCCAGTTCACAAACACTTCCCTTTGGAGCTAAGAGGCCTGTGTTGCGGGAGGTAGAGGGGAAGGTCACAGGGCTGGGTGGCAGTCAGCCCTATCAGAACTCTAGAGCTGTCCCAGTGTCTTCAGGTGTAGGTGCCCCTGCCACCATAAGAGAGAAGAGGGTCCTCTGCATGAGGAAACCCTCCATGTCCTTGCTTGGACACCCAGTGAAACTAGGGATAGGAACTTGGAGCTTGAGAGATGGCTCGGCAGATACGAGCATTTGCATAGGACCAGAGTTTGATCCTCAGCCACCCATGTGGGAGCTCCCAAGCATCTGTAACCCCAGGTCCAGGGAATTTAGCACCCTCTTCTGGCCTCTGCAGGCAGTGCACATGCATTCGTGCAGGCAAAACACTAGACACGTAAAAATAAGAAAAATCTTTTTTTTTCATTTATTTATTAAACTTATTTTTAAAATTTATTCACACGAGAATTATTTTTTCACGCCTTATTTATTTTCTGCAATTTCATACATGAGTAGTTTTTAAATTAATTAATTTTTTTAACTAATTACAGTTTATTCACTTTGTATCCCAGCTGTAGCCCCCATCCTCCTCCCCTTCCATCTGACCCCAGGACTGGTTGCATTGTCTTCCTCTGTGGCCTGGTAAGGCTGCCCCCCACTCAGGGGGAGGTGATCAGTCAGCCACTGAATTCATGGCAGAGACAGTCCCTGTTCCCATTACTAGGGCACCCACTTGGACACTGAGCTGCCATGGGCTACATCTGTGCAGGGGTTCTAGGTTATCTCCATGCATGGTCCTCTGCAGGCGGTGCACATGCATTTGCGCAGGCAAAAACCCTAGATACGTAGATATAAGGAAATCTTTAAAAAACAAACAAAAGGCTATTGGGTAGTGGTGGCTTTAACCCCAGCACTCCCGTGAGTTTGAGGCCAGGCTGGTCTACACAGAGAGTTCCAGGGCAGCCCAGGCTACACAGAAAAACTGTCTTGAAAGAAAAACAAAACCAAAAACAAACAAAAGTTACCAACTCATGGATTCTAACCAACTTTCTACACACGCTCTGATCTCTTCCCAAGCTGCTTGAGATTTTACAGGGTTGTTGGGGTGGGGGGTGGGGGGTGGGGGCAGAGATAACTCAGAAGGTGGCCTGTTTTGCAGACTGACCTCTCACTGGGTCTCAGCATCCTCCTTGAAACACCCTCACAGTCCAGTGAATCAAATTGTGGAGCAGACACAAAACCCCTAAGCATGAACTCCGGCCATGGAGCAGTTTTCAGGAGCTCCCGCAGGCACAAGCAGCCTCCAACAGCTGGCCCCTGACGATTGCTTGGGCAGGACCTCTCCCAAGTCGAGAAGTCCAGAACCCAGGTACCTAAAAAGTAATCTGGAACGAGAGCTTGAGCTCAGAGAACATGTTCTCTTGTGCCCCCATAACCTTACAGGGAGGGTGAGGATGGAAAATGGCTTAGGTGAACCCTACATAATAACTTACAGAGCAAAGACCCAATGTCCTGGGCTGCCGCCTCCTCACCCCTGTTCCTATCAGAGCTCCTGCATTCCAAGAAACACACCACAGAGGCTGAAGCCATCCATCTATCTTCCCTCTGCTCCCAACCAGCTAATGACTCCTCCGATTTGGCCTGCAGGCACAGCCAGAGCCTGCGGGTTTAGGGAGAGTGGAATTCTATTCAGCCTCCCTCCAGGACCATCACATCCACTCATGCCAGCCCTCCTGCCCTGAGAGGGTGCAGCTGTGGAAACGGAGCAGGGCACAGCGGCTCACCATCTACAGTCTGGGCATCCAAGAGACCGAGGCAGGAGGATTACTGTGATTTTGAGGACATCTTGAGCTGCATAACATAACAAGACTTCGTCTCAAAACGAACAAACAAAAACAGCAAAACCAAGTCTGGGTTAGAGAGGTGGCTCAGCGGTAAGAGCACTGGCTGCTCAGATTCAGTCTCCAGCAATGAGACGGTGGCTCACACAACCCATAACTCTAGTTCCGAAGGATCCAACCTGAACTGTGATATAAGCAACAGGTGCACATGCATGTATGTAGAGAAACACCCAAACACATAACATAAGAAGAAAAACATTGCTGTCCAGATGGCTCAGCGAGTAAGGCCTCTGGCTGCCAAGCCTGATTTTGATCTCCAGGATCCCTGTAATGGAAGGAAAGAACCAATTTTCCACAAGTATTCCTCCGATTTCTACAGGAGCTACCACCCACCGCCAGACAGTAAATAATAAATAAATGTTGTTTATTTTAAATAAGGCTGTGGGACAAGGAAGAGGCTCGTAGAAGGCTGAGGAGGGGCAGTCTTCTTAACAGAACATCACTCAGCTCCTTTGAGGCCTCAGAACTCTCCCGAGCCACAGGTGAGGACCTGGAAACTCAGACCTGTAGCCTACTCAAGGGCCATCCTGATAGAAGGAGAGTGCTGGAATTTGACTGTGGACCCTAAGAGCCTGCGACAGATGTAATGGGCCTCCAGTATGTCTAGCTTAGAGGAGCTGAGGCTAGCAGGAAGCTGGGGCTGGCCAGCTCCACGAGGGCCTTGGAATGTTTGGAATGTCCATCCCCAGGGCCGGGTGTGGACAAGGTGACCTCTGGGGAGATAAAGTCAAATTCCAGGACTGAGAAGGAAGGTCTCAGAAAGTAGCAGAAGCAGACCTGGGGTGGTACAGGGAGGGATCTGGGTGGAAAGTGGAGCCTGACTGTCTCCAAAGCCCGCTCAGAGACAGTCATTAGAACAGGGGAGTGCTGAGGGGCGCTGGGAGGAGACAAGATTACTCCAGCCCCTGCCCTTAGGACACTAGTTTATGTCCTCCGTGCTCTGCCAGTGACAGGCCAGCTGCATTCCTGGAGCCCTGTCCCCAGACCTCACCTGGTCACCCGCATGCTGCCACTTGGAAAGCGCTGGAGAACCTCAGCCACTGTCACCTAGGACAATGGTCACCTCACTGCCTGCCTACCTCCCAGCATCCCTCCTGGAAATGCTACCTCTGTACCCCTATCTGAAGGCCCTGGAGCCTTGCTTCTCCCGTCTTCCTCTCCTCCTGTGGGTCCAAATACAGGGTCTTGGCGCCTCTGGGACCCTTCCTCTGCCCAGCCTCCATGCGTCAGTCCCTCTGCTCTTGCCCGGAGGGCTGCTAGTACATTCCCCGAGAGCTGAGGAAGGAGAGGTAGATTTGCCAGTGATCACCCAGATGGTGGGGAAATTAAGTATAAAGTGAAATGTCAGTCGAGATGGTGAGATGGCTCAGCAGATGAAGGATTCTGCCTCCAAGCCTGGTGACCTGAGTTCAATCTCTGGAACCCACATTGCTGAGAGGAGAGGACTGACTCCCACAAGCTGTCCTTTCATATCCACATGCGCAGCGTGGCTTGAGCATGTGCATGCTCATGCACACACACACACACACGCAATAATAATAATAATAATAATAATAATAATAATAATAATAATAATATGTAATAGAATACAGCATCGATTTACAATTATTTAAATTTCAAATTGGCCAGTTAAATTGTAATTTCAATACACCAAAAAATTTTTATTGCAAATATTATCTCCAATATTGCATGGGTTATATTTAAACTAGAGTTGAATTTGGTTTGTTTTATTTTTCAAGACAGGGTTTCTCTGTGTAGCCCTGGCTAGCCCAGAACTCACTCTGTAGACCAGGCTGGTTACAAACTCAAGAGATCTTCCTGCCTCTGCCCACTGAATGCTGGGAATAAAGGTGCTGTCCACCACCACCCAGCTCAGAATTGAATTTGTTATTCATCTGACACGGTGTACTGAGGACCCTCTGTTTCACCTCACCTTGAGACAACCCACTTTACCACTAAAAAGTCTCCAGTGGTGGCTGGAGAGATGGCTCAGTGGGTAAGAGCCCTGGCTGTTCTCCCAGAGGACCCCGGTTCTGATCCCAGCACCCACATGGTGGTTCATAACTAAAACACCCACACAGATAAAATAAAATATTACTTTAAAATGTCCTTTTGAAAAGACTCAGACACGTCCCTGTGATGGAGGACGTGCCCTGCTTAGAGCATTCTTCCTCCACTGGTAACCCTCTCCCCAGCTCCTGACCTCCTCGATCCTCAGAAGCCACCGCTTCCAGGAAGCCTTCAACACCCATTCGCTATGTTTTAGGCAGCTCTCGACCGTGGCTTCTCCCTGACTGAAGAGCTCAAGGAGAGAATCCTTTTTATGTGTTTGTTGTTGTTGTTGTTGCTTGTTTTCCGAGATTAATGTCTTCCATGAGAGGGGCAGGGCTCAGCCCAGCTTGGACAGAGGTGACACAGAGTGAAACCTTTTTATTGCAGAGGTTCCCCGTTCTGCAGGAAGAAACAGGTGCGGACGGAGCAGACTCCAGAGACTCAATACCCAGCCTGGGAGCTTTATCCGGCTTCACATCCACCGGACTCCTGGGCTCCTCGGGCTCCTGCAGGAAGCACGGTGCCCGAGGAACGGGGGGGGGGTGCTCACAGGACAGTCTTTTACCCTCTGTATCTGCCTCCGTTGTCCTCCAGTGCTGTCTGATGCCTGTCCAGTAGTGGGGAGAGAGGCTAAGAACTCCCTGATGACCCTGTGGCTTCCTCTACCAACACTTCTTCACCAGTACCTACCTGGGGCCAGGTCTTCCTGGGTCTGCAACGTCTCGTCTCCTCACTTGGGCAAGCTGGGGCCAGAACAAACTGTTAGTTTGTTAGCTTGCCGGAGCCCCAGGATTGTGAGCAGAAAAGCAATTTTTGGCCTCTGAATAGCAGCTAGAAGACAAACCTTCCCCTCCCTCTCTCACCCCGGCCCTACCCCTGGCCCCCTTTGCCCGGCTCCCCAGCCCACTGAACCAGCTTCCTGTCCAGGAAACAGGCCTGCCTGAGCTCAAGAGCCTATGAAGTGAGGGAACGGGGAAAGGTTTGCCTGTGTGTGTTGGTCTGTTGTTCCCCTTTCCTTTGATTGGCCTCCCCAGCCACCTTGCAGGAAGGACAGCACCTGCCTTCCACAGGAGAAAATTCAGACCCAAGAATGCGGCCTTCTAAACTAAACTAAGTTGCTCCCTCCCCCACTCCGGAGAACCACGCTAGCAAGGAGGGGTGTTGAAAATGACCAGAGGCAAACCTGGCAAGGTGGCACTCAGCCACTTGTAATCCCAGCATTCAGGGAGGCAGAGGCAGGAGGATCTCCAAGTGTTCAAGGCCAGCCTGGTCTACAAAACGAGTCCAGGACAGCCAGAGCTACACAGAGAAACCTTGTCTCCAAAAAGCAAAAAAGAAATGAAAGAAAAGAAAAGAAATTGACCAGAGGCAGTCTTCTTCAGAACCTCTGCACTGGTGGTGCCCCTCTCTCTGTAATCCAAGCCCTCTAGATGTTGAGGCAGGGAGTACTGAGTTCAAGGCCAGCCTGGACCGGACTACAAAGTTCTTTGTTCCCAACTCTCAGACTCCTAGAGAAAGATGTCCAGGTCTAGTCTGGGTGCTCAGAGCAACCAGGCTGCTCTCTCTGACCCTGTCCCAACATGCAAGTCATTCCATGTCCCTTGAGGAGGCCTAGGTCAGCTGCGCTCTGCCTAGCAAGGACTTTGCCCACAGGTGCTGATGCAGACTATTGTTTCCTAGCTAGATATGAGAGGTCTGCTGTCAGATGCTTCAGGCCTTTGCAAAATGGGCTTCTCTGAAGAGAATATAGCCCAGGAGAGAGCTGTGAGGCTCCGGCCTACAAAGTTCTCACCATTTCAGTGGGGAACCAGGCAAGTGACCCCACCCACTCACACACCCTAAAGGGCTTTGGCACATTAACTCCCAGCTCAGCTCTCAGTTTGACCAGTCTCCCTCCCTTCTTTAAACCTACACCCCATCCTGCCCAGGCTCCTGCAGCTCCAGCCTCCCCTTTCTCCCTCCCACCCCCATTCTCCCTGCCCCAGAACAAAAGGGACGTTTGACATCCTCTGTCAGGTGCAGATTCATTCTGGGAGTCCTGGGACCCAGCAAGCCCACAGCTGGGACCTGCCACCTTCCCCTAGTACTGGCCCAGCTCTCCAGGGATGCCTTCCAGGGGAGAGGAAGGGAGGGGCCTTAAAGGAGCAGAGCCTGCTTTCAGAACCTGCAGGAAGGAAAGGGGGAGGGCACAGGGTGGCCAGAGGAGACTGCAGTCATGTGACCTGTCTGGGCTCAGGCTGGGGGCTACACCGTGGCCAGCAGCAGTCTTTCTCCTGGCTCCCAGCCACAAGTTCTTCATTCACTGGGGTCTTGGGACTCATTTTTATTTTGTTATTGTTAGATTTTTTCTTTCTCTCTCTCTCTTTTTTGTTTATCTATCTAGAGACAGTGACTTTCTATAGCCCAGGTTGGCCTGAAATTCATGATCCTCCTGCCTCAGCTTCCCATGAAGCTAGTCCCAGTTCTGTCCTCTTCTCTAGCTTTAGTGAATCCCTTCCCTACCTGGCCTCAGTCTCTTCTGTGTAAAATGAAGAGGGAGAAGGAGGCCATGTGTGCCAGAAATCTGAGGCAGGACTGGCTAGGTGCATGACATGGGAACAAGCCAGCTCCCTGATCCTAGTCCTAGGGATCCATCAGGAAAGGGCACAGAAGGTTTTGTATCAACTCCCGACACACACACAAAAAAGTATCATTAGCATGCTTGAGTGTGTGTATAGGTTTGCTCACACGTGGGCAACGTGTTTGTGTGGTGCTGGCATGCTGTTTGTGTGAGGGTACACTTGCATTGTGGGAGTCAGAGGACAACATTGTGGAGTCTGAACTGTTTTTCCAGCTCAGTTTTTTGGAGACAAGACCTCTCCCTGAACCGGGAACTCACTGATTAGGTTATACTGGCTAGTCAGTGAGCTCCACCGACTTCTGTCACTGTCCCAGCAGGGACTGGAGATCAGACTCAAACCCTCACCTTTGTATGAAAAGCATTTTACTGATCGCCTCATCTCCCCAGCCCCTACCCTTTCCTTTTTGCAGAAAATCAAGGCTGCAGTCACAAAAGATAGGCCCTGTCCCCTCCTAGGGGTTGTACTTCTGGGACCCGATGCCTGTCGGATGGAGAAAGACGGTACCTTGCGGCTGCCATCAAGATAGGCCACGGGTGCAAGGCGCCAGAAAGAACTCTGGACTCTGCTGTAGTTGAGGGTTTGTTGGAGGGGAGAAGAGGAAGCTGGGGGCTTAGCAGCTGGCTAAGGTGCCTGTTCTGTAGGTGCCAAGGAGCACCAGGGCTCACGGCTTGCCAGGCAGGGCTTATTCACCAGTCCCCACACAGAGTGAAAGCAAGCCGGAGAGCTGAGTGTGCGGCAGGCAGCAGGGACAGCTGTACATACAGGTACCTTCTGACAAAGGGACACGTGGGGGAGGGGTGGGGGAGGGGTGCACGGGCACGGTGTTGCTGAGCAAGTCCTCCAGGGAAAGGGGAAGTGAGCAGGGAGATGGAGCAGGGAGAGGAAATGAAAGATTAAGTGCGTAAGGCCCATAAAGCTCAGTGAAGGCCGGCCGGATGGATTCCCAGTTTATAGATACATTTTTATGTTAAGGGATGCCCCACCAGGCCTGACAGCCCAGCACGAACAGTCACCATCAAGGCAGCGGGGAGACACTGGGTTGGAAGGGACCCTTTAAGCACTGAGGTCCTCTCTTCATCCCCTCCACCTATCCCCAGGCTTCTGCCTGGCTGACAGCCCAGCTGGAAGCAATTGTAGGCGCCCCCAGCCTAGAGCCCTGCATCCCACAAAAGGCCCTGGTAAATAGCAGCCCACACCCCAGACAGCCTGCAGCACGTCCCCCCCCCCCAGCCCCCGCCCCCTTGCAGCCCCCTGCCCGGAAATTTAAAACAACTGCTCAACACAGTCTTAAATCCTTCAGGAAGGGGCTTGGGTTGACAGAATGCAAGTTTGAGGCTATACTAGGCCTGGAGATCCCAGGGCCCCAGCCTTCCCTCAGCTGCCATGAAATACCTACCCCTACCTGAGCACAGGGTGGCCAAGGTCTGATTCTCTGCTGTGTCCCTGCATTGGAGCTGCCACGGAGCAACAGTATCCTGTGTAGGAAGAACCAACAAACCTGTCATGTGACCCTGAACCATCACGGTACTTTGGGGACATGAATTTTCCTCATCTATCAGATAGGTGTGGCTTTTAGCGAGTCTGTCTCTCAGGGCTCTATGAGAACATGTGTGCAAGGGGGGCTGTGGGCGTGGCTGAGACGGCAGCTTACTTGTGTAGTATACATGAGGCCTGGGCCCAGCCTCGTACAGAAATCAGGCGCCGCACACTTCTAACGCCAGCGTTTGGAAGGCGGAAGGCTCAGAAATTCGTGATCACCCTCGGCTACATAGTGAACCACAGGTGCTTGCTGTCAAGCTTGGCGACCTGAGTGGGCTCGAGCTTTGCAACGCACATGCGGGAAGGAAAGATGTGTTATGCTCACCCTTACCCCCATCACTTACACACAGCCATGGACACTGACATGTGGCCGCTGTCTATGTACCCTGTTCACTCCCGCCACGCATTCTCCTGGGGATGCTTTGGCCTCCCCTGGGAAGTGTGGAGAATACAGCCAGTCCCCGCACCAGATGGGTCTTCAGCAGCATTACAAGGCCCCAGGCAAACCTTGGATAAATCTCAACCAGAATCCCCTGCTCCGCCCCGCCCCCACTCCGGGACAGACCTCAGCCAGCTTTGATCAATACAGGGCAGGCAGCCAAGGCGGCTGCAGGCTTCATCCTCCCGGGAGGCCCCAGCTCAGCCAGGGTCACAGTGGGGAGGGGCTGACGCCCAGCTCAGGGGCTGGGGGCAGGGTCGGGGGACCAGAACGACAGAGTTTCACCCTCTGTCGTTCACTCCTCTGCCTATGTCCAATCAGTCCACAAACATTTAGTGAGCACCAGCTATGTACTGAGCCCTGTCACCAGCTTTGGTGCCAGCACCAGGAGCAGCTCTCAGGAAACACATGAAGAAGAGACAAAAGTGCGTGAACAAGACAGCAAAAAGGATAGCTTCAAAAGGTGGCAAAAGGGTGGTGGCGGCGGCCTCGCAAGCCTTCAATCCCAGCACTGGGGAGGCAGAGGCAGGCGGATCTCTGTGAGTTTGAGGCCAGCCTGGTCTACAGAGCAAGTTTCAGAACAGCCAGGGCTACACAGAGAAACCTTGTCTCCAAAGGGGAAACCAAAGAGGAAAAAAAAAAAGGTGGCAAAAGCTGAGTGTGGTGTTACATCCCTTCAGTCCCAGAATTTGGCAGGCAGGACCCACAGAACCATGAGCCCATGTCCAGCCTGAGCATAGACTCTGTCTCAATAAATACAAGTAAGTGAATAAATAAATTGTTAGTTTGTTTCAGACAGGATCTCTCTATGTAGTCCTGGAAATCTTTATGTAGACTAAGTTGGTTCCAGCTCACAGAGTTCTACCTGCCTCTGCCTCCAGACAGCTGGGATTAAAGGCGTGTGCCACCATGCCCAGCTAAATACCTATTTTTTAAAATGACTAAATGGAAAAGGACTGCTGGGTAATACAAGTCTTTAGTTCCAGGACTCAGGAGGCAGAGTTCTGGGTGAGCCTGGTCTACACGGTGATCCGGGACAGCCAAGGCTACACAGTAAAGCCCTGTCTTGGGGGGAAAAAAACGTTGACATGAATTTGATCCCAAAAATTCCTAGTGTGAAGAAAGACTTGACCTCAAAATTGTCCTCTGCCCTCTACATGCAAATGTATGCTCTCTCTCTCTCACACACACACACACACACACACACACACACACAAGCACATCATATAGAATAATAAACATAATCAGATTAAATTTTAAAATAAAGATATCCAGTTGTTTAATTTCATTACCTTGGCTTTGGTTAAAATACCCTGAGAAAAACAGCTTAAGGGAGAGAGCATTTACTTGGCTCACAATTCCAGATGACAGCCCGCCCTGGCAGGGAAGTCACGGCTGTAGGAGGTTGAAAGATCCGGTCATGTTACGTTCATAGTCACCAGCAGAGAACAATTGACCACTGCATGCGTTCTGCAGCTCAGCTCTCTTTCTCCAGTCTTACACAGCTCAGAATCCCCTTCCTAGGGCATGGTGCCACCTGCCATTGAGTACTTCTTCAGAGTGACTTCCAGGACAGCTATGCAGGAGGAAGGAAAACCCTCTCTCAGGGAGGGAGAACGCCAGACACGTCCATGAACCCAGAACTCTGAGGGGCAGAGACAGAGGACCACTGGGGCTTGCTGGCCACCTGCCTAGTTCCAGGTTCAGTGAGAGACCTTGTCTCTTGAAAATTTCAGAGAATGACGGAGCAGGACACTTAACATCCTTCTCTGGCCTCTCTGTACAAACCACACACACACACACACACACACACACACACACACACACACACACACACTGGTGAAGGGTAGTAGGATGTCTGGGGAAACATTACCATTATGTATGGCAGAGACAAGAAGGGTGCTGGCGCTATGCTAAGGACCGGGACACCGGGACACCAGGAAGCTGAAACTGTCAGGGCATTTATTTAAATCACCTGTGACTCCCCATTGGGTCAGAGAGGGAAGAGGTTTGATTAGGGAGAGAGATAGACTGGTCTGCAAGAACCACACAGAAGCCTTTGCTTACTCCCACAGGCTCTGGAGCCAGAAGCGCCCTTTGGGAGAGCCTTGCTTTGGCCCTGCTTGAGGCAACCGGCTGGGGCTTTAAACTCCTCGGGACAGCCATCTCCATTGCCCCCAGGAAGGGTCAGCTGTCTGTTGATGGACAGTCAAGACACCTGTTGTTGTCAATGCTCTCTGCCACTGGAGGAATGAGAACCTCACCCCAAAGGGGAGATGTGGGTGACACCAAACTATCCCTTACACGTCCTGACATTTGTCTCCTCCGGGGACGCTTCCAAAGCAGAAATGTTGGTAGAGGCACAGCAAGAAGCCAGTGCTAGTGGACACGTAGTGAGGGGCAGTGTTAGCATAGCAACCGGAGAGGTTGGCAGAGCCCACCCAAAGGAACTTCCTGCTGAGAGCTAGCAGAGAGTGATCTGCTGATTACCTCATGGGGAAAGACCCTGGGTGGAGATGAGGGCAGGGCATGCAGAGGGTGGGGACAACCATGACTTAGGACTTAAGGCATGAGTGCTGGGATGAGGGGCCGGGGGAGTTCTGAGAGGCCAGGGAAAGGCTCTCACTGCTACGAACTACTGTGCTGTATTGGCGGAGATATTTCCAGCTTCCAATGGGGATGCCAGATTTTTTTTTCCAACCTTAGAAGATTCTAGCATGTTGTAGGTTAGAGAAGAAACTTCACATTAGTTCTTTTCCTTAAGATGGGCAGTTTTCTCATTCCTAAACCTTGAAGACAAGTAGACACGCAGTTCCTGTGTGCCCCAAGGGAAGGCGCCCTCTGAGTTTTGATCCTTCTTCTGGAACGTTCCTTCCCAGATCTGCCTTCTTGGAGCTGCCTCCAGGGTCCCCTGTCTTACTTCATCCTGACTGCATCTGTTCTGCTCTCCCTGTCAGCTCCACAGGAGTGAGCTCATGGGTCCTGTCTCCACCCCACCCCCACCCCTGTGAGTCTCCATCAGATGGAGACTGGGCTCTCACAGCCAAGTGATAGAGAAAGCGGACAATGAAAAGATGGAGTGTGGAGAGGGTGTGTGCCAGGTTGCCAGCAGGAAAAGGGCTCCGTGAGGAGAGGCTAGCAGAGGTCACCTCTGTGTTCTTGGGCTCTGCATCTGCACCTGTGCCAACCACAGAGAAGAATGTACAGGAAACAACAGGGATGGAAGTCCCAGGGATATAGCTCAGTTAGTGGCCTGCTTGCCTGGTAAGCATGAAGCCCTGAGTTCAATTCCCAGCATTGCATAACACTGGGCACAGTAGTGTCTATATTAATAGCATTTAGGAGGCAGAAGCAGGAGGCTTGGAAGTTTAAGGCCAGCCTGGGCTACGTGAGACCTTGTATCAAAAACAACAACAACAAAAAAAAAGAGGTGGTGGCACATGCCTTTAATCTCAACACTCCAGAGGCAGAGATAGGCAGATCTCTTGAGTTCCAGGCCAGCCTGGTCATAGACCTCTACAGAGCTATTTCCAGGAAAGCCAGCTTTACCCAGACTATTTCTATAAAGCTTCACTGTATTAGCTATTGAAAGGAATCTTGAGATGACAAAGTTACCTAAGAGGATGTGACAGGTCATATACAATTAAGGGACTTGAGCATTTGTGGGTCTGCTTGGGATCCTGGAAACAATCTCCGATGGACACCAATGGACCACTTTCCTTAAGATAGATGAGGAGAACTAAGAACACCGACAGGGAACAGTGAGGTCCCCTGGGTCAGCCACAGAGGGGACCGCACCTCTACTGTTCTGACTGGGTGAGAAATCTATCAATAGAACCAGATGAGTGCTGGAGTCTTAGAAGTGGGCCACAGAAGTGGGCTACCTGACAGAGCTTAGCCCCAGAGGGGAGGAAGGAGAGGAACAGATGATGTTTCTTGCCTCCTACTGGGGCCCCCTGATAGTCTAACTAGAGGCCAGGTTTCCTAGCTTCACAGACATCAGCCTTCTGGGGCATGGAGCTACATAAACAGTGGTAAGAAAAAGGTCTTGGGCGTGTGTGTATGTGTGTGTATGTGTGTATGTGCGCACGCGTGTGAAATTGAGCCCAGAGGTAGACAGAGCACCTGTGCTCTCAAAGTCCATGAGGTGTTCAGCCAAGGGAAAAAATTATAGTTCAAATGATGGATTTGAGTTCTAAGAGCACAGCATTCGCCAAGGGCTTGGGAGAACTCACAGGAAAGGAGCTGGCACCTGTCAGAAGAGTGGGAAAGCAAGAGGGCCAGCGAGAGAGCTCAGACGTAAAGGAGCTTGCTGCCAAGTCTGATGATCTGAAGTTAGTCCCCAGGACCCACATGGTGGAAGAGGAGAATAGCCTCCTGCAGGTTGTTCTATGACCTCTACACTGTGGCATGTGCACGCACACACACACACACACACACACACACACACACACACACACAGTAAATAATGAATAAATAAATACAATTAAAAGAAAGAAAGAAAAAAAAGAACATTTGGCTTAGTGGTACACGCCTTTAATTCCAGCACCTGGGAGGCAAAGGCAGATCTTTATAAGTTCAAGACCAGCCTTATCAACATAGAGAGTTCTAGGATAGCCAGGGCTGTGTAGAGAGACCCTATCTCAAAAAGAAAAAGAAGGAAAAAAGAAAGAAAGAGACAGATAGATAGGAAGGAAGGAAGGAAAGATGGAAAGACCATTCCAGAACATCACAGCAAAGGCTGGAGATAGGGTAAAAATATACCATCTTGGGGAGAGTGAACAGTTTTGTGGAGGATTAAAGGATAGTGAGAAACTTCCAGAAACCTGTGGGTAAAAGTTGGAGATGGATCTCAGGAAAATTGCTGTAGGAATAAAATAAAGTCATTGGTTATCCATTAGCTTATTTAAAATATTCGATGAAGCCAGGCATGGTGGCATATGTCTGCAGTCCCAGCACAGAGGAGGCTGAGGCAGCCTTGACTACATTGTGAGTTCAGAGCCCATTTGAGATATGTTGGTTTTGTTAAAAAAAATAATAATAAATAAAAATCTCAAGAAAAAATAAAAGTTAATAAATGTTCTAGGAGCTGGGAATATAGTTCTTAAAAATTAAGTCAAAGTGTTAGCTAGCAAGACAGCTCAGTGGGTAAAGCATTGCTTAGTAAGGATGAGGGCCTGCGTTCAGATCGCCAGAATTCATGGAACTCTCGGTGTACCAGCTGCAGTCTGTGATCCTGCAGCAGCTGCTGCTGTGTACTGGTGTGCTGGTTAGTTTTATGTCAACTTGACACAAGCTAGAGCCATCTGAACCAAGGGAGCCTCAGTTGAGAAAATGCCTCAATAAGATCCAGCTATAAGGCATTTCCTTAATTAGTGACTGTAGGGGGAGGGCCCAGCCCATTGTGGGTGGGGCCATCCCTAGGCTGGTGGTCCTGGGTTCTGTGAGAGAGCAGGCTGAGCGAGCTACTGCAGCAAACCAGTAAGTAGCGCCTCTCCATGGCCTCTGGGTCAGCTCCTGCCTCCCAGGATTCTGCTAGGTTTGACTTCCTGCCCTGACTTCCTTCAGTGATGGACTACAGTGTGAAAGTATAAGCCGAATAAACCCTTCTCCAAATTGCTTTTGGTCATGGTGTCTCATTGAAGCAAGAGAAACCCTAACCAGGACACAAGGGATAGATTTCCTTATTTGTTTGTTTATGTATCGTGGGCTTTTTGAGCCAGCATCTTGCTGTGTTACTTACACTGGCCTTGAGTTAGTGACTTGCCTGCTTTTGTTTCTCATGTGCTTAGATTGACTAAATCTTTTAAACTTTTTTTTTTTCTCCCCAAGACAGGGTTTCTCTGTGTAGCCCTAACTGTCTTAGAACTCACTCTGTAGACCAGGCTGGCCTTGAACTCAGCAATCAGCCTGCCTCTGCTTCTTTTTTTTTTTTTTTTAAAGACTTATTTATTTATTATTATTTTTACCTTATTCTGCCTATGTGTCCCTGTATGCCAGAAGAGGACATGAGGTCTCATTATAGATGGTTGTGAGCCACCATGTGGTTGCTGGTAGTTGAACTCAGGACCTTTGGAAGAACATCCAGTGCTCTTAACTCTGAGCCATCTCTCCAGCCCCTGCCTCTGCTTCTGAGTGCTGGAATTAAAGGTGTTCACCACCACTGCCTGGCTTAAACTTCTTTAAAATTTTACTTTATTTTAAAATTACATGTATGGATGTATGGGCAGGTGCCTGTATAGGTCAGCGGCATTGGATCTCATAGAATTGTGATGTGGGTCCTGGGAGCTGAGCCAGGGTCCTCTGGAAGTGCAAACAATAAGTGCCTGTAAGCACTTAGCCATCTCTCCAGCTCCAGATTCCCAAAACCTAAAGGATACCATTTCAATTGTAACTACCATGTCTATAAAAATTCGGAACATAGGAGCTGTTGAGGTGGCCTAGAAGGTAAAGGCACTCACTGCCAAGCCTGAAAACCTCCATATCTCAAGTTTCCCCCACGTGCTGGAGGGGAGAACGGACACTTACACACACACACACACACACACACACACACACACACACACACACAAATGTAGCTGGGTGGTAGTGGTGTATTCCTTTAATCTCAGCACTCAGAAGGTGGGAGACAGAGGCAGAGGAGGCAGGGGGATCTCTGAGTTTGAGGCCAGCCTGGTCTACAGAGTGAGTTCCAGCACAGTCAAGGCTACAAAGAGAAACCCTGTCTCGAAAAACAAAACAAACAAATGGAAGATTTCCAGCGTCCAGAGCAATCTTGTGTCCCCACTTAGCCAGAGCCCTGTAGAGTACCCGGGGTCATAGGCATGCTGGGCAAACAGTCTACCACTGAGCTACCCCCTTGGTTTTAGAGCCAGATCTTTCTATGTAGTCTAGGGTGGCCTTGAAGTTACAAAGTGCCTGACGTAGCTTCCCAAGAGTGTGTGGGATGGCAGGTATGTACCACCACACTGAGCTTGGTGCATTTGTGTGTGTGTGTGTGTGTGTGTGTGTGTGTGTGTGGTGTGTGTGTGTGTGACTAAAACTCCTTTCCTACCAGTGAATCACAGTGGCCTTTTTCACATCCATGTGATGTTTCTAGAGTCATTGTTTCGCGTCACTGATCTATTTGTGTATACCTGTGCTACTGAAGTTTTATAATGAAGACTATATATATATATTTTTTTTTTTTTCTTTTTCCCCTTCAAGACAGGGTGTCCAGGAATCTAGGTTGGTCTGGAACTGTTTTTGTAGCAGACTTGATCTTGAGCTCCCAATCCTCCTGCCTCTACAACCTGAGTGAGTGTTGGAATTACCGGCATGTACCACCATGCCTGCTTTACAAGATGATGTAGGGAGATGGAATCCAGGGCTTTGTGGATGCCAGCCAAACTCTTTACCAGCTGGCCATACCCCAGCTACCTGCTCCTTTCTATTCTTTCTCTCTTTTTTTTTGAGATAGGAACTCACTGTATAGACCAGGCTGGCCTTGAACTTGTAGTGATCCTTCTGCATCAGCCTCTTGAGTTTTGGGATTCTAGGCATGTGCCACCACACTCACTCACAGTTATGTTGTAGTATAAATCCTTAAGCTTTGTGCTTTGTCAGCTTTATCATTTGTGAATTTCTTTGTGAATTTTCATGTAAAATTCAGAATTTTTTTTTTCTTCTCTTTTTTAGTTTGGCTTGGTTTTTGGAGACAGGGTTTCTCTACGTAACAGAGGTTTGGCTGTCCTAGAACTTGTTCTGTAGTCCATGCTGGCCTCATACTTACAAGAGATCTGCCTGCCTCTGCCTCCTGATTTCTGGGATTAAGGATGTGTGTTACCACCACCCACCTAGTTTTGTTTAATCTTTTATTAAAAAAAAAAAGATAAAATCTTTATGGAATTTTCATTGGTATCATACTGAGTCTTTGGCCAACATAAAAAAGATAACATTTTGAGGAATATTGTTGTTTTGAGACACGTTTACTGTAGCCCAGGCTGGTCATGGACTCAAGGGCCTTCTGCATCCACCTCTGAGTCCTAGGATTACAGGCATACACCACCATGCCTGGCTTATGCAGTGCTGGAGATCAGACCCTGAGCCCTGTTCATGCTAGGCGAGTGCTCTACCAACTGAGCAATATCCCAGCCCTAGTTTAAACATTAAGTTTCCCTCCAAGGCTTATGTGTTAAGATGTGGTCCTCAGCTGGTAATGCTATGAGGAGATGGTATAAGCTTTAAGCTGTACAGCCGTGTGGAAGGAAGTTATTTCATTGGGGTGTGTCTTTAGGGAGATATTAGGATTCTGGTCCCTGTTTTGTCTGTGTTTTTGCTTCCCAGCTGCCAGGAGGTAAACAGCTTTGCTCTGCCCCAGGCTCCCTAGCATGATGCTCGGTTTCACAACAGCCCAAAACAACAGAAGCAGGAGACCATGTTCTGAAGCCACGAGAAACCTTTCCTCTTTATATGTTGCTTATCTCAAGTGTTTTGTTACAGTGACAGAGAGCTGACTAGTACAGCATTTTCATGGAGGGTAGTGGTCCTCTTGCCCTCAGGGAAGGGGACAGTAAAGGCTGGTGGCCGATGAACCTTGGCTAAAATATATGTGTGTGGGTGGATGAACCACAGCTGGCCACACAGGACTAGAGCACAGAGAGGATCTGGAGAGAGAGATGTTGACATACATGTCTCCTGCTTATGGAAGTCCCGGGGACCAGAAGACATGGCCTGGAGACAGAATTTAGAGTGAACTGCAGTGAGGCCCAGAACAATTCTACATATAAAAAAAAGGGAGACAGAAGATCGGAAGGTAGGGGAGAAATTAGAGAAGAGCTAACTGGAAAGGATGAAGGAACCCCGAAGCCCAAGCATCCCAGAACAAGGAAGATCACATTCCAAAGGAAGATGGGGCGCTCGGGTATGAAAGCAAGAGCCAAGAGATGAAACTACCAGCGGGGTACAGTGGCACACCTATAATCCTAGTATTAAGAAGTAAAGGCAGCACAGTGGTGCACACCTTTGACCCCCAGCTCTCAGGGAGGTAGAAGTAAAGGCAGGTGGATCTCTGTAAGTTCAAGACCAGCCTGGTCTACAAGGGGAGTCCAGGATAGCCCCAAAGGCTACACAGAGAAACACGGTCTCAAAAAAAAAAAGAAGAAGAAGAAGAAGAGGAGGAGGAGGAAGAGGAGGAAGAGGAGCAAGAGGAGAAAAAAAAAGTAAAAGACAGAAAACCTGGGCTCTATTAGACCCTGTCTCAGAAAACTAAGCAAAAAAAAAAAAAAGAATAGATCGGTGGGGGTGGGGGGTTGGGGGGGAAGACGCATAGGCAGAAGGGGGCCTTGAGTTAGAGAGAAGATCTGGTTTAGCTGGAAGCAGAAGCAGACGAGAAAGAGCATCTTCTTCAGGGTCACAGCTACAGCAGAACAAGGACAGGAAACCTCTCCTCCTAACCTCGGCCAAGGGGGTCAGCGAGAAGGCTTGCCACCACGCCTGACAGCTTGCGTTTGATCCCAAGTCCCACATGGTAAAAGAAGATTAACTGAGAAAACTGACTCCCATTTGTTTTTCTCTGATCTAGACATACATAAAAAGGAGCGAGATACATATATATAGGTATATATTAAATTAAATTTCAAGACAAACAGCCAAGCTCTTTCAGTGTTGTGCCTGAGAATGCTAGATGACTTAACATTTACAAAGTTCTTGCTAAATGCCAGGCACTGACCTAAGCATTTTCCATTTACTAACTGATTTAATCCTTAAAACGTGATGGGTATCCTTATTTCCCATTTCGTAGATGAGATAACTAACATACAGAACATCAACATGATCTACTCTGAGATAACCCCACATCCTTGGAGGCCAAAGCAGAAGGATTTCAAGTTCCAGGCTAGCATAGGGAACTTAGTGACACCCCTTCTCCAATTAAAAAGTGAAAAAGAGCTGGGCTTGGCAAGGTGTGGTGGCATATGCCTTTAATCCCAGGATTCCAGAGGCAGAGATGGGCAGATTGCTGTGAATTACAGGCTAGCCTGGTCTACACAGGGCCAACCAGGACAACATAGTGAGACCTTGTCTCTAAATGAACAAACGATAAACCGTGGGCTGGAGAGTTGGCTCAGTAGTGAAGAGCACTGGCTGCTCCTCTAAGGGACCTGGATTCAATTCCCAGCGACCACATGGCAGTTCACAGCTTCGACAACTCCAGGGCCTGGGGATCGGATGTTCTCTTCTGACCTCTGTGGGTTCCGTCCACACATGGTGCACAGGCATACATGCAGGCGAAACACCCACACACACAAAATTAAAGTAAATGAAACAAACGGACAAGAATAACTTGGGTCAGCCGTGGAGGTGCATGCTGGTAGGCAAATACTGAAGAGGGACAGGTGGGAGGGTCACAGTGGGAGGCCAACCTAGGCTATAACATGAGCAGAGAACGAAGCTCAGAGCACTTGTGAAACACGGACAGGCCCTGAATGTAGTCCTTATTTATTTAGGATTTGTTTGTTTGTCTGTTTGAGACAGGGTCTCTCTAGAGAGCCCTGGCTGTCCTGGACATCACTCTGTAGACCAGGCTAGCCTCAAACTCACAGCGGTCTGCCTGCCTCTGCCTCCAGAGTGCCAGGATCAAGGGTGTGAGCTTCCACCCTTCCGCTCTGCCGAACTGGAGTTCCTAAGCGTTTCTCTGAGCTCCCTCACTCAAATATGGAAAGCTGTCCCTCCTTCCGGATCTGAGTAACAGGATTCTACTCTCCACCCCTGATGTCTGCCTCTGTAACCCCTCTCTAGGCCTGCACCAAGTGACCTTTGGGCACACTGCTTCTCTGCTCTGGTCCCTCTGTGGTCCCCACCACCTCTCCAGCCTGTACCCTGCCTCCTGTTCTCCATGATGTGCCCAGGACACGTCCCTCTCTCCATCACCCAGCATAGTATTTTGCCTCCTGGTGTGTGTGCTGAACAGGAAGAACTCTCTGAAGGCAGAGTAGCACAAACTCAGCTCCGGACATCACTGCTGGCCACATGGTCCTCCACACTGCAGAGGACCATCTCAGGACATGCTGTCATTGCCATCATCATAAGCCAATACCCAAAGCAAAGACCGCAACTTGTTACAGCGACTCCACAAGCGCCGATGCCACTCCTACACAGGGCCTCAAGCTTGCGACCTGTGCTGACTCCCCGACAGACATGGTTCTACTACCACAGTACCAGAGAGGTACGTGAGAGTTCCGGGGCTCATTTCCTCAGGTGGCTCCCTCCAGAACAAAAGCTCGGGGTGAAGGCGTCTGATTGGCAGGACCTCTGTCATGTGCCTGCAAATGGTTCCTGCAAAGGAGGCTGGGAAATGGAATTCTAGCTTCTACCTTGGGAAGGGAGGATCTCCTTAAATACAGGAAGACCGCCGGTGTGTGGGTACGTAGCTCGGTTGAACAGTGCTCACTCAGCATGTCAAGGCCCTACGTTTGATCCTCTGCACCACAACAAAGGCAGACATGGAGCAGCCGTTCAGGCTCCCTGAACCAAAATTCACTTTCTATGGCACTTTCCTGAAGCATCATCTTCCAGGAACCCCTCCCTGACTTCCACCACACTCACCTCTGCCTGGGTTGGGCGATATTGTCACCCTAGAGTCCCACAGACCTCTACAGCTCTGATCAGAGGATGCACATCTCCCTGCTGGGCGCGAAGAACACTTGAAGTGAGTTTGTGGGTGTGTCTGGCATTTGAGGGACCCATCTTTACTTGTGTGTCAGTGGCCACATGGTCTGGCCCTCTTTCTGTTTTAGGACACAGATCACATGCTTCTGAAAATGTACTTATTCAATTAATATATCAGTGTATTAAAACAATTTTTTGTGTCATTTTTATGGAGATGGGGTTTCTCTGTGTACCCTGCCTCTCCTAGACTCACTCTGTAGACCAGGCTGGCTTTGAACTCACAGAGATCCGCCTGTCCTTGCCTCCCAGAGTGCTGGAATTACAGGTGTGCACTGCCTTGCCCTGCTTAAAACACTTTTTTTGTTTAGCTTTTTTCTTAAAACAATTTTTAAGGGAGTTTAAGAAACTACTCACCATATGCCAGGCAGTGAGGAATGTTCATGATCCCAGCACTTGGGAGGTGAAGGCAGGTAGGTCAGGAGTTCAAAGACTTCCTCTGCTACTTAACAAGTTCGAGTGAGGCCAGCCTCGGGTATGTAAAAACCCTGTCTCAAACAAACAAACAACAGAATCACATGCTCACAGCACACCCAAGCAAAGCCGCAGAGCATTTGACAGGAAGATTTGAAAAGCTGAGTGTGGCCAAGTGTGGTGGTGAAGACCTTTGGTCTCAGTCCTGGGGAGGCAGAGGCAGGTGGATCTCTGGGTTCGAGGCCAGCCTGTTCTACAGAGCAAGTTCTAGGACAGCCAAGGCTACACAGAGAAACCCTGTCTGGAAGAAAAAAAAATACTAATGAGCACAGAGAAAATGGAATATTCTAGGAGGCGCAGTAGAGAGGAAGGTGTTTAGCTATATCCCTGTATCTGTTCATATGTCTTTTCCCTTCTTCTGTAACAAAGCTCTGTGCAATGGGTCTCCCTGAGTAGTGTAGGCTGGCTGGCCTTGAACTCTTCATCCTGTCTCAGCTTTTCAAGTGTGAAGTGCCACAGAGGGTTTCCAGCCAGTTTTTCCTTCCAGCCAGTTTTTCCTTTTAGGGACTTGCTCAGTTTTATTGTTCCTGCAAAGCTGACCTCAGGCTGACCTCAGGCTGGCCTGGGTGGCCAGAGCATTCCACTACCTTGAACACAGTGATTGGTAGACACCTAAGCCAGGTCTGACCAATGAGCAAAAACCCCTAGATTCATAGCTCAGCTTCAGGGAAAGGGTTCCCTTTGTGAAGCTTACCAAACTTGTGGGACGTAAGGGTGTCTAGGGCCTATGCCGGAGCTCTCTGCAGCCATCTTTGGAGCTCTCTGGGGAAAGCCTGTCTCAGAATGAAGCCAACACCAGAGAGAGCAGGATGAGAGTTAGACACAGCCCTCTAGTGGGCCTTGGGCCCAGCTGAAGCCAGACCTGCCCTGGGTTTTTCCAACTGTATAAACGATTCCACAAACTACTTTAAGTTAGGTTTCTGTTAGATTAAATCGGTAATGGTGACTTTTCTTTTTTTTTTCCAGTTTCAAAAGTTACATTAGAAAACAGCAGCCAAGCACATACGCACACCCTCAACTTTAGCAATTGGAAGGTTGAGGCAAGAGGATGGAGAGCTCTAGGCCAACCAAGGCTACAGAGGGAGACACTGTTTCAATAAACTAAAGAGTGAGAGGGGCAAGAAGGGAAGAGAAAGGGGGGGAAAAAGGAGGAGAGGAGAGGAGAGACGGTGAGCATCGGGCTCTGCTGAGCGCCCCCCCTCTGGGGGGGACTGGTGAAGTAGGTCTGGGTAGACTTACACTCTCCACACGTACACGGTTTTAACCTTTTGACCAGGCTTTTTCAAAAAAGCCAGTTGTTCACATTCAAACCATGTAATTGGTTATTTAAGGAACAATAAAAACAGTTTGCTTACTCACCTAAACAAATTTATTTATTTCCTAATTATGTTATGTCATTTTAGAAAATTTGAAAAATACCAAACTATTATAAAGAAGGAAATTAGAAGCATCTGCAGGCCGAACAGTTTCGGCTTCTTCAGAGAATTCCTTCTGGTCCGTCTTCCACTGCTATTCGCGGTGTTTTTCTGTTTGCGTATTTTGTTCGTTTAGTTTGGCTTGGTTTTGGTTTTTGAGGGTGGGTTTCTCTGTGGAGCCCTGGCTGTCCTGGAACTCACTCTGTAGACCAGGCTGGCCTCGAACTCACAGAGGCTTGACTGCCCCCACCTCCCAAGTGCTGGGATTAAGGCGTGGGCCATTACTAGCAGGAGTTGTCATATATATAATTAATTTTATCTACATATATAATTAATTATATATATAATTAATTTTATGTACATCAGTGTGGAGGTGTCAGATCCCTTGGAACTGGAGTCACAGACGGTTGTGAGCTCCCATGTCGTTGCTGGGAATTGAACCCAGGCCCTTTGGAAGAGCAGACGGTGCTCTTGACCACTGAACCCCGTTGTTTTTGTTTTTGATGGGATTTCTAGATAACCCTGGCTGTCCTGAAATCTGTCCTCAAACATGGAGGTCCTCCTGCCTCAGCCTTGTGCTGGGATTACAGAAATGTGCTGCATTGTGTGTATGTATACAGCTCTGTGTGTGTGTGTGTGTGTGTGTGTGTGCCTGTATAATGTGTGTAGTGTAAATATCATTTGGATAAAAATTGTCAAATGTTATGTAAGTTGTTTGCATTCTCTTTTTTCCCCAAGCCAGGCACTGAAATAACTTAGGTTGACCATGAACCCTCTATGCAGCTAGGAATGTCTTCACCTCCCAGGTACTGAGATGTTACAAGCGTGTACCACCACACCCTTTGTTTTCAGTCAAGGTTAAAATAGCCCGGAACAGTAACCCAGTTTGGCCTAGAGCTCACAGTAAATCTCCTGCCTCAGCCTCCTTGACTACTAGGATTATAAGACTCAGCCACCACACTCAACCGACAATTTCTGTAAAAAGTGTTGGGAATGACCGGAAGATCAGTCGTCTAGGTAAGTGAGCATGCCCAGTTAACGCTCATGTTTCATTCCCAGAGGTACACGTAGTGGGTCTCACAGAAGCCCTCCAGACACAGGCTGCTGCCTGCTCTCCAAAACAGCCGGTCCCAAATACAGACCCGGCAGCAACCAGAAAATGCCCAAACCCCAAGAGCCTCGGCAGCCTCGATGTTGTACTCCGGTGAGCGTCCGCACGTGCTTCCTGCTCTCATGTCACGTGGGCAGGACCTCGGGCTGCCCAACTTTCTCCTACCTCTGTCCTGTTGCTTACCGTGCAGACATGGGTCCTTGTGAGACGCCTCACTTGCCAAACGCATTTGAGGTGCCGGTTCATCCCCCCCCCCCCCGCCCTGCCTGACACCAAACAAAATTAGCAAAAAGTAAGTTATCCTGGAAAAAAAAAGAAAAAAAGAGCCAGAAACTATAGATTGGGAATGAGAGAAAATCTAGAACATGACCAATGAAAACAGAAGCAGGGGCTGGGGAGATGGCTCACAGGTTAACAGCACTGGCTGCTCTTCCAGAGGTCCTGAGTTCAATTCCCAGCAACCACATGGTGGTTCACAACCATCTATAATGAGATCCGTTGTCTTCTCCTGTTGTCCAGGAATACAGGCAGACAGAACATTGTATACATAATAAATAAATCTTTTTTTTTTTTTTAAGCAAAACAGAAGCAGTTGAGAATGTAAGGCCCAATTAAGATAGACAGCCATTAACAGATCAAGGGCTTGGGGACAAACTGTCTCAGTTAAATTCCAGACAGAACCAAGATTTTAACCCAAATGGTAACACAAAATGAAAATTCTGGAGAACATCTTTCACAGGGGGCTTTTCTTACCGGGAACCAGTATTCTCAGGTATGACATCATCCTAGAAACTATGAAAAAAGATAACCGTAAATTGGAAAACATAAAATATACGTTAAGTCAAGCCACAGTAGCTCATGACTATAATCCTAGCACTAGGGAAACTGAGGCAGGAGGACTGATGAAAATTTGAGGGAGACATGAACTACAGAATGAGTATGAGGCCAAGCTCCATATGTCCTGAAAAAACTTTGGATTCCTTTTTATATCACAGAAAAACTCTAAGAGCAAGTGACAAAAGTAGAGGAATTTTTTTTTGTAAACAAAAGCATACTTTTATTTAAGCAAAAAATAAATTTTTTTTCACAAATTAATAAAATAAACAGACAATCTAAGGTTGATAAAGGATAGGATTGAGTTAAGGAACTAAAAAGCTGAGTGTGGTGGCTTACAGCTAGGCAGATCTCTGTGAGTTTGAGACCAGTCTGGTCTACATAGTAAGTTCTAGGTCAGCCAGACCAACACAGTAAAAATTCTGTCTCAAAAATAAATGAATGAAGGAATAAATGAAAGAAAGACAAACAACCAATAAACATGCTAAAAATAGGCACACTCTCACTTGTAATTAAATGAAAGCAAGTTAAGCCAATGAGAAACTAGCTTTACCGATCAAATTTTCAAGATTAAGTAATCTGCTAAAGGGCTATAATTTAGTACTTGGAAGGCTGAGGCAAGAGCATCATCAGAACTCCTGGACCAAAGTGAGATCCTGACAGAAACCAACCAGTCAAACAGATTAATACAAATAAACCAGGCCGAATGGTTGTGACAGTTTGAAAAAAGGAATGTTCCCCATAGGCTTGAATGTTTGGTCTCGCTGGTGGCTCTGTGGAGGTTGTGGAACCTTTACTAGGTCCAGCCTTGTTGGAGGAAGTACATCACTGAGCAGTGGGCTCTGAGGGTCGCATCCTTGTTTCACTTCCAGCTCACTCTCTCTGCTTCCTGTGTGTAGATGGAAATGCCATCTCTCTGCTTCCTACTCCTGCCGCGTGCCCGCTGCATGCTGCTATGCCTTCCTACCATGATAGACTCTTATCCCTCTGGAACTGTAAGCCAAAGGAAACACTTCTTTCCATAAGTTGCATTTGGTCGTGGTGTTTTATCACAACAGCCAAGGGTAAGGAAGAGAGCGGTACACGGCTCTGATCCCAGCACACAAACACGAAGGCTGGAGGGTCAGAAGGTGTCCTCAGAGAAACAGTAACTTAGAAGCCAGCCTGAGCTAGATAAGGCTGCTCCAAACAAGCAGACAAAAGAGAGAGAGAGAGAGAGAGAGAGAGAGAGAGAGAGAGAGAGAAAGAGAGACAGACAGACAGACAAAATCTGCTGAACTGATGGCAAGGGGTGGTGCTCACTGGAACACATGTATTATTAGTGATGAGTAATGTTTAACTAATACTTTGAGGTACTATGAAGCTCTTATAAAGAATGACGTGTTGCCAGACGGTGGTATACCCCCTTAATCCCAGGACTTGGGAGGCAGAGGCAGGTGGATCTCCAAGTTCAAGGCCAGCCTGGTTTACAGAGTGAGTTCAGGATAGCCAAAGCTACCCAGAGAAAGCTTGTCTTAGAAAAATACAAAACTAACTACATAAAATAAAATTAAGGATGAGCTGTATCTATATTTGTTGTGGGTTGGGGGGGGAAAAGTGTCTTAAGTACACTGTTAAGTGGAAAAAGCACAGCTGAGGATATAGCTAAATTGGTCAGATGGTTGTCTCGCGTTCAGTCCCCTGCACCACATAACCCAGGCATGGGGGTTTATGTTTGTAATTCTAACACCAGACTCTTCAGCTCCATAATGAATTTGAGGCCAGCCTAGAGTTTGTAAGACCCTATCAAGAGAGGGAGAGAGGGGCCTGGAGACTCGACTCAATGGTTAAAAGCACTGGCTGCTCTTCCAGAGGACCCAGGTTCAATTCCCAGCACCCATATGGCAGCTCACAACTGTCTGTAACTCCAGTTCTCGGAGATCTGATGCCCTCTGGCCAATGCACGTAGAAAATTAAATTAAAAGTTGTTTTAAAGAGAAGAAGAGAAAGGAAGGAGGAGAGTAGGAAGGAGAGAGTAAGAGTGGAAGGGAAGGCAGGAAGGATGGGAGGCAGGTAGACTGGCTAAGGTGGATGTCTTAGGGTTTTTGTTTTTGCTGAGATAAAATACCATGACAAAAACAACTTGGAGAGGAAAAGATTTATTTTGTTGTACTTCCATATCACAGTCCATAATTGACAGAAGTCAGTGGAAGAGTTCCGGACAGGAACCTGGAGGCAGGAACTGAAGCAGAGGCTGAGAAAGAATACTGCTTACTGGCTTCTCTCTGTATGGCTTGGCTTGCTCAGCTTTCCCCCAACCTCCAACCCACTCATCCCCCCCCCTTTTTTTTTTGAGACAGGGTCTCTCTATGTCTATGTAGCTCTGACCCTCCCAGTAGTTACTAGAGACTTACAGAGATCTACCTGCCTCCTGAGTACTGGGATTAAAGGCATTGGCCTGCTTCCTTATACCTCTGAGGAGTACCTGTTTAAGAGTAGACCACTCAGTAGTGGGCTGGGTCCTCCCACATTAACGCTTGATTAAGAAAGTGCTTTCCACAGGCTTGCCCACAGGGCAGTTGGTTTGGGGCATTTCCTCCACTGAGGTTCCCATTTCTCAACTTGCGTCAAGTTGAAAAGGAAAAGAAGCCCAGTTGTGGTGGCGCACGCCTTTAATCCCAGCACTCAGGAGGCAGAGGCGGGCAGATCTTCTGATTTCGAGGTCAGCCTGGTCTACAGAGAGAATTCCAGAACCGCCAGAGCTACAGTGAGACCCTGCCTCAAAATGAAATTAAGTAAGTAAGTAAATAAATAAATAAATAAATAAGAGGCAAGCTCACTCTCCAATTTTACTGTATGGCCTTTCAAGAAATGTCATATGCCTGTGGTCACAGATGCCCAGAAGGAATCACTTGTGTTTGGGAGTCTTAAGACCGGCCCCAGCAACCTCAGGAGGACTGCACCTCAAAAATAAATAATTTGGAAACAAAAAGAAGGAGGAGGACAGATGCTGTAGGAAGACGCTTGATTTCATTTGCTCTCCAATAGGTTTTTTGTTTGTTTGTTTTGGTTTTGAATGTTGGAGATGGAGCCCACAGCCTCATTCATGCTAACGATAGGCTCTGCCCCTCAGCTCTATCCATAGCCCTTCCCCTCCCACAGCCTTTCCCCTCCCCTTAGCCACCCATTAGGAGCTCTTGGTCCTTGGCAACAGAAACTGCCTGTGACTGTTGCGAGCCTAAAGGGACATTCCAGAAGACTGTCCTGCAGCTGTTCTCCTGGAAGAGAGAAAAGCACAGTCCTTAGACCTTCTTGAGGGCGATGGGAACAGTCTCCCAGGAGCCAGCACAGCCCTTTCCAGGTCTACCTTCTGCATCATCCCTGGATCGTGCCCCTCCTGCCCGCCTCTCCTTCCACTGAATGGCCTTTGCCTCTGTTCGGGTTTTGACTCAGTGTGTACCAACGGCCTTCCTCTCAAAATGAGAGCCTCTGCTCTCCTGTCCATGCCTCTCCCTGGTCTCTCATCAGTGGGTACAGGGTCTTCACCCAGAGAAGTGAGGTGCCCATCCTTGCCCAGGCCACTCATGGCTCTCCATTCTAGCACTGTTCTGAGGTTCAGGCTCACCTCTTTAGAAGGTTCAAACAAGTCCAACTGTGCTTCCTTTATACAAATCCTTGCTTGGGCATTTGTTTAGGGAGGACAGAGTTAAACAAAGTTCCATGTTGGGGATGAACTAACCACCCTTTGCAACAGACCAGAATCAGATCCTAGGAGAGCTAGGCGTGTGGGCATCTACCTGTAATCCCAGCAGTCAGGAGAATGAGACAGAAGGATGGCAAGTTTGAGGCCAGCCTGGTCTAACAGAGTGAGTTCAAGGGCAGCCAGGGATAGCCAGGGATCCATCATAAGATCTCATCTCAAAAAGCCATAGAAAGGCTTTTGAGATGGTTCTGTGGTTAAAGCTGCTTGTCACCAAGGCTGACAACTTGAGGTCATTCCTGGAAGCTACACAGAAAAGGAGAGAACTGATTTCCAAAAGTGGTCCTCTGGCTTCCAGCACTGTAACACACACACACACACACACACACACACACACACACACACACACAAGTAAATGTAAAAATTAATTTAAAAAATAACTTTTTAAAAATAAACAGTTGGGGCCAGGTGTGGCAGCACACACCTGTGGTCCTAGCAGCCCTGGGAACAGGATCCATGTTTGAGAGTTCAGGGTCAGCCTGCTGGGTTTCAGGCTGCCCTGTGTGAGTGTGGTCATTGCGAGACTGAGATCCTGCCCCCTAAAAAACAAACAAACAAACAAACAAATAAAAACAGCTGGGCAGCAGTGCCGCATGACTTTAATTCCAGTGCTCCGGAGGCAGGTGACTCTCTGAGTTTGAGGCCAGCCTCGTCTACGGAGTAAGTTCTAGAACGACAAAGGCCACACAGAAAAAACGCTGACTCAAAAACCCAAAAAAAGAAAAGAAATTAAACAAAACGATTTCAGAGAGAGGAAAGCATGTCCTGCCATTGGCAAGGTGCAGACTTTAATCCACCTCTTGAACTTATGGGAGTGACCTCAAGCTGCTCTCCTGTAGAGCACAGCTCCCCAAAGCAAGCCTCGACGGTCACCCAGAAGGCGCTGGAAGCCGCCGGAAGCCGCCGGAAGCCCTCCGTGGGGCTCCTCCTGCACCGGTGAGGTGTTGGGGCACCTCTTTCACATCTTGTCTGGACTTAGCTTTGTCGTCCCCACAGGTCTGTGTGTTTCTGCCTCACCACACCACCCTTCAGATGCCCAAGCCCGAAACCCAGTGGGACCCTCATTGTTTGCCCCCCGAGCCAGCCAACTATCTAGCCTGACGACTCAGAGAACTTCACTTTTCTTTTTCTCCTCCCGGGGCCTCTCTTTCTTCCTTCAAGTTTTCATATACCTTAGCCTGGCCTTAAACTCCTCACTATGCAGCTTAAGCTGGCCTTGAACTCTTGGTCTTCCTACCTCCATTTTCCATATGCTAGGCTTGTGGTCGTGTGTCACCAGGCTGGACTTCCTCCTTCCTGTCTCTTCCCCTCTCCTGCTTTCCAGCTCCCTGCCCTGTCTGTTACCTATCCACAGTCTTCCCATCGGCCTCCATGCTTGTTCCTCCCTAGCTTTTTTCAGTTCCAGTTACCGGAATGATCTTCCTAAGGGACAAATCTTAAAAATGACCTTGCCACACACGACTCTTGACCAAATTAAAAAAAAAAAAAAAAAAGATCAGCCCCATCCCTGTTGCCCTCCAGGAAATGATCTGGCATCTTCATGGTATAATCTGCCACGCCCTGGCCCAGCTGGCCTCTTCCTGGCAGCTGGCAGCATCCTCTGCACTGGTCCAGTTTCTGCCACTGCCATCCTGTGCTGCAGAGTACAGTTGCTCTTTCTGTTGCAGGGGCTCAGAATGTCCTTTGGCAACACTGAGCACGCTGTCCTGACTCACGCTGGCTGAAACCGCCAGGAAACAGAGTACCTTGCTCCAGGAGGAGGCAGAAAGGGAGCCGGCTCCAGACAATCGGCAGCTGAAAAATGCAGAGGAACCAGCTTTCTGTCTCTGTCTCTGCCACCCTCGGGGGTGGACTCCTCCTGAAGTCGAAGCCTTTCAAGCAAGGTTGGAAGATGTGGCAGAAGATACCAAACCGCACACCAGTCGCGACAGCACCCAGCAGAGGAAAATGACCCTTGTTTGCTGTCTGTCTGTAGAGCATTCTGGACATAATCAGCAACTCAGTCTCACAGGCTTGCTGCTAAACCAGCCAGCAGCTGTAGAAATACCATTACAATCTGTGCGAGGGGTGGGTAGCACCTTCCTCCTCTACGGCAACACCCACTCTTCAACCCATCCCTGTCTTGGTTTTTTGAAACAGGGTTTCTCTGTGTAGCCCTCGATGTCCTGGAACTCATTCTGTAGACCTGGCTGGGCTATCTTTCTCATTAAGTTTTAACTTTATGTGTATGGCTGTTTTGCTTGCATGTATGTCTGTACACCACAAGCATGAAGCGTGCGGTGTCTGCGTAGGCCAGCAGAGGGCATTGGATCCCCTGGACGGGAGTTACAGTTGGTTGTGTGTGCCAAGAATCAAACCTGGGTCCTCTGGAAATGAAGCAGTATTCTTACCTGCAGAGCCATTTCTCCAGCACCAAGTCTATTTTTTTTTTTCTTTTTTAAATCCCCAAACCAAAGTGTTATTGCCTCTGAAACAGCAGTTCTCAACCTATGGGTTGCAGCCTCTAAGGTTGTCAAATGACCCTTTCACAGGGGTCTCCTAAGAACATTGGAAAACACAGAGGTTTGTACTATGATTCATAACAGTAGCAAAATTAAAGTTATGAAGTGGTAACAAAAATTATTTTATGGTTGAGGGGTCACCACGACATGAGGAACGGTATAAAAGGGTCACAGGATTAGGAAAGTTGAAAACCACTGCATTTCAGAGTCTGAAATGTGGCCAAGAGTTACAGCTCTGACTAGCCCACCAGACCAAAGCTCTCCAGCAGCATTGAGCTGTTGCATACAGAGTCATGATCACCAATACCTAGCGCTGAGTCGCTTATTCAGTTTATCAAATGTGTCTACAGTTAACACAATCTTTAAACCAGGCATGGTGGTGCACACTTGTAATCATGGTACCTGAGAGGTTGAGGCAAGATCATAGCTAGTGGGAAGCTAGCCTAGGCTATATAGCTAAGCCTAAGCTAAGGAAAAGGAAGCAACATAAAGCCCAAGATGATAGCTAGTGGGAAGCCTGTCTAGGCTACATAGCCAAGCCTGAGCTAAGGAAAATGAAGCAACATAAAGCCTACACAGTTTGTTACTGCTTTTAGGAAAAAGAGTTTATTGAGTGCCCTGCAAAAGGGTAACAGACTGGGTGGTAACAGAATTAGGCCTGAAGAAGAGGCTTAGAGCTAGAGTTTACATAGTAGCCCATGACGTTGATACAGCATGTCAAAGATTATTCCACCCACATGGATCATTTTCCTTTCAAGTGTCATAAACAGTGTTACAATCAATTTCCTTTTACATTGGATTTAGACTTTGTGTTATTTTCCTTATGTTACGAATCCTGAAGTAGTGAGAATGTGGAGAAAACAAAAAAGACAGCAGGGTTCATTGGTCCATGAATACAGTCTCAGCAATTTGGGAGGCTGAGGCTGGATAACCACATCAGTCCAGGAGCTTGCTTCCGGACTGGGCAGCACAAGACCCAGTCTTTAAAAACATAATAGGGAGGCCGAAGGATGGCTCGTTGCTTAGGGGAAATGACTGCTTTTGGAAGGGACCCAGGTTTAGCTCCCAGCATCCCACATGGTGGCTCACAACCATCTATAATTCCAGTTCAAAGGGATCCAACATCCTCTCTGGTCTCTGAAGGCTCTATGCATGCATGTGGTGCATAGACATTTATGGAGTCAAACACACACAGAGAATAAGTCTAAAAAAGTTTTAAATAAATGATTGATTAATCAAAACAAAACTCAGAAAGTTTCAACTCAGAGCTGCACCTGTGACAGATCTGGTCTCTGTCCTCTCCCTTGTTTTTTGTTTTGTTTGTTTTTGTATTTCAAGCTAGGGTTTCTCTGTGTAGTGCTGGCTATCTTGGAACTCTTCTGTAGACCAGGCTGGCCTCAAACTCACCGAGATCTGCCTGTCTCTGCCTCCTGAGTGCTGGGATTAAAGACGTGTGTCATCACTGCTTGGCAGACCTATATTTTTTAAACCTTTGGTTCCTCTATAAATACTGAATTAAAAGTTTATGGCTTAACCTAAGAACACATTTATGAAGTTTGAGAGATCCCCCAGGACTCAGTGGAGAAGGTGTATACCCTGGTCCCTTACCCTATGGAAGTTTACCAACAGGTCTGCATTCAGTTGAATTTCCTGGAACCCGACCCTGATTGCAACAGTTGTGGTTAGGGGTTCAGTGGAATGTGTGATATAGAGGAGGCAAGCTTGGGAGAGGCAGAAGCCAACTGTAACTGAGGCAGTGCTTGGAAGAGGTCTCAGCTCTCTTGTCCCACAAAGTACTCTGAAGCCAGACTGGCCCTTCAGTGGTACTGTCAAAGAAAGGTAATGGCTGGCCAGTGTAGCTCTCCATCAGCCAGTCATAGGCCATGGCCGCCCCAGAGCAGAAGGCCTGAGTGAAGGCCTCTGCAGCTGGAGAAATTCCTGGGGAGAGGCAATGACCAGCCACATGCCACACGGCTCAGGAGGGGTGAGTCAGCCTTGAAGTGGGACTCTGGGAGAACAGGGGCACACACACAGTCCGCCCATGGACCTGCCCTTCACCGTCTGTTTCTGTAAAGCAGAACCCAGCTTCTCCAGACCTCTGCTTGAGTTCGCTTCCTGTAAAATCCCGGTCTTGGTTGTAGTTTTTTTTTTTTTGTTGTTGTTGTTGTTGTTGCAGAAGGCGTTTTGAGGCAGGGCCACACTCTATAGCCCAGGCTGGCCTCGCTTGTGACCCTCTTGCCTTAGCCACCCAAGTGCTGGGATCACAGGCAGGTGCCCTCACACCTGGCTGACTTCCTGCGACACTTGGAGGAGAACTTAGTGAACCAGCACAGCATTGGAGTAGAAGTCCCTTCCCAAGCTGCAGCTGACGCCGCTAGCCTCTGTCAAGCCTGCGCAGGCTCCCCGATCATGTCTGTTTGTTTGAGACAGGGTCACTTCCATGTAGCCCTGGCTGTCTTGGAACCCAGTTTGTAGACCGGGCAGGCCTGCCCCTGCCTCCTGAGTGCTGGGATTACCACACACTGGATGTGTGCATTACATCCAGAACCCCTGAGCTTCACACCTGGACAGCCTGCCTGTGACATTCACCCTAAGGAACGGAGCCCTAGGTTACTGTGCCCTGTTTAGACCACAGTGGCTCTACTTGCTCACATGGCCGAATGCCAGGCAAAGGACACCAGAAGGCACCTCAGCGAGTCACCTGACTGTGACTCAGGGCCACTCTGTCCCCGTTCTGTAAGAACATTCCCTCTCTCCTCCTGATAGTCAGGGTCATCTCCTCTGCCCACGGGAGGATTTCTCTCACTGTTGACATTCCTTTAGCTCAATGTAGCCACAATAAGCCTGAAGCAGTCATAGTTTTAATGGTTCTGGTATCCGTGACAGCGACATTTCCTTGAGACCTCTAGACCCCAACTTTTATTTATTATGTTTTTTTTTCTTTTCTTTTGAGACAGGGTCTCTCTGTGTAGCCCTGTCTATCTTGGAACTCACTAGGTAAACTGGGCCTCAAACTCAGAAGAGAGCCCTTGGGTTGCTCAAACCTTGCGTTGATTTGGTTTGACATCAGCCAGCCAACCTACCAACCGCTGGAAGCTAGGCATGGGAATTCAGTGTGACCCGCATAGTGCTGACAAACTGGAAAAATAAAAGCAGGTACCAAAAATGGGAGAGGTGGGGAGTGACATTGTCATGCAGTCTATCAGCTAGAAGGCCCTGCTCGGAAACCTTCTTCCTGCCTCTTCCTGTTCCTCCATCCCTGTTTCTACCCACCTCAGACTGCTCAGTCAGCAGTGCCACCCTACCATCGAAATCCAGCTACGTAGGGGACAGAATGGAGCATGTGCTTCTTAGATTCTGGGGCCCCACTGGGGTCTTCCACAGCGAGCTGCCTGTGAGTTTGGCCTCTACCCCAAGGCACCTGGGTGACTTAGTCTTGGGATCCATCTGGCTCCACCAGGAAGGCCCACCCGCATCTCTCTGCCCTTCGCTCTTCCCAGGATAATCTTGCCACTGAGCATTGTCATTTCCTACCCACCTTCCTGCCTGGGGAAGCCTCTGCGTGTCACCCTCCCACTCCTGTTTCCATGTATAAGACGAGAGGTACTCAGGAATAATGCTTGCAAATAGCAGACACTCCCACAGAGGAGCTTCCAAAGCCCCATCATTCACAGCTCTCGCTGCCTCCGCCCTTCTTCAAGTCTGCTTCACGGCTCAGCCTCCCAGGACCAGGGCTTCTGCTCAGCAAGCCCTCACCGCCCTCTTGCAAGCCCGTCAATGCCCAGAGAGTAGAACGTGCTTGTTGTGTTCAGGGAAGACTGTGGTCTAGGGCTGAGCTTATGGGTGTGTATATGGTGAGAGTTCAAAAGTGAAAGATACACTTCTCTTTCTCCTTCTTTCCTCCCTCCCTTCCTTCCTACCTTCTTTCCTTCCTTTTTCCTTGGTTTTTCAAGACAGAGGTTCTCTGTGTAGCCTTGGATGTCCTGAACTTGATCTGTAAACCAGGCTGGGTGTGATCCACCTGCCTCTGCCTCCTGAGTGCTGCAATTGAAAGCATGTGCTACCAAAGCCTGGCTATTTTTACCTTTTTTTTTTTTTCTTCTTCTTCCTGAGATAGGGTTTCTCTATGTAGCCCTGGCTGTCCTGGACTCAGGCTGGCCTCGAACTCACAGCGATCCTCCTGCCTCTGCCTCTCAAGTGCTGGGATTACAGGAGGGCGCCACCACTGCCCGGCTCTATTTTTACTTTTTTTGTTTACATACATTTTATTTATTTTGTACGCATGGGGGCCTGTATACGAAATGCCATGAATGTGGAGGTTAGAGGACAACTTATGAGAGTCGGTTCTTTCCTTCCACCACGCAGGTCTTGTGGCTTGAGCTCAGGTCATCAAGCTTAGCAGAAGACTCCTGGATTTACCCACTGAGCCATCTCACCAGCTTCAAGGAGAAATATGCATTCATATTTTATATAAATATAAGTATATATATAAGTGGTAATATTGGAATTAGAATACCCAGGGTCCAGCCTTACCTTGCAGCCAGATAGTGTGGCTGTGGCAGGAGATGGGGAACGGGACAATGGCTGTGGGGAGACTTGTCCATCACTCTTCTCCTCCAAGCCTCAGCTTCCTCTCCTGGAAACCGAGTGAAATGCTACCTACTTTTAGGTTTGTTGTGACAGCCTAATAGTATAGTAATTGCGTGTCACCTACCGTTTCCTGGCCACACACCAGGTCAGGCCCTTTATCCTCCTTAATCAGCTGCAGCCCCAAGAACATGTGTGGCCACCCTCATCTCATAGGGTAGAGGCAAGGGTTCTTGGGACAGCAGCATGGCAGTAGCTGGCAGAATGAGGCTTCACAAGCTCAGGCTTCCTTGATCCCAGGTCCAAGCAGTTTGCCACTACGATCTGGTACACACAGAGCAACTGAGGAACCAGTTACAGTGAAGTGCTCGGCCCTGCTCAGTGCTGTTCCCAGCGAAGGACATTACAGCTGCCATTTTCCAGGGAAGGCGAGGGCTGCCTCAGATACATCGAGCAGGGATGAAGCGGGCCCTAGCAGGCCTGTGTGTCCGTGCTCCCTCTCTGCAGACTTCTCCCCCGGGGGGCGGGGGGAGGTGCTGGCTGGAGGTTGGGGTCTGGGATGTGCACCCTCCTTTTGTTATGTGAACTCCTTTGGTCTACGCCTAGCTCAGAGAGGAAGTAAGGCCCCTTTGAGAGTCGGGTGGTGACTGGGTCTCACCAGACAAGGGGTGGCTGCTCTCAGCAGCTGTATCTGGAGCAGGTTCTTGGGCAGGGCAGCCCTTTGACCCTGGGACTAGCCCCTTGGGTGGGGGCACTCACCAGCTAAGAAAAACTAGATCTTAGGAGCCAGGGAAGGAATCAAAAAGAACCTGCTGCTGGTGGTGGTAGTGTGTGTGTGAGAGAGCACAGACGAGGTAAGACACAAAGAAAGTAGGGGGAGACAGAAGCCCATGTCAAAAGATACAAAACAGCAGATGAGGGCCCGGAGGTGCGTGCTGACGGACTTATTGACCTGAGTCCAATCTCCATGACCCAAAGGATATAAACAGAGAAACCAAGTCCCAAGTCATGTTCTCAAACCTGCACATGCATGCTCTAGTGCTTGCATGCCTACACACACACACACACACACACACACACACACACACACACGCTAAATGTAATAAAAAGCAAACCACACAGCTGGTGAGGTGGAGAGGGAGGCACAACCTCCCCTCCAACACTGTTCATTTTCTCTCAGGTCAGGGACCACCACAAGCATAGGGCTACATGGCCAGAAGAGGTAAAGAGCCAGTGAGGAGCCCACTGAAAAAGACAAAGAGACAGAGCTCAACGGCTAAGAGCACTGACTGCTCTTGCAGAGGACCCGGGTTCGATTCCCAGCACCCACATGGCAGCTGACAACCGCCTGAAACTCCATGATCTGGCAACCTCATACAGATTTACGTGCAGGCAAAACGCCAATGCAAACAATAGAAATATGAAAATAAACATAAATCATTAAAAATTAAAAAAAAAAGAGGGAGACAAGAGGACCCGCCAGAACAGAGGTGGCAAACAGAAATGAACGGGGAGGGGAAGAGTCGGGGGAGGGGCAGGTCTGCTGGCCTCCCCTGAAGAAATGCTTTTCCAGTGAACCTGTCTTCTGCTACCAGTCAAGCTAGCAGGGGGCCCCTGTGCCCTCTCTTTCCTTCTTCTCATAAACCCCAGGTTTTAACGACCAGGAAATAGGTCTTGGGTTCCACGGCCTCAGCTTTGTGAGGTGAAGCCTCGGAGGCCCCAGCCCTGAGCTGGCAGGCTCCTGAGACACTAACCACACTTCTGTTGATTTGAGGTATAGTCACCTCAGAGGTAAATCAAGGCCCAGTCCGCCTGTGAGACAGGTGATTGTACGTGCTAGGTGGAGTGGCCCCAGACAGATAGATGTCAGAGTGGGAGCTGGGTGGAGTGGCCTAGGATGGAGTATGGGGGGGGGTGCATACCATCCTGCAGTCCTGACAGCCCTGTGGTGTGAAGTCACGTGACAGTAAGTTTGGAAGAGACCTATGTTTGAAAGCTGGGACTTTGACAATTGCCGACATCTGTTTCCGTGGAAACGGGAATGGGAAGCAGAGAAGGAGCCTGAGCGCTGTGCTCTAGGTGCCCCAGTTAGTGAGGGGGAGCGGATCGACTGTACCCCTTCAGCGGTGGTTCCCCACCTCGGGCTGAGCAGCGAAGGCTGGAGCTACCTAGGAAATGGCAGCCTCTCCTGGCGCTGAGGATGCTGAAGCAGGAACACCTCAGGGCAGAGGCTGAGGCCGTAGGCCTCGGAGGCAGCTCGGCTGCTCGGGCTCCTTTCTCTCTCCACCCTAGCAATTTTTTTTTTTTTTAATTATTTTGTGGTGAGCATGCATGTGTGTGGTTTTTGCATGCCATTGCACGAGTGTGCGTGGGTCAGAGGACAATTAGTACAGATGATCTGTCTTCCTACCATCGGGTCCGGGAGATGGAACTCAGGTCACCAGGTTTGTTAGCGGGTACCTTTACCTGCTGATCCATCTCACTGGCTTTTTGAGGCAGGGTCGTTACAGCCAGCAACTCTGGCCTCAAATTCAGTTGGGAAGACCTTGAATTTCTGGTGTTCCGGCCTCTACCACCCCTGTGCTGCTGGTATTACAGGCAGGCATCACCACTCTGAGTTCAGGCAGTGATGGGGATGGAGACCAGAGCCAGTGCTTTGTGAGGGAAGCACTTGCCTCAAACCTACCCTTTCTCCACTTTTTGGAGACTCCATGTCATGTTGTTCTCTGCCTTTAGCACCCTCGGCCTTAATATGGGAGCCTACCCAGCAGCATTTACACAGCTCTGGCATGAGCCAGCAAGCCTGTGCTCCTGGATGATGGAATGTCCTCCCAAGCGAACTTCTCCTTAGTGACTTCTGCTCTTGCTACCATTCTTGCCTCTCCTCCTCTACTGTCTAGATTCAGCTTCTGCTGCCGTTGCTCCCCCAAAACTGTTGACCTCACCCTTTGTGTAGCCTTGGCTGTCCTGGAACTCACTCTGTAGACCAGGCTGGCCTTGAATTCAGAGATCCTTCTGCCTCTGCCTTGAGCTCAGAGATCCGCCTGCCTCTGTCTCCCAAGTGCTGTAATTAAAGATGTGTGCCACTGTCCCTGTCTTTGGTTCCTTTTTATCAACCTCTCTGAACAGCCCTCCTTGGTCCTCCACTGGCTACTCTTTCATCGGACCTGTTAGCTCTTGGCTCAGAGCTGCTAGCGATCCAGCTTCTCCCTGGGAGGGCTCACCATAGCCCCTCATAGTCCAGGCAAGGCCATCATCCCTGACCCACAGGCCAGTTTAGCATGCCTACAATGTCCACAGGGGCCGTGTGCGCCATCACTGCCCTGTCACCTTAGGTCACAGATGCCGCTGGAGCTGTCTGCTTCCTCACACGGGGACCGTGGCTCTCTTATTTACACATCTGTCCCCACTACCCAGAGCAAACCCATGGGAAGAAAGGGGTGTGCAAAGAGGCAGAAGCTGATCAGGCTCTCACGCTGAGGAGCGAGGGAGCCACTGACAAGTCTCCAACAGGAAGGGTCTCAGATGTGCTCAGAGCAGGTGTCTCTGCTGTCAAGGGAGCAGGCAGGGAGGCTGCAGAGATGGGGCAGTTTTCTGCATGCAGGCAAGTCAGTGGTGCCTGTGCAGAACCAGGGGATGGTGGCAGAAAGAGGTGAGTGGTGGAGGGCGGAGCCAATGAAGAATGTTTACTAGGTCGAGCTAAGATCAGGAAAAGAAGGTTCAGAGGCTGTCCCCAACTGGCTGGCCTGGAGCTACAGGAATTGGACGGCTAGCTGGATTTGGGAGCTTCTGAATGACATCAGTGGGAACACTATGTGTTGAAACAGATGCTGAAACACACATTGAGGGGAAGAATCAGCAGCAGTGAGATCTAGGGTCTAGGGGTAGATCCTGTGGAGAGTCAGGGTCAAAGACACAGAAAAAAAAAAAGCTGCTGGTGGTGACAGTGGCACATGCCTTTAATCCCAGTACTCAGGGAGGCAGAGGCAGGCAGGTCTCTTACACATATATATGTATAAATATATATATATATATACACATATATTTGTGTATGTATGTAAATATAGTCTTAATACATAACCCATAGCTTAGCCTGGCCTGGATTCTCTGCTACCCACAATGGTCTTGGATTTACCAGGCTCATGCTTCAGCTTGCTGGGTGCTGGGATTGTTTTGTAGTCTACAAATCTGCCCTCTTCTGAACCGTCGATGCTGGGCTTACCATGTGGTATGGAAGCAGGGTGGAGGGGCACGTGGAAGGGCTCGGGTTCCAGTGCTGTGAGTATGAAAGGAATACGCCAGGCACCCTTGAGTGGAGACACTTGTGGGGTACAAAGAAGCTGCGCCCTGAGGCCGAGCTGTACTCCGGCTGGCGGCGGACCAGTGAGTGAGAAAAAAATGGCTTTTGTGATAAGCCAGTAAGATGTGGAGACTGTTGCATAACCCTGTATCATCAGCAGCGTGACTAATAGCTTTTTAAGTGGAGGCTGAAGAAGAATCCTTTAAGGTAACAGGAAGAACAGGGGGGAGAGAGGAAAACTCGAAGGGGAGGGGCTTGGTGTTAGGGTGAGGGGCAAGTTCTGGAGTTCTGGAACCTTGAGCTCAGACACGAGGAGGCACCATGTCTTCGAATATAGAAGCAAAGTGTGGCGGTTTGTGTCTGTGATCCCAGCATTCCTAGGCGGAGGCAGTAGCACTGACCAGCCTGGCTCTGCAGGGAGTTCCAGCCTGGGCTGCAGAGTAAAGAAAATGTGCTGGGCTCCCTTAGCTGTTCCCCAGGGCTTGATCTACACTTCAGATACTGGTGACTCTCCAGAGCTCTTCCTGGGGCTCCAGACTCGTCTCCTGCCTTCCTCCGGCTGTCTCCATCTCCCCTGGACCTCTAATGGGCTTCTGAAATGCAAGCCACCCAGGAATGACCTTGTAGCTTGTTCCTGTTACTGCTCCCTTCCTGGATTCCCTGAACAGCAAGTACTAGGGGTGCCCACACCAGAAGCCAGAAAATCCTTGGTGCTTCTCCAGTTGATGGGCTCTGGAAATGCTTGTCCAGCTCTCACCTCCAGGTCCTCTTTCATCCTCTGTGTGCAATAAGGTGCCCTAACTGCCTCCATACTTTTCCCATTGCCCTGGTCCCTGGCCCCTTCCCCCCTGGCTCCTTCCCTGCACACAAGATCCTTTCCTGGCTAAACCATCAGGGCTTCAGCAGGACAAAAATCAAACTTCTTAGCAAGATGCCCTAGGTCCTAAATGCCCAGCAGGTGCATGGGCTTATTCATGGAGCCCTTCCTGTCCCACTCTATCCCATCCTTCCCCAGCTCCTACCAGGGCCTTCTAACAGGTGGCTTTCTGTGCCCCTCCCTGTTTACTCCCTGGATAGTTTAACCATAATCTGGATCTTGGGTTTAAGGTAGTTCCATTGAACCCTCCGATGTCCCCTAGCAAACAATTTTGTGCCCCTTGCCTGAGTATTCTCAGCCCAGGCTTTTATTTTTTTCTGAGATTGCGTAGTCCTGGCTGTCTTGGACAAAGGCGGTCACCACCATGCCTAGCTTCTCTTAGCTTAGGGTTATTTATTTATTTACTGTGTATATAGAGTTCTGTCTGCATGTGCACCTGCACTCAGATAAGGGCACCAGATCTCACTATAGATGGTTGTGAGCTACCATGTGGTTGCTGGGAGTTGAACTTAGGATCTTTGGAAGAGCAACCAGTGCTCTTAACCTCTGAGCCATCTCTCCAGACCCCTTAGCTCAGGTTTTCCCTGAATTTTTTTTTTTTTTTATAAATGTGATGCCAGGCAGTGGTGGCACATGAGTTTAGTACTAGCACTCGAGGTAGAGGCAGGCAGATCTCTGTGAATTTGAGGCTAGCCTGGTCTACAAAGCAAGTTCCAGGGTAACTAGGGCTAGACAGAGAAACCCTGCCTCTAAAATACACAGAAGAAACAACCAAATGTGGTACGGGCTGGAGAGATGGCTCGGTAACTAAGAGAACTAAGTAACTATCTGGTCTTCCGGAAGACCCAGGTTTGATTCCCAGCACCCTCAGGGCAGCTCACAACTGTCTGTAATGCAGTTCCAGGGCATCCGACACCCTCACACAGACATGCATGGAGGCAAAACACCATTGCTTATAAAATAAAAAAATAAATAAACCATTAAAAAAAAGTTTAAAAATGTGGTAAAATGTATATACGGTGAAAGGAACTGACTTAACTAATTGAAGTACACAGCTGGGTGGCACTGAGTCCATTCCCATTGTTGAACAACTGTCGCCATGTCCATTTCCAGACTCCTTTCATCTTCTCAAATTGGGACCGTATCTAAATAACAACTACAGGTCCCTGTTCCTACTCTGTAACCACAAGGCTTTCAATGCCTGCCCACGCTCTGAATAAAGACACGGAGATCTAGTATGTTTACTATAAGCCCAGGATACTATAGCCGGGCAGATAGATACTCAGCTATGCTAACCCAACAATACTTGCCCACCACCTGCCCTGTTATCTGCCGCCTTAATCTTGTTCCGGCACCTGCTTCTTCATCTGTGTCCTAAGGCAACTCTTCTGTCTCTCTGTTCCCCACCTGAGACCCTCCTCTCGCTGGTCCAGGAAGTCCTGCCTAAACTCTCGAGCCCACCTATTGGCCATCCAGCCCTTTTGTTTTTGATTTATCTGAGACAGGGTTTTTCTGTGTATAGCTTTGGCTGTCCTGGGCTTACTTTGTAGAGCAGGCTGTCTTCGAACTCTCAGAGATCTGCCTGCCTCTGCCTCCCAAGCGCTGGGATCAAAGGTGACCAATCAGAAGGTAAGGGAAAACAAATGCTTACAAAATACTAAGACAGGAGATGCTTCATAACAATGACAGTACCAAAGTCCAGCAGGAATCAGATCTCTGCAGAACAGAAATCGGCATCTGAGTACACAGTGCACAAAGACATCGCTCCAAAGCCACCTCCCTCCTGAGGGTGACGCCTTACAGGAGTGGACTCATTAGCTTGTTGTTAGTTAACATGCCTTCTAAGCCACCCATGCTGAAGTAGGAGTGACAGTCTCTCTCTCCTTTGAGACAGGGTCTCCGCTATCCCAGACTGGCCTTGAACTTGACAAGTAGCCAGGGATGATTCTGAACTCCTACTCCCGGGAGGCGTTGGGATTATGTCGGTCTTTGCCTCTATACCCAGCTCTTTTAAAATTTTTCCTTTTCTTTTTCTTTTTGGTTTTCTTTGTGTGTAGCCCTGGCTGTCCTGGAACTCACTTTGCAGACCGGGCTGGCCTCAAACTCATAAAGATCTCCCTGCCTCTGCCTCCCAAGTGCTGGGATTAAAGGTTTGCGCCACCCCCACCCTGAAAGGGTCCCCTCATGTGGTTCATGATCTTCCTGCCTCAGCCTTTTGATTACAGGGGTAGGCTGCCATGCCCCTTCAAAATCTCCTTCCTTTCCCCCCCGTTCTCCATGACTCTTCCCCCACTTCCTTCCCTTTGAAAGCTATGGCATGAGTATCTCACTTTATTCATACGTTCGTAGGTGGACACGGGTTGTTTTCCTCCTCTGGCCCTTACCACAGTGCTGTTGTGGACTCCTACTTTCAGTACTCAGAACTAGAAATGATGGGTCCTAAGGTAACTCTCCACAATGCTTTCCGCAGCGGTTCTTGCGCAGCGCACTAACAGTGCAGAGGCGCTCCTAGGTCCTCAGCAAGCCTCACTTCCTGTTTCCTTTGTGTGGCCTTGGCTTTTGGTAACAGCCACTCTGGTGGGTATGAGTCCAGCCTTCGCTCAGTTGCCTGCTCTCTGCTCTGTCCCATGGCAGCCGTCCTTAGCTGCTCCTCTCTCTGAAACATTTCACCCATAGCCCTAACGTTTCTTCCACTACTTCCCTCCTTTAGAAGTCAGGGTTAAGGCTGCCTCCTCAGGGAAGCCCTCCTTCCCCACCCTCCTCCAGCCAGTCAGCCTGCTGCTACTTGCTCTTGTGGGGCTGTCCGACTCACTTGATTCTGATTGTTCCTGGCGCTTGGCACAGTTTGTAACGACTTAAGTACCCGAGTGCCTGCTGAATTAACCTTGTCTTCTCTGCTGGCCTCTTAGCTCCGAACGGAAACGAACTGGAGACGTCATTTTACCCTTCCCATAGTACACCTGGCACTGACCAGAGCCCTGCCAACACTAGGTGTTCAGAACACCCTTGCTGGAAGGAATCATTTGGCTTGCAGATAAAGCCCCCTGGGGTGCTCACACCCTAATGAGGGGAGTAGGTGAGAAAATAAAGATAAATAAACATCTGCTCTGGCAGCCAGTGATGGTTGCTATGGAGAAAGGAAGGGTGGATCTGCTCAGGTGTCTTTCTCCAGGCTCCTGAGGGAGGGCCGTGGGGCTGCTGGCCTGGAGGAAGTGAGGGGCTGTCCCCCAGACAGGGGACGCCACCAACAAAGATGCTTCAGGGATCGAACACGCTTGCCCTGTGGCTCAGTTGTGAAGAGCACACCAGCCAGGTGAGGGGCACAGCTACTAAGAGGTCAGCTGTGGGAACAGAGACCCCACAGAAGGCCAAGTGGAACGAGAAACCACTGCAGTCAGTGGCAACCTCTCCCAGTCATCTGGACAGGGCCTGGCCTTTACTTTCTGACGGCCCTCTGTACTCAGAGCACACAGTAGGTGCTTTCTAGCTCAAACTGGACCCATCCTACACATTTGCTAAAAGGTGTTTTACTACAACGCTGAGTTACCGTGAGCGTCTCTTGGAAGACATTCCAAAGCACATTTGATTTGGAACTTCAGTCCACTGTTTTGTTTTGTTTTCTTCTTTCGTAAAACCTGTTTGCTGACAACCTGCCCTGCCTCCCCAGTGCTGGGATTAAAGGCATGAGCCACCACTGCCTGGCTTGGAATAATTTCTTTTTTCTTTTTATACATGGTTTTAAGTAGTCCAGTGGGCCTGAAACCTAGCCACGGTTGGTTTTGGTTGGTTTTGAGCTCCTGAATCTTCCTGCCTTTACTTCCCAGAGTGCTGGAATTACAGGCATGTACCACCTTGCCTAGCTAGTGACCAGCTCTTAAAAAATATTTTTTTTTTTTTAAAAAATTATTTTATGTCTCTGAGACAAGGTTTCAGGTTTTTAGCCCTGGCTATCCTAGGACTCACTCTGTAGACCAGGTTGGCCTCATACATCTGCCTGCCTGTGCCTCCCTTATCGAAGGCGTGCGCCACTACTCCTTGGCAGAAAATTATGTATTTTTATTATTTAAAAATTATATATATGTATCTGTCCGTGTGTATGTGATGTGCCTGTAAGTGTAGGTGCCCTCAGAGGCCAGAAGGGGGCGTTGGGTCCCCTGGAGCTGGGGCTTACAGGTGCCTGTGAGCTGACCTCCTTGGATTCTGAGAACTGAATGCCAGTTTTCTGCGGCCACAGCAAATACTCTCAAGTGCTACTTCTCCAGAGCCACCTCTCCAGGCCCAATAATCATCCTTTTTTCTTCAGTTTGCAGAAACTTTCCCAAATCCCAACCTCTTCTGAGCCCCCACACTCATGTCTGGAGGAGATTTCCTCCTCACCCACCGGGCTGTGGGCTTAGACAACGCTGATGGGGAGCCTGGAATGTGATTTCCTATCTCTCTCCCCTTATTCTGTCCTCAGGCCTTTGACATGGACAGTAAGTAATACCCTCGCTGCCCAGGCAGGACACGGAGGCTCTCTGCCAGCAAAGAAAGCAGTGAAGACTTGGAAACCAGGTCTTTGGGTGCTGGAATTTGCACTCCTCCCAGGAAGCCCCTGATGCCCTTAGGGAAAAATTCCTGCCCAAGTCAGTGCTGACCTGGGGCTGGCCAAGGCTTCCTGCAGAGCTGGTGGAGATTTTGATGGAAGACTCTCCATAGGATTCCCTGGACTGCGCTGGGGGGCAGGAGGGGGAAGGGTGGGATACTAGGTTTACGTCCTAACAGGCTCAGAGGGGAGGAGGCCGTAGCCTCCAGCAGCTGCGAGGAACACCATCACACCACCAATAGAGCTGAGAACCAGCCAGAGGAAACCAGATACCCTGGCGTCCTTGGCAGGCACAGTTTTCTTGGGTTGAGCTCACTGCCTTCAAGTCCCTCTCTTTCAACTGCCACCTTCTGAAGGCCAGGCTGTCTCCACAGTCCTCACCAGTTTGTGGGAGAGGAAGAAGTGGCCTAGTCCTCCACCAGCCCTGTTCCTCTCACTGTCCTTGCTGAAAGTGGCAGTCCCCAGTGGAATGACATGGTCCCTGACCCAGGAAGAGTGGGTGGTGGCGGGGGTGGGGTGGGGTGGGGTGTGTCGATGCTTGCCAAGTGAACCACACTCAAGCAAGGTGCAGCCTGGTGAGTGGCCCTCTGATCTGGCCAGCTGGAGGCCTATCTTACTGCAGCCTGGGAGCCTGGGGGGGTGGGTGCGCAGGAAGTCCCTCAGTAGGGGATGCGACCCCGCAGCTGAACTTAAGGAAGTCGTGTCTCAGGAAGAGGCTCCAGGAGGAGGGTTTTTACGACGGTGTTAGCCCCACAGGATATACAGTTTTGTTTATGTTTGGGTTATTACTACATAAACAGGTTCCGAGACAAAGGGGCTGGCAAGGAGAGGTTGAGGCGAGGGTGGATGTGTGAACCGTCACGGTCATCCTGGGATCTGGCGGTACAGGACTTCCAGGTGGGAGAAGCTACGGTGGGTGGGGCTTTGCCTGGGGAGTGGACTAAGCTAATCCTACGGTGGGTGTCAGTTTCTTATCTCTTCAACCCAGCCTAGGGCTACTTCAGGCCTGGGGTGTTTTACTCTCCCCCGGGTCCCCTGGTGTCCTGTCCTATCAGAATACACACGGGTACAGAACCTGTGCTGGATTCTGGAGACACACAGTCGATTCAGATTTAGATCTTACCCTTCTGTCTGCTGGGGGAAGACAGACAGCAAACAAGTGGCTTAGACAATGGGCAGGATGGAAGGGAGACCCTGCAGGTTCAGCTGAACAGGATAGGAGCAGGGGTTTTGGAAGGAGATACCGGTGGAGGAATGTTAGTTTTTGAAGAACAGTGAGAGCCGGGGCCTGGCCTGAGAGGCATTCCAGGTAGAGGGGTCAGCCCAAACGTGTGCTTCAAGGGAGGGAGGTTGACCCAGTGGGAAAGAAAGGCCACCAATGGGTGTTCGGGCCTGCTTCAGACAACTAGATTCTGGATACCTGCCAGCTGCAGTGTGCTAGCTTGGGCTGCTGAAAGCTTGGGCTATCAGGGAAACCCTTCTCTCCTCGGCTGAGGCCTAAGACACCCCCTGGTCTCTGGCTAGGTCCTCTCAGGAGGTTCCACCCACTTGGAGCCTCACTCTGTCAAGCCTCCACAAAGGGCTGACCATGGGGACTCTGAACACCCCCCCCCACACACACACATGCCCTTTTGCAAGGAGGGACCACGCCTTTTGCAAGGCAGGAACACCAGACTATCAAGAGAGTAAAAGACCCCTCCCCCCAAAAACCTTCGCCAGCTGACAGGCAAGGAAGTGGAGGACCGCCTAAGTGGCTCCAAGGCGACAGAGCCCTGGGGCGGCTAGGCATGGCCGACCCCTCGGCAGGAGGTCCCTGAAGGGCAGTGCCTTTGCTCCCCCGAGACCCAACTGGTCCTCCTAATCTGCGGGCCCTGCTGACACCGATGAGTCAGTAGTGTCCTGAGTCAGTGTGTTGACAAACCATCCCTGGCCATTCCTAGCACATCCAAAATGGAAGGAAGTCCGAAGGAAGGGTATGAGCAGACCCGTTTAATTAGTTCGGGCTCTGGGTACCTTAAGTTGGCCCTATTACATTAAACTGCCTAGGGGAAAAAATAGCTGTAATTATTCCCCTTTCTCCCCTACCTTTGTATTTCAACTCCCAACCTCCACGCTTCTGCCCTCCTTGACAAAACAACCTTTAAACTAGGGGCTGGCACAACCCCCCCCCCCCCAACTAGGGCTCAGTGTTTCCTTTTTTCTGCTCGCCTTCTGTCTGAGCTCTGGTTCCTAGCAGAGAGTCCAGAGGGGTCCACGGTGCGTGGCTAGATTCTAATTTAGGGAGGCTGTTACAAGAGAACAGTATTCCAAAAAAACGCACCCTGAGTCTCCTTCCAGAGCCAGTGCCGATCCGTTTGCTGCGGGGCATTTCTTTTAAAAGCCCCTTTTCTCTCTTCTGCACAGCAAAATAAGCAAACTTTAATGGTAGGGAATTATTGTTTATTTTGTTGAAATCTAGTTCTGAGTTTTCCTACTTGAAACGTGTTTTCCCCAGGACACTGACCTATCCTTTAATTGTTTGGTGCGAGGCATGTTAGGGGGAGGGGCGTTACTTGTTTATTGGAACAGCGCAGTTAAAAAAAAAAAAATCAACCTAGGCTAACAGTTTCAAGGCTCCCCTAAAGATGTATCCAAACAGGCAGCCAATCAGCGCTTACACAGCTTTTTCTGCTCGACTCTTTTAAAGAGACAGTGCCGACAGTGTTTTATCACATTTAAAGAGAACCGCGCTCTAAAAACAGTATGAAAATTGGGGAGCTATCCCTTCATTCACCAGTTTCTCATCTGGAGTCCCCAATGAGAGTACACTGCAGGTTTTTGGGAAACTCGAGTGGACAGAAAGGAGTCGGCAGCAAATAGCTTGGTCACTCTGCCAACCCCCCATTTCCCATTGTACACCTGGGTCATTGACAATGGAAGCTTCCCCTCCCCCTACTTTAGTGCCCCACTCCCCAATTTAGCTCCATTTATTTGAAGTTTGAGATTTCTGCGGCGCGCATTCCGAGTCCCGAGGCGTCCAGGTGACGTCCCTCGCCCAAACGGAACCCGTTTCCGTGGAGAAGGCGAGGGGCGAACTTGCCAGGGTTAGCAAACCTCCGAGATTTGGGAGAAATCACTCTCCTTCCTTCTAGTCCGAGACCCCTTTCCCCTCCTGCAGCACTCCCGGAGCACGCCAAGGGCCATTTTCCGCGCGACTCCACTTTGGGGTTTCCCAAAGTATTTTAACGATCTAGTCAAGAAGCAGCCGCGCGCTTTGGCGCCAGCTTCGGCCGCCCAGCTCCGCGTGCAGCCCTGGCCGGGGCTCGGGGCACAGGGCTGGGCGCAGGCAGCCCAGGGTGGGGCGGGGAGCAGGGCCCGCCAGGGTCCTGGCCCAGGGAGGGCAAGATCAGCGCGGGGTGGAGGGGGGCGGCGGTGGCGCTGGGGGGCCAGGGCGACGGGAAAAGGGGCGCGCCTGGCCAGCCGGGGTCCGCGCCTCTCTCCGCGGCTGCTGCCGCAGCGCCCGGTGCCCACCGCGCCGGCCCAGTGCCCCCGTCCAGGCCCGAGCCCCTCGCGCCGCCGCCCCACCCCAGCGCCAGGGCTCGCCCCCAGCTCCCCCGGCCGGCGCTCGAGCGGGCAGCGGCTCGCGGAGGAGGCGCAGCGGGACTGGCGCGGCCGCGCTGACAGGCGTCCCTCCCGGCCTCCGGGCCCGCCCCCGCGCGCCGATTGGCCGCCGCGGCCGTCCGTCGTGGGGCGTGGACGCCCGCCGCGCTCCTGCCGGGGCAGCCACGTTCGGTTGAGCTCCAAGTAGACCAGCAGCGGCGGCGGCGGCGGCAGCGGCGGCGGCGGCAGCGGCGGTGCTGGAGGCGCAGAGGGCGGCGCAGGCAGAGCCGGGCGGCGGGCGCGCGGGCCACGAGCAGAGCGAGCGAGCGAGCGAGCTGCAGGCTCCGGGCGGGCGGCGGCACTGCTCAGGCCGAGCCGGCGCGGGAGGAGTTCCAGGGCGATGGGGCCGCGGCCGGGGCTGACGCTTTGACAGCTGGAAAGAGCGCGGAGCCAGCGCCGGGGAGGGAGGGAGCGCGGCGAGAGGAGTGCGAGCGAGCGGGCAAGCGCCGGGAGGGGGCCGGGAGCAGGGCAGCTCGGGAGACCGGACGGTAGCGGCGGCGGCGGCGGCGGCGGCGGCGGGCTCGGCGCCCTCTTCTCTGCAAGCCATGTTTGCCAAAGGCAAAGGCTCGGCGGTGCCCTCGGACGGGCAGGCTCGGGAAAAGTAAGCCTCTCGCGAGTGGGGCCGCGCCGCGGGTGGCGGGAGGCAGGTGGGCGCGGGGGTCGCGTTGCCTTGTGCCCCCCGGGGCCCGGTCTCTGCCCGCAGCGGCGACGGCGGCGTGGAGAGCCCATTGTTGGGCGCCGGCGGAGGCTGGGGCACCCTGAAGGGGCGGCAGGGCAGCGGCGGGCGAGGGTAGTTGGTAGGCGCACGGCAGAGCGGGCGCGGGGCCCCGCGACGAGGGTGGGCGAGGTCCTGCCGCGAGCCGGTGCGCTGGGCTCCCTGGGCGCGGGGCCCCCACTTTGCCCACCGAGTGCGGGCAGGGGGCGCGTGGCTCTCTGCAGCCCCGAAGGCTCCTTTTGTCCGCCCGCGGCGTGAGGAGTGCGTGCCGGGGGCTTTGTTCGCCCGGGAGCGCTCTCCCTTCCCAGCCAGCGGCCTCGCCGCCAGTCCGGTGCGCTCCGGGGCGCCGGGCTGGGCTGGGCAGGCGGCGCCGGCCTGACCCCAGGCTTGGGGGACAGTTGTTTCGGGGAGGGGGGATGCTGAGGGCGGCGCTTTGCTGCCCTCTCCAGAGCGCGCCAAGTACCCGGACCGGGGCTGAGTCTGCCCGGACCCCGAACCTAGGCTAAGGCGGCGAACTGAAGTGGGTTGGGAGAAGGAAGGTGGCTCTCGGCTCTTGTGTCTTGCGAGTTTTGGAGACCGAGGTGGGTTTGGTCCCAGTGCCACTTGGAAGTTAAAGTTTGGGGACGGTTCTCAGGCTCCCGCGCCTTGGGGTACCTTGCCTGTGGTACCCACCCACTAGCTGTTCTGACCCGGATCCCGCCTGGGGTGATAGGCACTAACGTCTTGTCATGGCCACAATGGGATGGCACGGACCCGGGCTCAGAGTCACTGGCAAGGTCCAGAGGAAGCCTCAGTGTGGTGATCTGACCCTTCCTTCTTTCTCTCTCTGCCCCTGCTCACTTTCCAGGTTAGCTTTATATGTCTACGAATATTTACTGCACGTAGGAGCACAGAAATCCGCACAGACCTTCTTATCAGAGGTGAGTGGGACCCCTCAGCATCCAGTTTCTTGACACCCCCCTCCTCCCCACTATTCTTAGAGCCTTTGTTTTCAGGAGCAGCCACTGTGGCCACCATTTTGAATTTTTATCACCTTTTGGCATTTATTGTTAGTTGGTCTTCACAGCCTTTTGGCTGGGGAAGGCCCTGCGGGCCCCCTCCTTTCTGCCCCTCTAAGCTGCCTCCGCTCCCTCTTTTCTAGATTCGATGGGAAAAAAACATCACACTGGGAGAACCGCCGGGGTTTCTGCACTCGTGGTGGTGGTAAGTTTGTGTGATAGTTTTGTGTGTGTTTCGTTCTGGAGCCCAGGTCCAAGTGAACAAAGACAGGGGGTCTGGAGCAGAACCTCTGCCCTTGGCCCTGCTTTCCACGGAGCGGGGCACCTCTGGGTGATCTGACGAGGCTTGGCAAGGAAGAGGCTGCTGCCTGAAGTTTTTGCTGCCCGTTTCTCTGCCCGTGGGGAACTGACTTTTTCTATGCCAGGGTAGAAACGTCTTCTTCCTTTTCCATCCCACTCTGGGGCACTAGGCAGGGGGCTCAGAAAGAGCTGGGAGGGTTTTTGTCAAATCCTGCATGCTGCTTTAATTAGAGGAGTGGGGGCAGGGCCGGTGGAGGGGACACCAGGTCTGTTCGGCAACTGGCCTGTCCCTTATGTTTTCTTCCGTAAAGAACGCCAAACCTTCAGAGGCATCTGCTGGGCCTTTCCCAGGGACCCTGAGAAAAGCGAGAAGGGCTGCACTTCCTGTAGAGACACTGATTCAGACTGACTGGACCTTCCTTTCCTCTGCCTCCCCAACCCCCCAGCATCCCTGCAACCACAAAGCCTTATTTTACCAAGAACCTTAACCAGCCAGAGGTGGCCTGGCAGGATGCCTGCAGCTTGTTCGGGGCTGGCTCTCCTTATCTGTGACCCTCCCTCCAGGCCTGAGCAGCCTGTGGTCTTTTCTGCAGGCAGGAGGGGAGTGTAGGGTCAGAGCCTTAAGCAGGCTGTCTTGAGTGCGTGAGCTGGGTGTTTTGTGGGACTCATTGGTGGAGTCTTTTACCTCCTTTTGAAAAGGAGGCAGGGCGGCTTTTGGTATTTTGGCGGAGTTGAGGCAAATGCCTCGTGCTGCGTTGGGGTGTTAGCACTTACCTGACTTCCGGCTCAGGTTACTGTTTCAGGGCTCTTTGAACACTGGGAGGATGAAGTGTCTGTTCCAACTTGCGCAGAGAAAATGAGTTTTTAATGACTTCTGCCAACCTCCCAACCGCCTGGTCGGAGGAGGCGGCTGGCGTGGCGCAAGGATTCCACCTGCGGGAGTGGGTGATAGGTTGGCTGTTCGGAGGTGAGTGTGTTGATGGGATCGGCCGTGCCGATTGCCCTGGATCTTGTAGAAACGTGGGCTTGGGAGCCAGTTAAGGTGAAGGTGCTGGGAATTTGGCGCCTCGAAGGCTTTGCTGTGTGCAGTGTGCTCCAGAGGGCAGTTGTGCAGGAGGGAAGAGTGCTCCCCAGCCTTCCTCCGCAGCTGGTTTTCCTGTTGTTCCCAGAGCCCCTTACAGCTTTTCCACCCCTCCTCCAGGAATGGAAGGTTGGCTGTGCCGGGATCAGGTTGTGGTGGCTGTGAGTGGTTGCAGTTGGCTTTGTTAGAATGTTTACCCTGCAGCTTGACCCTGAACAATGCTGTCTGTTTCCGGGGGCCCGAGGAGGCAGTGGGTTGGTTTGGATGGAGAGGGTTTTACTCTAGGCACACCTTGAAGGTGGTGCTTCTCCGGTGACAGCATAGCTTGTGATGGGACAAGCAGCACTGGACCGCAAGTCAGACCAGACCTCAGTTCCATTGTCTGCTGTGCCCTTCCAGCTGGTTCTGGCTGGACCTTGGGTCTGGTAGAGAGTGTTTCTAAGGCCCCGTGTTTGTGTAGCACCTGTGTAGTGAGCACAAAACTTGTGTTTCTGTTCTTGGGACTATGGAGTATTGGAGTGATTGCATAGCATTACGAAGTTTGGAGTGCTGGGCCCTGGACCTGTGCTCACCCCTGCCCCCCTTATTCTGTATTGGTTGGCTGCTATCTGGGGAGGCCCTTCTGCTCAGTGAGAGAGGTTAAGGTTCTCGGTTGTCAGAGCTTCTTTGGCTCACAGACCAGTCGGGGTACAGTCTGTGGGATTAAGAGCCCGTAAGGTGCCCCTCAGTACTGGAGTCACCCAGATTGCTGTGTGGACGAATCATAGTTGTGCCCCGACTTTGACAACTTTAAGCTTTTTACAGTGTGCTGCAGCCATTTTGGTTTGGGTGGTGAAAAAGGACACAGACAGAGATGGGCAGAACCTCATCCAAATTTCTGTGTGGACACCAATGGGCGGGTTGCACCGACCTTTCAAAGCTGTAGTGCCTCCTCACCACAAGCAGTGCCACTGATGAGAGGCGCCCGGGCCAGAGGAGCGGCTTAGATGGGAACTGTTACATATGCCTGGCTTTGCCATCGGCGGTTGTGTCCCGTTTCCTTAAGGGCTGAGTTTGTCCAGTGCTGTCAGGTAGGGTGGAGCCTTTGGGAGACCTGGTGCTTGTACTGTGTATCCTGGACCCCTCTTGTGTACACAAGTAATAATCAGTAACCCGATCTTCCTTTGTTTTTCTGTTTGCAGTGTGTTCTGGGACCTTTACTGTGCAGCCCCTGAAAGGAGAGACACTTGTGAGCATTCGAGTGAAGCAAAAGCCTTTCATGATTACGTGAGTAACACATTTTTAATCCTGGCGATAATTACAGGGTCGGATGGCTCTGACTTCTTTAGTATCGAAAGCAAGTATGGGGCCAACTGGCAGCCGTCTTTATTTTCTCCTTGCCTTCCTTCCCATTCTCCTGCCCACCTGCCTCTGCGGCCTGCTTCCCTGGACCCCCTCCTCCAATCCCTGGGTGTTTTAAGCTGAGGACCAGTATTTCATCACTTTGCAGTCACGTGAAAGAGATAGAGACCTGTCTAGAGAGCGAAAGGGTGTTTGAAGACTCAAAATCGTGTGGGGTTTGATTAAGAGTTGAGGGAGGAGGCGGAGGCGGAGGCGGGGGGCGTCGACACTGAGCCTGTTTGGTGTTGGCATAAGAAAAAAAGTGACCACAACCAAAAAAGGCAGAAAGTAAATGTGAAACTTGTGCTTTAGACTAGAAGGGGGGTGGGTAGAGCAGCAGTGCTGTGGAGTGGGCTTTAGCACTGGTTTCCAGTGTGGGGTACATACGTCACACACAGCGTGGGGGCTCATCCTGTTCTTCTTAGGTGATATGTGTTATAAAGTGCGAAGCCCACTCACTGCCCTTTGCCCAAATACTGTCCATGAAATTACACCTATTCATGTGTGCATATGTTCGCATTTGAGTGTGACATAGCCTGAGGTCTGAGGGCAACTTGTGGGACTCAGTTTTTCTTCTTCTTCATCTTTTTTTTTTAAGATTTATTTATTATGTATACAATGTTCTGTCTGCATGTACACCTGCACGCCAGAAGAGGGCATCAGATCTCATTCTAGATGGTTATCAGCCACCATGTGGTTGCTGGGAATTGAACTCAGGTCCACTGGAAGAGCAGCCAGTGCTCTTAACCTCTGAGCCATCGCTCCAGCCCCGGGACTCAGTTCTCAACCTCCCCACCGTGTGCTTCCTGGGGCTCAGACCTTTGTCCTGGGGTTTGGTGGCAGGTACTGGCTCACCAGTCTTGCCAGTCCACTTGGGTTTGAGGGGAGCAAGGATACGGGGCACAAGACAGTGTCTTACACTGTAAGCCAGGAGCTCATATGTAGATCAGGCTCAAATAGAGCTCAGTATGTAGATCAAGCTGTCCTCAAATTTTTGGTAATCCTACCTCAGCCTCCCAGGTGCTGAGATAGACTCCATGGCCGGCTCAAAAATTTTCTTTTGGAAGTAGTTAAAATTTTCCAGGCTGTAGGGTCTTCTATCCTGTTGTTGACTGTCAATCTGGATAAATTTAAGGTCCATGAAATCATTACAAGGAAGGTGTCTGTGATGTTCATCTTCCATGGTAATACTGTTTTGTTTTGTTTTTTTTTAAATACACACTGAACCAAAAATTGGTTTCGACCGGCCACACTTCATGAAACAGGTGGTTCGGGTATGTCAGAGAAGAATGGCGTGAGGAAAGGGAAGTATGTCTTCCACCACTTCCAGTAGGCACTGCCGCCGATTGCATGCGCGCCTAAGTTTGTGGTACACGCGTGTGCATGCACACAGTAGGTGATCTGTTTGGACTCGTGTGGTAGGAACAGTCCTTACCGTCTAGGTTTAGGAACTGATGAGCAGGCTTGGGTCCCATCTCTTGGTCAGGACATTTGCCGCTTCTGCAGGAGATCAAATCCCACCTGGGTTTTAGAGGCCGTCACTTTCAGTGCTGCAGTGAAAATGGCTCCTGTAACAGGACTTAGGGACCAAGCTCACTGGCTTCCTGGATGCTTAGTGTGATGTGCTGAGGAATGGGCCCAGTTCTTGTGTCCTCTCCAGGCTTGAGAAAAAGAAGCCGGGGAGTGATAGTACCACCTGGAGAACTTTTGCTTGTAAAAGGGACAGGTGACTGCCTCACTCCTCATGGTGCGCCCCGGGAAGATAAGGGGTGATAATGACCATAGGGCCGAACTTCCTGAACTGGAGCTTGCGGGAAGCCGAGTGGTACAGCAGGCAGGTGAAAAGTGTCAGTGGACTGACCTTCCCCTTTCCACCTAGCAGAAATGTCACCCCCACGCACACCCATCCCTTTAAAAATAGCTATAGATAGCCAAACCTGCGCTGCTGGTCTCTGACTACGTGCGTTGCAGATGGGTTCATTTTAGAGAGGAAGGTAGGATGGGTGTACCTGTTTCAGAATCCCCTACCGCCGTGCCGGGACTCGAACTCAGGGCCCCGTCATGTGTGCCAAGCAAGAGCTCACCCTGTCACTGAGTTATAAATTCGAATTCCTTAAGCTAGCCTATGATAGGCATTTACGTTCTTTCTATTTAGAGACGGTTTCACTGTGTATCCCTGGAGGTAGTTCACTAGACCAGGCTAGTCCCTGTCTCCTGAGCGCCGGGATTAAAGGCATGCGCTGCTGCAGGGAGCTGTTCATTTATTTCATGTGTGCGAGCTTGCACGAGTTAAGGTACACGGTGGCCGTCAAGGTGTCCTACGGATCAGAGGGCATCAGATTGCTGGAACTGGAATTACAGATGTTGTGAGCCTCTTGGGGTGGGTGCTTGGAACTGAACTCAGGTCCTCGGCAGAGCAGTAAACACTTAACTGCTGAGCTGTTTTGTTGTTGTTGTATTTCGTTTTGTTTTGTTTTGCAGCCTGAAGCTGATCTTTAATGATTTTTAATCAGCTTTGGCAAGCCAGTAAGCAGCCTTGAGATTCTCTCTGGCAGTTTGTGGTTTGGTCTTCCATCTTGAAGCAAGATGGCAGCGGTAGAAATGGGTGCCTCAGTTTGCAGCCAGTGCTTAACAAGGAGTGGCCGTCGAAGCCCGCAGGTTGCAGGGGTTGGCATGACATTTAGAAGATGCTGCTAAGAGATGAGGTCATATTAGTTGGGAGCCCGTGATTCATAGGTTTGCAGCTCAAGGAGTTTTTCCTTAAATTGGGATCGATCAGATGCATCCCGTGACCCAAGTCAAGTCACAAGGGAGAAGGAATGATGTGACTGAGTGGGGACATTTTTCCTTTCCTTTTAATTTCTTTCCTTTGAGACAGGGTCTCACTATGTAGGTCTGGCTAACCTTGAACTTGTTATGTAGACCAGGCTGGCTTTGAACTGAGAGAGAGCCGCCTGCCTCTGCCTCCTGAGTGCTGGGATTAAAGGCTGCGCTGTTGCAAGGCCCTAGGATTTTCCCTTGCACTGCAAAGAAAAAGGAGAGAAGACGTACTAAGAACAGTTGTGCCGCTTCTCATTTCTTCATGTAATTTCTCTATTCCCATGTGTCTCACTGAGTTAGCCGTCTTCCTCCTAAGATGATTCCGACGGCTTACATTTATTTTGTGTGCATATGATGTGTGAGCGTAGGGGGGCTACCCCAGTGCATGTGTGGAGCTCAGAGGGCCGCCTTCAGGAGTCAGTGCTCTCCTCCCACCCTGAGTTCTGGGACTGAACTCAGTCGCGTGAAGCGCTTTTACCTGCCAAGCCATCTTGCTGATGTGTGTCCCCCACCCCCACCCCCGTGGCTAGAATGTATATTTATCTGTTTATTCAAATCCTATCTTAATTTCTTTCTAACTTCTCCTCCGAGGAGTCCGTGTATGAGAGACTGACTCTCACTGTGGTGTAACTCTCAGATCTCCCGCCTTGGCTTCCTGAGGAGCAGGGGGTTGAGGCACTGCTCCCAAGGAACACCTGCCATCAGGTTCCTCATTCGCGATCTTTGCATTTCGGGGTCTGTGAAAGTCTGTCCACGCGCTGGGGCAGCCCTTGCCATGCCTCTGGTTGTGTGCTAATCACTGCACTTACTTGTTTACCCTGCCATTGACCCTCTTAGAGGAAGCATGCTGCTAGCCCCATCTTGTAGATGAAGAAACTGAGGCACAGAGGTCAATCACAGTGGTAGAGTTGGCCTGTGCACACAGCCCACACCAGAGTCCATTGCTGCTAAATCTCCTGGCCCAGGCCCCCAACAGCCATCACTTGCTCGTATGGTCCTGGCTGACTTTTTAGATTTGCCTTTCCGGCTGTAGCTCAGAATTTTTTATTTTTTTAAAGCTATGGCATAAGCTGGGAGCTGTTTATCTCTATAGCTCCCCTAAGGCCTTCCATGTAGTAAGCACACACTGATGGGAGGAGGGAGTGGAGTAAACCGAGAGACACAGGTGATTTTGGGGAAGGGGGTAGCCTGGGCTAGGGCAGCTCGTAGATGTTTAGATGTTAGTTCTGAGATCTTGAGCAAGCCGGAGTTTTACTGTCAGCTAGCCGTCGAGTCCTTCTTAGACATGTACAGTATGAAGAGTGTTCACTGGCCCCAGGTTTCACTGGCCCCAGGTGGCGAGCCAGGGAGAGTCAGAGATTCTGAAAGTATGGGGAAAGCTGTCTGGGGTTATCTGTCGGCAGGGAGGAGCTCCCCAGCTCAAATAGAAAGTATGGGTCTTGGCTATTGCACACAGTGATACTGCCGTCCTGGCTGGCCATCCCTCTCCGGGATAGGGAAGGTTAGGGCTTGGGTGATCCAGAGGGCGCCTCCCAGGTCAGGGCCAGAGGTGTGGATCCTGGAATGAGCCAGGTGACTCAGCAGCAAGGGGGTTTAAGACTCTCCTTGATTTGGTGGGTTTTTATTTGAGTCAGTGTCTATTTTGCGCCTCACACCTGGCGGCCTGGGTTTTCCTGGGCCATTCACAAGCCTGAACGCCTTGATGTCTGCCACATGTACATGGCGTGATAGCGGTTTTGTGTCTAGGGTGGACTTTTCTGAGAATGGGCCTGCCTACCTGGGTACCTGAGGCCACAGGAGTGATCGGGTCCCTGTGTGAGTTCTGTATCTTTCTCCACAGGCTGAGCAATGCCTCTTAGAGTGATGAGGAAAGCCCTCAGACCCCACTGGGGCTCCCTGTGGCTTTCCTCCTGACAGGGTGATCTGTTCTTGTTCTTTCGTAAATGACACTCCCAGGTGTTTGTGTGTCTCATACTCTGGGTCCAGAGTAGCTCTGGTCCCTTCTGTGTGGGGTGCTGTAGGATGGGTCTATGGATGGAGAGACATGTATTTGTTTGGTGCCTAATCAGACCCCTGGTGATCCTGTTCCTCCTGTGATAGCTGTTGTGTTTTCTTTTTGGTAGCAAGAAAAGAGCAGAGCAGGTTAGCCCCCTCCGGTGCTGGAGGACACTGCCAGGCATATCTGCGAAGCTTTGGCTGGTACACCTTTAGACAGCGACTGTGGTTGGCCTTCGTGGCCGCCTTGTTGTGATGATGATGATGTTTTTCAAGGCAGGGTTTCTCTCTGTAGTCCTGTCCTGGACTTTCTGTCCTTGAACTCACAGTCATCCACCTGCTTCCACCTCCCCAGTGCTGGGATTCAAGGTGTGTATTACTCAGTCTCACGCCCATGTTACAGATGAAGAAGCTACGGCCAGGCCTTTTGGTTGTGATCCCAGGAGATGCTTGATTCTGGGAGATTGCAGTTCTGTGCATTCTACCTGTCTGTGTTTGACTGTGCTCATCTGGTGCAGGCTCCCTGAAAATTGGGAGGTGTTCTCTCTTGACCACAGTGAGCCTGGCACCCAGTCTGTGGCCCCATCCGTTCTCTGAAGAAATGAGTTAAGTCATTGACTTAAACCGAAGCCCCTGTAAGGAGCACTGCCTAGAACAGGCCAGCTGAGACCTGGCCGACAGAAAGAGAGTCCCAGTCCACAGAGGTGAAGGGACTCTTTGCTTTTGCCAAAAGTAAAGTGATAAAAGCTACAGGCTTTTCTTTCTAGAAAATTCATGCATCCTCATCAAGGAGACTTTGTTCAGGATTTTAGGAGGGTCCTGGATTCTTGCTCCAAAAAAGCCTAGACCCCTTATTTCTTTCAGTGAAGAACCTGGGCAGTATGGTGGACTTATGTTCCTGCGACCTTGTCCAGATTGCCACACTTGTCTCAGTTTCCCTGTTCTGAAGGCCTGGCTCCCTTCAGCGTGCGCCCGCCCCCACCTGCCCACCCTCCACCCCACCTCCTTGGGGAGAGGTGGTTAGCAGGGGGAGAGTGGGTGTAGACAGCAGCTGAGGTATTTGTAGCCATGTGGCAGGGGTCCAGTGTCCTTGGTGGGTTTGAAATAGCAAAGTGATATTTGAGAGGGCTCTCCTTGGATACGCTGAGCCGAGGTTCCTGCTGGGCACGGAGTGGCTGTGCCTGCCAGGGCCCACTAGGAAGAGGGGGACGAGAGGGTGGCATGGGTGCTGGCTGCCGGAGGAGTGCTGCCTTCTGTGATAAGCCAGCCTCGCTATCTGGCCAGAGGTCCTGGCAAGTTCAAGGCTTGCCTTTGGCTTTGACCCTTGGCACCCTTGTGTGGCAGATTAAGAACCGACAGAGTACACAGGGTTGTGCCCCCTTCCTCCTATCCCCCCAGGTTACATTTTGTTTTGACTCCTCTCCTTCGGCTCCCACCCTGTTTTCTGAGGTTCCTCTTGCCCCCAGAGGCTTCCAGACTGTTAGTAGCTAATTAAACATTAAGTGATGAACTGGAAATGCGTTTTGCCAGGACCCAGGCAGTGTGGCCACCGTAATGGGTTTCAAGTGGCTGCAAGACCCCGAATTGCAAATCCTTGCCCTTTATTTAAGGCGGGAGGTGGGCCTGGGGAGGGGGGGGTTGGATAGTGGGGACCCAAACAAAGTTTTTGGCAGTGGTCACTTCATTTGAACTCCCAGACCAGCAGTGGGCAGCAGCCTTTTGCATAATGCCATCTTTGTTAGCTAAGCATTTGCAAACTTGGCCTGAGAGTTAGCTCTGTGCCAGCCAACACTTGGAGGGAGCTGGGAGGTACCCAGCTCTGTGTCCCTTAGGTCAGCTCTGTTTTGTAAGGGAGGAGGGCTCTCCAGTGGGCACTGTGTTGCTGGACCCTTGTCTTCCGAGTGTGTATTTAACCCTTCAGAGGAGAAGTGGCGGTGTGTTCGTGTATCTGTGTCTGTGTGCACATGCACACATGGGGGGAGCGAGCGAGTGAGCGAACTGAGGCCTGTCAGCTAAGAGAGCAGAAATGTTACACTGGCTTGTAGCCTTTATAATAGTGTCTGAGGGCTTAAGAGTATTTAGCAAAATTAATCTTTTTTAGCTTGGTAGTAATTCTGACCATGGCACAAGTGCATTAGTCGATTCACATAAACTTCTTTAATATACGTTGTTGGGAGCTTACAGCAAACAGACAATCAGGGTGGTTTGTTTCTGATTTGCCAGGGTAATGGGGTTTTCCATGGCCTTGGCGAGATGAGTCGTAGGGATGTGTCTTTCTGTGGTACGCCTTTCTTTTCCTGGGCTTGAAGCCTCTGGATTTGGATGAGGTTGAGCTCCAGCTGGTGGTTGGGGCTTGCTGCTGACAGCATGTGTACGCTTGTGTGTTTCCTGTCTAGCTGGACTTTGGGTTCGTCTGTTTGCCCATCTCTAGGTTAGGGAATGGAAGTCCTGCAGGGCTGTGAGGGTGCAAGGATAGAACCCCTATGTATAAGGCGGGATGTCTCCCAGCTAGTGCTTGCTGCATTTGCTTGTTCTTTGTAGTCCTGATGTTTGCTCAGAAAGCGCTTCAACAGCACAGGGAGAGCAAGTTGACCCTAATGGAAGAACCCTGCGTACTTGACAGAGCTCAGTGGTATGCCTCTGCGTCACTGGTGTGTCCCAGGTTCCTTCCCTCCTAGCCGTCTTGTCTCACTCCCTGCACCCTCATGAGGGTCCAGAGCTGGTGGTCCTACCACAACTGGCACTGATAAAGGCTCTCCTGAGATGTCCCTGCCTCTTATCTGTGTTGGACAGAGTGTCCTGGACCACGCCTGCCTGAGCAGCCACAGAGCCAAATGGGGAGGCCCAAGGGCTTATGGGTGGCACTGGCAAGGATCTAGATCTGAATTTCAGCTGCATGCCTGTGTTAGCTTTGTGCTCCTCCTCGCTGTAAAACATGGACAAGGCCCGTCCCTCTGTTCTCTACTCTGTGTATGGCCAGAAGAAAGGCAGGAAAGCTGTTCCTGGAGGCTTGTGGTGCTGTGTAAATGTGCTTAGGTATGAATAGATTGGAAGTCTCTGGGCTACAGGTCCTGTGCTATCCTCTGGGCCAAGGCCTCACCTGACTTCTGCTTCTGTGAGGAATCTCAGAAGGGGCCATAGGGGCCAGCTAGCTGGTGAAGGGAGACACTGAGGAACCTGGTTCGGTGTCTTTGTACTTCCTAGGGTGAACCCCTAGGTGACTGTGGGCCAGGAGCACATGACACTGTCCACAGTTGCCAGCCATCTGCTCTGCTTGCTGGTTGAAGATGAAGAGAGCCAGAGTGTGTTATCAGTGCTTACAAAGGGTTGTGTGCAACCTCCTGTTCTGGGAGAGCAGTAAAAGGAAGGCCCAGAGAACAAAGATGCACACACCCATCATATTATCTCCAACAGGCCTCGAATCTGCACACCCAAGGAGGATCCAAGACACTTTGTACTGTCTTGTTGCTTCCTAGCTGTATGGACCACAAGCACCTTAACCTATGTGCCTCAGTTTCCTCAATAAGCGATGAAGCTACATACCTCTCAGGGTTATCATGTGGAATGTATGACCTTATGTACACACATACACACACACATACACACACACACACACAGTGTATATACGTACAGAAAGTGCACACTCATGCCAGGCACATTGCAAGCTCTGCATATGTGTGTGCTCTTGCTCTTTCTGATTCTGGGAAGTCCTGCTTTCTGACAGATGGTGTTCAGTGATTGATATCGGGGAGCAGAAGGGTCTTGGTGTCAGAGGTGAGTACCGGTGAGGCTGGCCCCCTCGTTTACTGGCTCACCTGTTGATTAGCTATAGGGTCCCTGGGGTCCAGGCAACTGCAGGAAAACGGGAGTCAAGGCATCATGCCCACAGCCCTGTACATCAGTGTGTTGCTTGTGAGAATGAAAGGAGATGGCTCGTGGATGCCCCTGACTGGTGCCAGCCCACACTTGTACCCGTTTCCTCTGCTACTCTAAGAGCCTGGAACACAAGTTCCCGGCTGCCCCCGACTCTTCCCTGTGCTCCTGCTCTGTGCCAAGGCATCCGGGAAGGGTGTTTGTTTCCCTGCCCACTAGTTCTTGAGATCGTCAGTGCCGGTTTAGAATGTGGCAGCCACCCACAGGCCTGCCAGGACCGTCCCTTTCTCTCCCCTTCCTCCAGGAACTTGGAAACTCTCTGACTCACTTGCCACTTGTGGCCTAGAAGGAGAATTATCCAAGTCAAGGTGGAGTCTCTTCCCTTCCTTCCCCAGACCCCTGAGGGATGAAGCTCCCACCTTTGCCTCCTCTGCCTACCCTGATTCCGGGACCTATGGGAGCTTCTTGAATAAGCCTGAGGTCAGCAAGCAAGAAGACTCTGTGCCCTGAGAAATGAGAAGGATTTGATCCTGGCCCAGGCACTGGGTTTGTTAAAAGACATTTTAATGAAGAGTGACTAGTGGCAGAAAATGGTGAAGCATTGTTTTCTAGGTGGCCTTGTGACCCTTAGTGTATCTTGGATCAGCTTAGTGGGTCATGGCTGGCAATTACAAAAAAAAAAAAAAAAAAAAAGGGAAAGCAACTACTGTATCACAGAGTAAACACGGAGCTGCTTCTGGAAACGTCTTTTCAGTGATTTATGAGCACACACACACGTGTGTGTGCCCTGTGCTCACTGTGTAAAGTGTCTTGCTTCGGGTCTCAGCCGAAAGTTTGACATCTGCTAGCCCAGAGAGAGCTGAGGGCAGCTCGCTGTTCCTTCAAGTTGGATGATTGGGGTTGAGTGATAGGCAGTGGCTGAGCCTCAGTTCCAGATCTGTAATAAGGAGGAAAAAGCTCAAGGCTTAGAGGGTTGAGGGAGAATCGTTCCCCGTTAGGTCTAGGGTAGTAGGGGTCCTTGAGTCCTTTGATTCTGCAATTTGCTGTTGTGGTCTTAGTATGTTAAATGCACATCGGTGCCTGCTATTACATGCTGACTAAATGCATCTCCCGCTTGGAAGGATAGGGTGTGGGCAGGTATATGAGGTGATGGCCTCACTTCTCAGAGGCAGAGTGCAAAATGGCTTTTTTTATGTATATGAGTATTCTATCTGCATTTACATCTGCCAGAAGAAGGAATCAGTTCACATTATAGATGGTTGTGAGCCACCATGTGGTTGCTGGGAATTGAACTCATGACCATTGGAAGAGCAGACAGTGCTCTTAACCACTGAGCCATCTCTCCAGCCCGCAAAATGGCTTCTTGAGCAAGGCAGCTCATGCGTTTGTCCTGTGGCTGGCCACCGGCAGCTTCTCCTGCCTGTCTTGGGTCGGGGTCATCCTTCCCTCAGGAGAGGAGGATTGTGTGAGCAGTGTTCAGGAAGGAAGACTGTAGGAAAACTACTAAGAGGCCCACCCTCCCCGTCCCCACCCTTGGCGACAGCTGCTCACACACTTCAGGGCAAGCTTTCTGTTCTTCTCTCTGTGCTTTGGGGGAAGCACGAACATTTCATTTGTGTGTCCCGGTTCTCTCCCATTGAATTCCCTGGAGTCTGGGTTTTCCCTCTGATCTTCCTTTCTCAGTCGCAGAAGGCTCCTTGTGAGGGGAGTTCTGGGCTAATAGTGGACCGGCCGAGTGGTTGGTTGGTGGGCAGGTTTTTCTGGGTATTGGGCGCTTAATGTGGTGTTGTGAGCCGTGCATGGATTTGGATCAGGACGGCCAGGGTAAAGTTCTGGTTCCTTCTCATGACCTAGGGAGTGTGTCATTTGGCTCTTTCTGAGCTGCGGTTTGCTCTTCAGTGGGAGGCAGGCAGTGAAGTGAAATCAGGGCTGGCTGGCTTTCTTCTGTCCCTGGTTTTGAAGGCACAGTGTTGGTCTGTCCCTCTCCCCCTTTACTTCAATTGTTTTGGCTCAAGGTCTTAGGGCTGGCATCAAACTTGCTACGTAGCATAGTCTGGCCTTGGACTCATCATTCCATCTCAGATCAGCACCCCAAGTCCTGAGCTTCCTGATGTGCGCCACCTCTGCTAGTTTGGGTGTCTGAGAATTGTTTCACATATGAATCACCCATCAGATGATGGGATACTGCTCAGGAAGGAACTTCTAAGTCCCCAGATGGGGAAACTGAGGCTTAGAGCAGGGTGGTAACCCTGCTGGTTTGTAACTGCAGGGCCCCAGATGCTAGTGGTAGGACTGGCTGGCTGGCTGGCTGGCTGGCTTGTGTGCCATCCTTCAGGAATCTGGCAGATTTCTTCCTGTGATGGCCATGGCTTTGGCTACCCGGCCTGTGCTGAGGGGGCAGACGCCTGTGTCAGGCGCGTGCGCGTGGCTGGTCTTTTCTCGCTGTCTTTTAGAAGGCGTCCAGTACAAAATGTTATCCTCTCTCTGGAGGCCCTTCCTTTTGGCAGTCCCGCCTGCCAGCTTCCAGCGCTGCCTGCCTGCCTGCCTGCCTGCCTGCCGCTTGGGTTACATGAGGGCGGTCCTGGCTGAGGCTCTGGGCACAGGTTCTGCCGAGGGTCTGCAAGCCATGAACAGCTTCGGAAGGGATTTTACAACATGACAGGGAATTTCAGCCACCGTGTTATCTCCGAATTGGCCAATTGATGGCTTCAGCAGAGCGTTTCGGCGACCGGGAAGCCAATACAATTTGAGTTAGTTGTGATGGCTGCCACTTTAAATACCGCGGTGAGTTTCTGTCAGTGAGCTAATGTGTGGAATAGGGAATTGCAGAAAACTTGATCACCAGAGTGCTCCGGTCGATTCTGACCCCAAGCTACAGAAAATGAACTTAAATCTAGTTGACTGTCACCACATACTTTCTTTGGCATTATTTTGCTGGCAGCATCTTCGTCAAAGGGAACTAGGTGGGAATCACAGTGCTTGCCTCTGGCACCCCCCTCTGATTTTAGAGAGAGGCAATCCTCTGTGGGTGCTGGAGCCCTAGGCAGTCCAGATGGTGGTTTTGTGGTGAGGGACAAATTAGTAAGTGACGGCATGATGGTTTGCTAATAATCCCCTATTTAATGAAGGATATGAGTGTTTACTGAGCACTTACTATGGACGCTGACTCTCAGAGTTTTTATATTATTATTATCGTCATCATCATAATCATCATCATCATCATCATCTCACTATGTAGTCCTCGTTGGCCTGGAGCTTACTATGAACACCAGGCTGGCCTCGAACTGCCTCTGCCTCTGCTTCCGCCTCTTGAGTAATGGGATCAAGGCATAAACCACCAGGCCGAGCTAAAATCATGTTCTCATTCCATTCTCTTCTGAGAATGTAGGGGGCAGGACATGGTTCTTATTTCATGAACAGGGAACTAATAGTAGCAAGCAATTGTTGAGTGCTGTGTGCCTTATGCCATCTTCAAGCAGGTTTTATCTTGTCTCTCAGTGATCCAGTGGGCTGGATTATTTTGTTTCCATTCTTATTTTGTAGATGAGGAAATGGAAGTATTTGGAGTGATTCAATAGTGTTGAAAATAGCCTTCAACTTAGTTAGTTATCTGTTTTTTTCTCTCTCTGTCTCTCTCTTTTTAAGATAGGCTCAAGTGTCCTTGGTTGGTCTTGGCTATGTATCTGGAGATGACCTCCTGTCTGCTAGGGTTACAGGGGAGCCCTAAGGTACCTGTTCTATGAAGTGCTGGGGATCAGACCCAGGGCTTTGTAAGTGTGAGGTGAACACCCGCCAATGGAGCTAGTGCCTAGTCCCAGTTTGTGTTTTTCCCAATGCACACTTTGCTCCCATGCCGTGCTGCCTTCCAAAGAGTTAGCACAAGTATGTGCAACAGCTTTCTCCTGCACTCCTAGCACGTAGGAGGTCAAGTCAGGTAGATTTCCATGAGTGTCAGGCTGCTCTTGGGCCTATAAGGGGAGTTCTAGGCCATCCTGGCTGCAGCGTGAGACCCTATCTTAGAAAGCCAAAACAAAGCAGCCCCCTACAAAAAAAACAAAACAAAACAAACAAACAAAAACAAAACAAAAAGCCCCACCCAAACCACACTGGGCTTAGGAGCAGTCCTGAGAGTCAGGCTCAGGCCCTGCCTGAGGGGCCTAGGTTTCCTGACTAGAACTGGGATTCCCAGTGGGAGGAGGGACTGGCTGGTTTTTAACAGCCTCATCTAGGAAGAAAATGCCCCCGTCAGTTGCAGCAAGGGTTTCCTTGATGTTTTTGGTTGTAAGGCTAGCCAGTGATGGCTGAACCATCTCTGTAGTCCAGGAAGGGTTCTGTCTCTGCTTGCAGGGCCCCTTTTACTTTTTCCCTGCCACCCCTTGTGGACTTTATTCATGAGGACATCACACATATGGAGCCATCGTTAATTGATTATTCCTGTGATGTCAGGGTCTGAACTCATGGCCTTGAACAAACTAGGCAAGTGCTATGACTCTTCTCAAGCCAGAGGCACCATTCATTCATTTGACTTGCCTGAGTTTTGAAGACAGAATCTTTCTGTGTAGCCCGGGATGGCTCTGAGCTCATGCTCCTGCTTATTCATCCTAAGAGTACAGGCGTAGCTGTACACCCATTCCCAGCTGTAGCTCCCGTTGACTTTAATGAAGCAGTACGAAATAACAGTGACGTAGATGCCGTCCAGGGCTTCTCAGCCAGCCTGAGTTCACAAGGGGCACAGTTGTAGCGAGCAGAAAACACTTCCAGCAAGGCAGACCTAAGTCTCGTGGAGCTTAGATTAGCAGTGACACCTCAAGCATTCTCAGTGAAGGTTTCCGGAGGCCTGTTGGGATCATTAAGTTGAGGGCCTTGGCCAGCGGTGTTGGCCGCATTATCTAACTTGGTCCCAGCTCAGGAAAGTCAGAATGCAGAATTGTCCCTGATGGGAACACCTGAGGTCCTCTGAGATGACGGAGCTCTGGGTGTTGATCAAGGGCCCCACCTGTAGAAAGTGCAGCGCTGTTTGTAGACTTGGAAAGGCAGAGGGCCTGTGCTCTTTTCCCTGAGTTTTCCTTCCTCAGAAGAACTGGATCGGGGGGACAGCAGAGTCCCCAGGTCAGCTCTCTTAACAGACCATCTTCCATAAAAGCTGTCACTGGTCATTGTCTCCCTCCTAGGCTGTGGTTTTCACAGCATGAAGATAGGGAGGGATATGAGGGCAGCCTCTGAAATAACGGTGACCAGCATTTATTGAACATTTACTCTGAGATTTGCACAGGTCTAGTCCTGTGTGGGGGAGTAATATTTGTTTCCCTCAGTATCCTACAAGGCAGGGGCTGTTACGATCCCATTTCTTGGATGAGGAAATCAAGGCTCAGAAAGAGAAGCCAGGAGCCCATGGCTATGGCCTCTTTAAGGAAAGGAGTCAGGACTTGCCCCTGGGCTTCCACTCTTTGCCTTTGAGCCACTGCTGTATTGACAAACTATGGGATAGCCTTGGGAGATGGGTCCTCGGGGAGAACTGTTTGTTGAAAAAAACTGGAACATTTCATTACACAAACCTGTAAATGAGTGTCTTGAAAAAATGGCAGTGACAGTTTGCTTCTCAGTGAGAGGAATGCAGATAAACCTATTTTGACTGTTAACTTATTTTGTTGTTTAAAAGCCAGTGACATGTAGCATTGAATTTATTTTTCTTCACAATGTTTAAGTGTTTGCCACTTCTAGAATGACGCGTGTGAATTTGGAAATTGCCTCTCTTTTTTGGGGGGAGTGCGCTCAGGCCCGGCCTCTGAAGGGGCTTGCATTAGGTTGGTAGGGCTCAGGTGTTTGTAGCTGGGACATGGCTGAGGAGCAGCGAGGGTACCTGTGTCTGAGGATGCCGGCAGAGCCAGAACTTGTCCCCCTGAAGTTGGGGTCATGATGGAGAGCCCATCGCAGGAGTCTTTGTGACAGAAAGCCTAAATATTTATTCTGTTCTGTCCCTAATGAAAACAAATTGTCAACAGTTGTTCAGTAACTGACTAAATTAAAATCTGTAATTAGTCAATTAGATTAAAGAGTTGGCACAACCTGATTGTATCATGCTGCTTAGGTTATTAAGAGAAAGGGTGTGATTTTTAATTACTGAATGCTAATTTTGACAGTTTCAAATAGAAACAGACGCGATTTCCCCCCTTTCCCTAATCTTTCCCTAATTCTCAATGGTTTGGAAAGTGAAGACACTCAATGTTTAAATTTCGTTTTTTTTTTTTTTTTTGAAGGCAGATAATCCAGGATGGCCTTCTGTAGGGTGGGAGGGACTTGGGTGGAGAGCCTGGATCTCGCTGAGGGCAGCCTGGAAGTCTTACCTTGAAGGAGGTGTGTCGGTTCTGCTGTGAGAGTCCAGGCCTCAGTTGGAAGTGATTGATCTGTAAGCTCCCTTTTAGGGGTTCTCTAGCATCTCATCTCATCTCGTGTGTGTGTGTGTGTGTGTGTGTGTGTGTGTGTGTGTTTTAATTCACTCCCCCACTCCCCCTTTACCTGTAGAGTCTCACTGTATAATACTGTATAATACTCCTGTATACAATACTATATAATACTGTATAATACTCACCTCAGACTTTTGTGGACCAGGCTGGCCTCAAAATCACTGAGCTCTGCCTCTCTCTGCCTCTCCAGGGCTGGGATTAAAGCCCTGTGCCACAGGGCCTGACTGGCTCTTTTCCTTTTCCTTTATTTTTTTTTTTTAAAGAAAAAGGCTTCTTTTTATTTATGTATAATGTATTCTGTGTATAAGTGGTTTGCCCGTATATATGTCCGTGTATATGACTGGTGCCCGGGAAGGCCGGGAGAGAGGGTCAAGAGTCCCTGGAACTGGAATTACAGATAGTTGGGAGCCTCTGTATGTGCTGCAAATTCAACCTGGATCCTTGGAAGAGCAGCCATTGTTTTTTAGCTCCGAGCCATCTATCTCTTCAGCCTAGAGCTCTCTCATTTTTGAGACAGGTTCTTGCTGAGTAGCCTAGGCTTCCCTCAAACGCATGATCCTCCTGCCGTAGCCTCCCAAGTTCTGGGATTCCAGATGTTAACAACCATACCTAGCTGTTTGGAGGTTTTTGTTGTTTTTTTTTTCAGCCTGATAAACAGACTGAATCCAGCAGGGAAACCATGGGAGTGAGTTCTGGAGGGGTCCTGGAGATGTCAGTTTGCGTGAAAAAGGGTGGAGATTTGTTTTGTTTGTGTCTGCTGGTACTCAGGGTTAAGTGACAGTCTTAACAACGTGCAGTATGCTTTTCTCTACGGGAAGTTCTGGGTGGAATGTACAGGTTTTGCTTTCTGGCCAAGGGGAGCTGAGAGCCTTGGAGTTGAGGTGCCAGGTGCTGGGGCTGAGGATGAGGTAGGGTGGGGGTTATGCAAGGCGGGAAGGAATAGCCTCCTGCTTGGGAGGAAGATGGATCAGAAAGCAGATGCAGTTTATGGGATTAGAAGCTGAAAAAGCAGGCCGGAGAATATAGGGAAAGTGCAGTAGGTTGACTTGCGAATGGAGCATGACTTCCTTCTCAGCGTTCTGGGGATGTTGAGCCAGTCCCTGGGGGAGAGGGGATGAGGCGATCTGGACTCCTGGGCCTCAGCACACCTCCATCCTGCTGCCTCTGCTCCTACGGATTCATGCTGCAGGGCTGAGCTTCACATGGAGTACTTCAGTCCTTGGAAGAGAGGCTGGAACGGGAAGGTACCAGGCCTGGCTTACGCTGCTGCCTCAAGGCTTGGTGCGGGTGAGGGGCCGAGACCTGTGTCAGCCTACAGCCTCCGCTGCTAACGTTTGGTCTTGGGAAGGCTGCGTTGGCCACCTCTGCCTCTGGTGCCATGCTGATACAAACCACGCCATGGGACAGAGTCCCAGACACTACTTGGGGTGCTTTTCTTGTGGCCATGTCTTTATTATGCTGTAGATTTACTTATTTATTAGTGTGTATGGAGAATAACTTTGTGGAGGCGGTTCTGTCCATCCACATGACCTGAGTTCTGCAGCTCATACCTATGTAACCAGCGCCTTGACCTTCTGAGCCATCTTGATAGCTGCCATGACACTTTCTGAAGTGGCAGTTGGAACAGCCTAGCTTTCAGGAGTTCACATTTGCAGCTCTTGGTGATCTAGAAGGTATTTCTCTTCACCTGTTGTGTCTGATGGACACAGGATGCTTAGGAACCAAGGGTGGTGGGAGCAATAGAGGATTCAGAAGGGACACAGCCTGGTACCCATGCCCATCAGGGCTTCAGCCTACTGACTGCTCTGGCTTCTACCTCAGTGTCCTTACCTGTAATGTGGGACCACATTAACTTTGCAGTGGCTACATGGGGTGAGGTGGGGGGGGCGACCTCAGAAGATGCACAGAGCCTGCTTCTAGTGCCAGAGAGTCAGAGCTGATAGAGGCATTGTTCCTGGGAAGGTGTTTTGTTTCTATTGGGCCAAGCTGTTGCATGCAGCTAGAGAAGTAGGAATGAAAGGAGTGTGCTCTGAACTTGGGGTTCCTCTTTCAAGCTCAGGCTCCACAGGTGAGGTGATGGGTGTTTGTGTGTTTGTATACGCGTGTGTGTGTCATGGGGGTTGGCTGGAAAAAGAAAGGAAGTAACAGCACTCAGAGAGTTTATTTTAAAGGCTTCGCCACTGGAAGGTTTGTAGCCCTGGGTGACTAGGGTAAAGCTGGAATCCTTTTCTCCTGAAGTCTGTGTCTGGTTGAGAGTAGGGAAAATGGGGACAGCCACAGGAGCCAAGTGCCTTCAGGTCAGGTCAGAAGCAGCTGTATGTCGCCAGGATGTTCTGTGTCCTTAAAGGCTGGGGAGCTCATGAGCTCATGTAGCTTCCCTGGTACCTGCTGCCTTGTCCCTCCTGGGGGGATTGGCCTGTGGGCCAGGGCTCTGGTCAGTTGCATGGATGGTTGAACAAGGGTTTCTGCACATGGGATGACTTCCTGCTTCTTTCCTGGCCTGGAGTTTGCGCTTTTCTTTCAGTTAGGAAACAAGTTCTCCCCCTGTCCTTGCCCACATATCCAGGCAGCTGACAGTAGCCAGTGGAGAGCTAGGGTGTGTCCTGCACTGGAAGCCTGTGTGATCTGCTCAGGAGTCAGACACTCTGAGGAGGACACAGGAGGGTGGACAGTAGGCAGAGGAGCGGTGGCCTGGCTTTTTGTTGTTGGGCTGGAATTCGAACCTTGAGGCTCAGAACTGCCAGGCCACTGGCTGCATACAGTTAAGCATAAGGCAGGCCGGCCTCCTTGCCTCCGGACCCTTGCACATGCTGCTCTGCTTTGAGCTCTTCCTCTCATTCTTTCTCTGGTTGGAGGAGTCTGATTCGCTTTACCTGTCCCAATTCAGATGTCGCCTAATTTTGAAGAAGCTTCTCAAAGTCACCGTTGAGTTGTTGGAGACAGGGACTGCTGACGGATTTAGTAGCGGGGCCCCGAAACCTCTGGATCTTACGTCCGCTGCATAGTCAACTCATACTTGTTGAGGCTGGGCAGTGTGTAGTCTAAATGCATTTGAAGCCTTCCTGAGGTCCTGATGCCCTCAGAACCAGTCCAGGTTTGCCACTCGCCTCTTTTGAGGCCCCAGCGGTGGTGTTTGCCTTTCTCTTCTGAAGTAGGCCTTTGACATATCGACAGAACTTTATACCTGAAGTGCCCTCAGAAGCTGTGTGGAGAACGGCTCACTCTTCACTCCACCCGGCCTTCTGCTATCTCCCAGGGCGGACTGTGGAGGGGAGGGGGCAGGGATGTGGTCTGGAACCCAGCGCACTTCCTCCTCAGCCTGAGTTTTAGTGGGTGCTGGAAGGCACCCGGTTCTGATCACCAGACTTCCCTGAAGGTCTGTGTGGAAATACTGTATTATTTGGCTCTGTAAGTCAGGGTTGTGGGTGATTTTTATCAGGCTTTTGAGTCTACAGTTGACCTTTGCTTTATCTGTAAAGACTCCTGTTTGCTTAGCCAAGGATAAGCAAGACGATTCCAGAGGGGGTGGCCCAGCATGGGCCCTGGGTCTTTGTATGCAGCTGGTTCCTTCTAATTGTCAGTGCCTTACCTGTTTTTCTGGGAGGGGGTGTAGCCACACCCTGGTGTAGAAGCTTATTTTTGAGATGCCCGCCCTGAAACACATGTTCCTTTAAACAACCATTTCTCATTAAAACTGCCCCAAGGTGTCAGTTTGGAATTTTTTTATACAAAAGCACACCGTGGGTCATAGATGTTTGCTTCCCTAATACGTTTAGTCCGTCTAGTCTTTCACTCTTCAAGTATCAGGAGCCTCCCTGAGCGATCACAGACATTGGTGCATCCGTTGCCCTCACATGGCTTCTAGACCGTCTTTCCAGTTGTCAGGGCCCGGGTCATCTTTCTGGGTCACGTGGCCGTAGATCCCAGGAAAGCACAGGGTCGAACACCCTCCTGCTGTCTTGGCTGCTGCGCTTTCTGGGAGACCCCTTTCCCTCGGCCTGTCCTGACCCCTCTGGCTGTGCTGTGTGTCAGAATTGTGATGGGGCTAGTTGCTTTGACTCCTGAAGGCTCACCTCTTCCTTGTGGTCCCAATAGAGGTGTGAGCTGGGCTCAGCTGAGCTGAGGAGCAGTTGCGGAGCCTGGAGAAGGTGGGGGTTGCTTCTCAGAAAGACCCATGTGGGGAGGCAGTTAGAACAGGAGTGCCATCTTATTCTAGAAACAATGAAAACAAAACAAAACACAAACAAACAAATCTAGCTTTGGAAACTGACACATCCCAAAGAGGCTAAGTGAGAAGGATGCAGGAGGCTCTCCAGAGCTCACATTCTCAGTTAAATTCTCCAGAGCTCACATTCTTAGTTAAATCTTTATAGGTTTTACCAAAAGCACAAAGTCTCCTGTGGCCCTCCCCTCCCACTCATGTGAGCGTTGCTGTCAGGCCCTGGGGGCCACCTGTGAGGCACAGGTGCTGGCTACAGCACCCCTTTTCCTGTGAGTCAGCAAGCTGGTCCTGGACTATCCCTCCCTGGTGATGAGGTCTGGCGGCACTGGGCCACAGCTCCTCAGGAAGCTGGTGGGCCGTCCAGAGCGGCCCTGCACGCCTGAGATACACAGATGGCCCCTTCCCCCTTCTGTGTGCTCTCTGAAAATGTTTGCAAGGCAGAGCATGTGTCGTCATGGCGTTCTTTTCATGAGGACAGACGCTGTCACTGCGTGCATTTGAGAGGCTGGTTCGGATCCAGAGCCTACTGCGGCCTGATCCTCTACTTCAGTATCTGGCGGGTCTCAGGGGTGGGGGTGGGACCCCCTGTCCGGGCGTCATCAAGACTGAAGCATTGGGGGCTGGCATGAAGAGGAGTCCTGTGGAGGGGGCCCATTCTGGGTGTGACTTTGTCTGTCACTACCACAGAAACTCACTCGCTTCTGAAACCAACCTGCCCACTGCTCCTAAGGGAGGGGTGGGTTGAATCTCAGGTGGAGGCTGAGGGCAGAGCGAAGGAGGGGTGGAGGTGGAGGCGCCCGGAGCATCTCCTCCTGTTAGGTCAGCTGCTTTCCTTTCCTTCCCTCCAACCAAAGAATCCCCTCCTGGGTTTTCAGGCTCCTTGTGCTAGTGAACCCTCCCCCCCTTCAAGCCTCCATTGCCCCCTCTGTGGGACCGCGAATGCCTCCTTCTCCCTCACGCCATGTAAGTAGCCCGGTTGCTGCCTCATGTGCTAACACCGTGGCTGGGAAGGCCATGTCGGTGCTCTGCTGTGCTTGACAGTGCTGTAGGGGCTCAGACATTGGGTAGACGAAACAGAGTTCAGGGAAAGCAGGGTATTTTTTTGTCCCTCCCACCCCCGTAGGTGGGTGGGGGTTGGGGAAGACAAGAGAGGGTGTGGCCTTCTGTGAGGGCCTCTGGGTCTTGTGTCTCTCCTGCTTGTGAGGACAGCCAGTCTCCCAGCTTCACCATTTGACCATCTCCTTTTTGACATCGTCTTGGGTGCTGATGCCAGGTTTTTGTTAATGCAAGAATTGATGTCTTGCCGTTATTAAATCACAATCAAACCAGAACCAAGATCAAACAAATTGAGAGCCACCATGAAGACATCCCGGTTCCCTGCCCCAGACCCAGCCAGGCTCCTCATCCATACCTGGATTTTGTGGCAGAGGCCCATTGGGAACTAGTGCAGCTTCTTCCCTTCTCACATCCTTGTGCTGGAGCAGACAGCAGGCTTCAGGACAGAAGGACAAAACAGGAGGGGCAGGTCGGGGTTCAGAGGGTGAACCCCAAGCCCTCTATCTCTCTCTCTCTCTCTCTCTCTCTCTCTCTCTCTCACACACACACACACACATACACACACACACACACACACACACACACACACACACACACACGAGCGCATGCCAGTACCTCTCCCTGTGCAGCAACTAACAAGGCTGTCACTGGCTGGCATTTTTGTCTCTCTTCTGGATGGCAGATTGGGCCTGGAGAGGCATTGTTAATGGCAGCTGAACAGGAGGCTAGAAGGGCCCTGACCAGGCAAGGAAGGTCCCAGAAATAGTGTTCAGCCTAGAGTGGGAAGGGCAACAAGTCACCCAGAGCCACCTCTTACCATGTGTGAGGGCACACTTTCTTGCCCAGATATGTGCCAGTGAAATGCTAGAGTGAGGGAAGAGTGAATGAGTACCCTCTCCCCTCAGAGGAGAAAGAAAGCAGGCTCCTTTCCTGTCCCTTTGTCTCTTGTCCCCTTTGTCCCAGCCTTCCAGCTCTGTGGCCTCCCCTCCCCCAGCGGTTCCTTCCTTTGTGCCCAGCAGGCCACTCACCAGTGAAACTTAGCTGAGGCCTGCCTCTCAGAGAAGCGGTGAGGCCCAAGGAGCGGGTGGATTTAGGCTTGATTTCAGCACGGTGGGCTTAAAGTGAACCCAGCATTTCCCACCAGACCTCCAAAAGGTGGTGACGTTTGGCCCTGGCTGTTGCCAGCCCCCTCAGAGGGAGCAGCAGCATTGTTGGGGGTTGTGCCAGACCTGAGGTTGTAGCTGCCCTCACAACCTTTCGTTGGCTTTGCCCAGAGTGGTTCTGGGGCCTTTCTGGTCTCAAGCCCTCTGTGAAACACCTGGAGTTATGGACACACCAAACTCTTAAAAGAGCCTTACCCAGAGTTGTCACACAAAGCCTAACACATATTTATTTGTTCCTGTTTTTTTTTTTAATATTTATTTTCATTTTATGTGCATTGGTGTCTTTGCCTGCATGTATATCTCTGTGAGGATGTCAGAATCTTGGAATTACAGACAGTTCTGAGCTGCCATGTGGGTGCTGGGATTTGAACCTGGATTCTCAGGAGGATCAGTCAGTGCTACCAGCTGCTGAAATGTCTCTCCAGCCCCGTTTTAAAAATTCTTAAGACAGGGTCTTGTGTCTAGGCTGCCTTAAAGTTCACTGTGTAGCAGAGGAGGGCCTTGGATTTCTGATCCCCTGCCTCTCCACCTCCCCAGTGCTGGGATTACAGCGCCCTTTCCCCATGCCGTTTTGTGTATTGTTGGCTGTAGGACCCACGCCCCATCGTGCTAATGCTGGGCAGACATGGCCACTTGAACCACATCTCCACAAGATAGTGCCTTAATCATCTTAAGAAGGGCATAAGCAAAAACCTTCAAGGAGGAAAATGGAAAGTTGGGGAAAATTATCAAGAATGAAGTTGCTGAAAACATGGGGGAGTTTGCCTTGGCTCAGTTCTTTCTGGCAGATTGAACTCTGGTGCCTTGATTTCTAAGGATTGGAGGACCTTTGCTGCTGGGTGCTTGTGCCCTGGCCCATTGTATTGCCTTGACAGCCTGGCAATACCCTGAGGTACCACACGAGAAGAGCAGGCCTGTGCAGGGACCAGGCCAGGCATAGCCATGGCCAGTTAGTGCCGTCTGCAGTCTTTTTCTCTGCTTATCCCATTCAATTTATTAATTCAACTATACATGTTCAGATACAAAAAGGGAATGATGTATATATACATTTAGAAACTACATAATCCACTCTCACTCTTCCTATCGTTTTCTTAAAACGCTGTCAGAAGCCACTTTTCTTCGTCACCAACACTCTTACCTAAATTGTTGGAGTTCCTATTTTCACTTTTATGTGTGGTTTGGTCTCTAGAAATCATCTGCAGTCCCAGGGACCCATTATTAACACCCAGGAGCTGGCTTTGTGACACTGTCCATGGCTTGGAGTGCTGCCATCCCCTATCCCTTGTTCTGAGGTTGGGTTGTGAGCAGCACTGAGTGTCAGCCCCTGCCTTCTGAGTGACCCTGATAGGTGCCGAGCAGCACCTCGGGGCTAAGTGAAGGGTGGTGCTCTGCATCCTTAAAAGTTCCCACAGCCCGCATCCCTGCACGCAGGCCTCACAGCAGCACTGTTCCCCTTCAGATTAACAGAGTCACCTTATGGGCTTGTCAGGCCAGGCTGAGGCAGACCTGTGGGGAAAGCCAGGAGGACCACAGTGGGCTCTGTTTGGGTTTGGCAGTGGGGAACCCATTCCCAGAGAAAGGCCTGTGTTCTCAGTGGGCAAGGATCAGTAATGGGTTGAGGTGAGGCCCTTGGCCCGGGGCCATTTATTGATTGCCTGCCTGTTAAATGTAGTGCTTGCGACCTGTCTGCTGGCACTCCCTCCCAGAGTACTGTTTTAAATGCCCTTGGTTTGGGGACCTGTGCCCAGGAGGCAAGAGGAGACTTCCTAATCTGTGGAAAGGACTCAACAAAAACATTGAGGCTTTGTCTTGTAACAATTTTATTTCAGAGCTGGCACATACATCCGTTCCCGTTGTCATCTGTGGCTGTTCTGTCGTCATGGTCATCATTGGTTGGCTGCAGGGTGACTGGTCCTGAGTTGTGTCAGGCCGGCTGAGGTGTGTGTCAGTGCCTAGGTTTGTGGGACAGATTTGCATTGCCGTTTTTTGTAAATAAGCGCTGCTTTGAATACCCACCTTTGATGTGCCCGTTGTGAGGGAGCTGGGATTCTCAAATTAGATGTTTGACCTAACCTGAAAGTGAAACAATGAAAAAGTGTATCTTAGGAGCCTGGAGACTAGAAGAGTGAGGGACATGAGACCCCCTCAGCCATCTCACCTGGCTCTCCTCTAGTCTCCTCCATCGCTGAGCCCATGGTGGGGGTCCTGGCAGTGGGATGAGGTGCTGCAGAATTAGTGTGAAAACAGGATCAGGAGCTTGAGGAAAGGGCTGGGGGCATTCAGGCCGGTTGTCTTTTTGCAGCGCTGCAGTGCAAAAAGTGGGAGTGGGGGTAGTAGGATGGAGGTGGAGGGGGGCTGCTGTAGAGGGTCCAGGAAAGCCAAGTGGGGTGGGTGGCCGTTTGCATTACTAATTGTGGCTCCTGGTGATGACCTAGCTGGCAGGAAGGTTCTTTCCTTCCCTCTCCTCGTTCTGTCCCCCTCCCACTTCCTTCTATCTTCTGCTACTTTGCTGCCTCCCTTGCCTCCTGGCCTTGCCATTGCCTCCTTGCAGACCCTACATTCTGCCTGGCCCTTGGCCATGGGGCTCTCTGTCATACTAAAGTACAAAGTACAAAGCTAGTACAGTTGTGTGTGCTCACAGGTGCTTTTTCTCCTAACCGTCTCTTGTGTCTAGAGACTGAGGCTCCTGGAGAGAGACTGGCAGGTGCTTGCTTCTGAGGTACTTGCTTCTGAGCCAAGGGTGGCTGCTGGAAGTGAGGCGAACCAGAGCAGTATGAGTTCATCTCAGAATGAGGGTGAGGCAGAGAGGGCCCAGTGGACTGGCATGGGCAAGAGCAGATCTTAAATAGTGCCACCTGGTTGGCCTGCCATATGTCTTCCGGGTAGCTGTCGGCATGTTCTGTGTTCCAGACAGAGTCAGCTCCCCCAAAGGATTGGTCTCCTGCTTCTGGGCTGTTTGTGGGCATTGCCACCCTGCTGCGTACCTCTCCTTGAGGCTCTGTCCGGTTCCTGGGGTCAGAGCAGGCAGGCCACCGGCACAGGACTCCAGCCTCAGAGAGTGGAGACAGTGGGTGGGCAGCATGTGGCTTCTGTGCCCTGTAGGTGGCTGTAGACGGGATCAATGTCTTAGCCATAGGGAGGGCTGGGTTGTGCCACCACCAGTTACATCTCCCCAGGAACGCCCTCATCGTTCCAGTCCCTAGTGTCTGGCCTCCCGCACACCCGAGTTACGCTTGGGTTAGGATGTGGTCTTCTCACAAAAAAAGACAGAAAAAAAGGCAGTGTTGTGTTGTGTTTTTTTTTTTAAAGCCAGCTTGTGCCTTACTAACCAGTTTGCACCCTGATTCCTGAAAGATGGATGGAGTGGAGTTCAGGCTTTTCATCTCTGTTTAGGTGTCTAGACAGCAGGGCCCATGGGTGTTTGTGTGGCTTTCCGTTGCATTCCCTCCGTTCTGGGTATGGCGGAAAGGGGCAAGGCAAAAGTGGTGCAGGCTGTCTTCATTGCCACACTTCCGAATCTCAGCCTTTGCCCCTCTGAGGTGGGGATCGCTGCTAGCCTCCGGGAGAGAGGGGATGAAGGTGGTGTCACTCCACACGGTGTTTGTTATGATAGGCTCCGAAAGGCTCGGGCAGGTGGGGAGGCAGGTACCTTCTGCGCTTTGCTGGGGTGGGGTGGGGGACTGTTCATGAGCTGGGCCTTCCCATGTGGCAGCGCACAGGCTCATCTCAGAGCCGGTGCCCCCTGGCCTGGACTCTGTCCCCATCACCCAGGCCTGGTACCAGCGTTTTGCCAGTGTGGGCTGCCTTCTGACTTCTGTGGGAGCCCTTCTTGACCTGTTGTGAGGACAGTGTCCAGCCCGTCCCACGGCTCTTTGTGCTCCTGGTCAGCTCTTCTGGTGGACTCAACGGTGCACGAGCTCTGTGGGCAGCTTTGGAGCAGCCTGGCCTTCCTGTGCAGCAGAGTGATGGCTGAAAGCCAGGACTTCTGGAAGTCCCCAGCAGGGCCCTCCTTGCCTTCAGCTTCAGACATTCTTGTTGGTAGCAGGAGAGTGGGGGTGCGGTTTGCTGAGCTGGGCCCCAGAGGCTTTTTCCAAATAGTCTTCTGCTGAGCCCCCTCGCTGGAGCGAGCCATGGAGGATGGTGCCTGTCTCTCCCTGCCCAGGACTCAGTTTCTTTGTCTGCGAAGAGGCACCTTGACTGACAGAAAAGGGCCCCAGAGGCTGTTGAAAATTTCCCCTCAGCCTCAGCAGCATACTGGTGAGGTCTCACCTTGCTCCCAAGGCCGTTGCCATTAGCAACCTACTTCCCCTGTTGGTTCTGGGGGCCCTCGAGGGGAAGAGGGAGGTGGAAACAAGGCTGTCAGGTGGTGCTTGAGTGCAGGGTGGGGGTGGTCCTGGTGACCCCGGGAAGGAGGGCCAGGCCACATGGAACCTTGTACGTTGTGTGTAGGCACGTCTCCCCGACAGGCCACCGGACAGAAGTGGAAGGGAAAACAAAGGGAAGATGGTGGCTAGGCAGCATGTCTGTGGGAGACGGTCCAGCTTGACCTCTCGTCTTAAGCCAGTAGTTCTTTATTTGGGTGAGCCTCGGTTTACCTGTTCCTAAAAAAAAAAAAAAAAAGGGTGGTAACGGAAGAGGTACCCATAAGCTGTCCAGAGCACCACGTTCAGCCCTCTTGAGGCCTCAGTCAGGGTTTTCTGGTGGGGTCTCAGTCACGAGGTTACCAGCTAGTCACCGTTCTGCTAGAGTTCAGCGGAACACCGAGGACGCAGAATGAAGTGAGGGTTGTGCTGACTGTTGTCTGCAGGCTAAACAGACAGCTCGCAAGCCGTGGATGATGGCCGGTGCCGGAGGGAACACAGGCAGAAGCTGAAGGTGGTTGGTGGGGGTGGAGGGGGCCTCCTGACTGTGGTATGTCTTGTAGCTGGTCCCAAAGGAGTGGGAAAGAAGATGGTTGAAGAGTAGCATCTCCGAGCCGCCGAGCTCTGCTAGTGGCTGGCCTTTAGAGGCTCGGTGCTGCATGTTTGAAACAGTGACTTCCTGGTAACAGGCCTGTGAGGTACTCTCAGCCACAGAGAAGCGAGGTTATTCTGGCTCAGACAGCACAGTGGACCCAGCCCCAGCCACCAGGCATGTGTGTAGCCATTCAGGTCACTTCCCTGCTCTGGTTGTTGGCTTGGTGAATCGTTGCCCTCCTTTTGCCTCAGCTTCCTTGTCTGTGAAGTGAATGTATAAATTCCGTATGCCTGTGTCTGCAACACAGGAAAGATCTTGGGTTCAGCTGTCTGAGTGCTTTGGGCTGTGGGGTTCTGCTGTCCCGCCTCCCCCTGTTCCTTTACCAGGTAGTGATTACAGGTAGAAAGGGTTGGGCCTTAAAGCAATAAGCATCTCCCTGTCTGCCTTATGGGAAGCCAGGAGCTCTTCAGACTCGGAGACAGCGTGGGCAGACTCTTGTTCCACACAAGTGTGTGCATGGTGCCAGTGAGCAGGAGGTGTTTTCACTGTTGTGTCTTACCTTTCAGTATGAATACTTGCTGGTGAAGGTCCTCTCTTTTCAGTCCTCACCATAGAACTGGAAGCAGCTTGAAGGTGGGAAGTGCATCCAGAGTCAGTGATTGGCAGGCAGGACAAAACCCCACCTGCCTCCATTCCTGTGCCACAAAGCAAAGAGGCGCATGTCAAAATCGAGGGCCTAAAATGGCTCCAGGCATCCTCTGAGACAGCCTTCCAAGCATGTGGGGCGAGGTGTGAGGTGAGCACCAACACAGGTGGAGTCTGCGCTTGTTTCTTTTTCCACGTGGGCTGAGCGGCGCTGTTCTTGACGCTCTGCTCTGCTAATGCCCTTGAAACCTAGGCTCAGCTCGGAACACACTCTGGCATTCGGACAGTATCTGTGGTGGCCTGATGAGGTGACAGAAAAGATTGTCTGTAGAGCCTTCCTTTGCCAGCCAGCAGTGCTCCCTGTGGGTGGTATCCTGGCATCAGTGTCAAGACTTTTCTCCCGGCCCCTCTCCCTCCCCAACACCCAGAACAAGTGGTTGGCCTTGTCATGTCACTTATTAAGCCCATTTGGTGGCATTTGAGTGTTCAGGTCTCAGGATTGTGTGGTATATGGCATTATGCAGAGAAACACCAGGAAGAACTACTGAAGACATGGGATTTTCACCTTTGTCTCTAATGATGGGGCAGGAACCCCAGGCCCTGGTCGGTTCCGTGTTATGGGAGCTGAGGACTGCCTCCACTCAGCCCACACTTGGCTAATTCTGTGTTGATTTGGAAGCCTCTCCAGGATGTGTCATGCCTCAGGGCCACTCTTGTGGAGAAGGACTATAATCCTTAAATATAATAACCCCCTTCACCAGGCACTTCATACAATGGCCGCCTGTATACAAACTCATTGGCACCACCCTCCAGCAGTCCTGGGGAAATGATAGACAAGGCTTATTACCCTGTTTTGTTGACGAAGAGGCAGGTGGCCTGAGTGACTTTGCAGAGTCACATGTCCATGTCCAGTATATGAAGCTTAGAGGAAAATCCAATCTCAGGGCTGTTTGGGGTGTGCAGGGCAGATGGCAAATGCTTGGCACACTCTGGAGCATTCTTCCTTGCTCGAGGCACACATTGCGATCTGGTCTCAGTAAAACTCTTCCTGTGGCCGGCCGTGGGCTCAGAATTTTCAGTATGGTAGTTCATTCAGTCATTATCATGCCTAATCAACATGAGTCCATTGTCGTCAGTGTCACACGTTGGGCTGGGAGTTGGCCAGGGGGTGTGTAGCCCTTTCCCAGTTGTTTGGATTTCTAGGTAAGCAGAAGTTGGATGCGTGCTGTGGATGGAATCTACTTGGAAGACCTGTACCTGCCTGGCACAGCCAGCCTGCCGACTTCCAGGAAGGCCCTGGAGAGTCTTAGAAAGGCTCATGGGACGAGGGCTGTATGAATGGGAGTGCCGGATGGTGCTCCAGAAGGGCACAGGAGGCAGGAGCAGCGTACTGCGGAAATGTGTCCAAACTTTGCTGGTTGAAAGGAGTGAAACGTGGAAACACCCTTCCCGGCGCCTTGAACTTCACTCTGCATCTTGGTCTCCCTTAGGATGCCCTGCGAGTGGCTCTTAATGTTATGTATGACTCTCGGGATTTAGGGAATCTCAAGAAGGTTGGGGTGAAGAAATTGACAAGTGTTGTGTCTGGGGTGTCACTGAGGGTACCATTCTGGGGAATTCCATCAGAATGGCCCAAATAATAGAGTGAGTTCTCCGACCATGTCCTCTGGCAGGGAAGTGTGAGAAGTAGGTCTTATTCAGGGTATCTTCATGCATCAGGATTCCGCACCTGTCCTTTTATAGCCAGAAAATGATAACAGAGGATCGCAGGGCCTCTCATCTTTTTTCCATGAGGGCACAGGGGTATCTGCTGTGCTCACCTAACTCATGGCTGTCTCTCTCTCTCTCTCTCTCTTTTTTTTTTTTGATCACACAACTCTTCAAAAATCAGCTAGTTTCTTGCCGTCAGCCTCCACGTTAGTTTTCTCGACCTTGGATCTCAAGGTGCTTTTTATCTGTCCACCTGGCTGCCTGTCCCTCTCACTCAAAGAGTCATGGTCATCTGACTTCCTGCTCGCAGGAGCTCCTCTCTGGTCATCCCGGCCTTGACCCAAGGAGCTGCTGGCAGAAGAAGTTCAGCTCCTCTGAATTTGAGAAGCACTGTTCTTCTTGAAATACGGATGTAAGGAAAGTCCACTGTAATGGCAAGGAGGGACCCTATGTGATACGGGCTTCAGTCACTGCTGTTTCCTTTGTAGCAGAACCTTTCTTTAAGCCAAGTCTTACAGGGAAGCCCAGATAATAAAATAAAAGAGACTGCTGCGAGGTAGGGAAAGCAGAGACTCCTGCCAGTGAGCTGCTCTTCTTCATGCCTCCCCTTGCCCACCTGCTCCCGGGAGGGTTCACCTTTGAGGGGGTGCTGTTTAAGATTTCCTCTGATCGGGCTGGCGCTGTGACTCAGTGCTGGAGCGCTTGCCCAGCGTTTGCGATGCTGGGTTCCATCCCCAGCGTTGTAAAAAATAGCAACAAAGATATTTTGGTTCAGTCAGATCACCAGTGTGGTATGCTGGCCAGCCAGGCTAAGGAGGCAGTAGATTGCCTGAGAGTCCCAGGCCTCCTCGTCATACCAGGGTGCTTTCAGTCTGTCAGCAGTCCCCTGTTCTCCAGGGAGATGTTGGGACCCATGTCAGGAGTCAGCCAGAGTTCTGAAAAATGGGGGTGAAGTGCCAGCGCATCCTAATGCTCCTTAGAACCCAGTAGAGGGCTGGGGTCAGCAAGGCTGGACAGACAGCTTACGAGACGGCAGGCCTTCAGAGCTGAGCACTCTTAAAACTTTCATAATGTTCCAGGCACGGATGGCTTGTAAGTTGATACCTACTTTTTTCAAAGTGTAGAAAATGATGCGAATAATCAGAGTCTTCGAATAAGTCCTTCATCCTCGGGGTACCCTCCTCATTCTTCTGACCCTCTGCCTTACTGCACTGGGCACCCTGTGTCACTCAGTGTTACCCATCTTTACGGTGATCACCAGGTGCCCTTGACGTGCCACGGTTCACCCGTCTGTAACTGCTGTCGTCTGATCTTCTAGTTGAGCTGCCTGATGTTAGGAGTCTCTCATGTTGCAAGTGGCACTGTGCTGAGCATTCTGTGGCTAGGTGTTTCTGCACATAGGCATGGTGGTAGTCTTAGAGATGGCTCTGTTGGGTCCCATATTTAGGAATGCAGATCTAGGCTGGAGAGAGGGGTGAAGCTCTTCCAGGGGACTGAGTTCAGCTCTCAGCACCCATGTTGGCAGCTCAGAACAGCTTGGAACTCTAGTTCCTGGGGATCCGGGATCCGCTGGCCTCTTTTGGCCTCATACACAAGCAGATACACACCCGGTGCCTGTCCATCAGAGTGCAGGAAGGGACAGGACCAGCGGTAGAGGCAGCCAGGGCCCAGATAATGTCAGTCCTGGAAAATCAGAAGGGAGGCCTCCTGCTTTTTGCTGTGCTGCCTTATCTGGCTAGTCTGGCCCCAGAGAGCTGGGGCATTGCCCCTTGTCATTTTTGTACGCACTTTTTTATTGCTCTGCTCCAGTAGCAGGCCCTGTGGGGACTTGGTACATATCAATTGGTTAGATACAGATGCTTTTTCCTGTGTACATGCTCAGTGGCCGAGACCCACTTATTTGAATGTATTTTGCACTGGGAAGCCTTGCACCAGAGACACAGATTGGACTATAGAGACAATGGTGGCATCAGGGACTTGGCTCACAAAGAGGTCTCTGTATCCACTGTTACTGCCTGGGTACCACTGACCCCTTTTATGACTGGTAATCTCAGAAGGAGGTGTGAGGAAAAGGGTGGTTAGTGGGCCAGAGTGGCTGCAAGATTTATTTTCCTTTTCTTTGGCCCAGTTGATAGTTTTGGAGGAGGGCTGATTTTGGGTGTAGATAGTATTTATGGTCTGCAGCTGAGCTGAGCAGGTGGCAGAGGTGGGCATTTCACTGCCAGCCTCTCAGAACCTTCCGGGCTATTTCACAAGATCCCTAGGAAAGCCTGTAAAATTGAAGTGGCGTCATGGATCCCCTTCTGGCACGCAGAGAGTTGAGGTTCTAGGATGGTGTCTAGATAAGTGAACGTTGTCCTTCTGCTGTCAAGGGCGGGGATACCAGTGAGGCTGGAAGCAGGTTTGTCCTGATACAAAGCCGGTTCTTACCAAGGTGATGAGGTCATGGGTCAGGATGTGGAACGAGTGAAGGTTTTGGACAGAGCTGCCATGATTGTGCCTGCAGAGTGGGTTGGGCAGTGATGACGCAATAGCCACCGACACAGAATAAGCAGCAGTGGCATCGGCGAGGCATTTGCAGCACTTGGGGCACCAAGGCTCCGGGGAAGCACGTAATCCAGAGAAGTCCCCAGAAATCTTTCTGGAGGAAGCCTTCCAGGGAGGAGTGGAGAGCCTCCTGCTACTCACGTCCCAGTGTTACGAATGCTCTGTATACAGACTCATTTTACCTCCCAGCAATGGCTCTGAGGTTGACTGGGCTTAGAATCCTGATGAGGGAACAGGCCAGAGAGGCCAAGTAATATGCCCACGGCCATACAGCTAGAAAGTGTCCCAGGCAGGATTTGAACACAGAGACTCTTAGTCTTTGGTAGGTGCAGCCAACCAGAACTCAAGGAAGGCTGGGTGGGAGGAATTACAGGAGTTTGTGGGCAAGGAGAAGGCTGGGGGTGTCTGAGATCTGAGAGAGATGCTAAGTCAAGGGGAACAGGAGACCTTTGCCTCACAGCTACAGTCTTGAGGCTAAACTCCACCCTCCGGCCTTCTTATGGACAACTCATAAGTCAGTGTTCTGATGTTCAGTTCCTCACTGTTGCTTTTCACTCAAGTCCTTAAATGGTACCCTTACCAGTATTTTGGTTATTGCTTTTTTGAGGTTGATATAAGAAACTTGAATCCCGGGTGCATCTCCCATTGGTGCACATACTGCTAAACCCATGACACAACTTGCCCCTTGGTACCTGGGCTGCTCTGGGGCCTTTTGACATGGTGTGTGATGTCCTTACTTCATCATGTGGCACAATAGAACCTGTGTCAATTAGCCAGCTAATTAATTTTAACTTCGTGATGTCGCCTCACCTCCATACACTGTTCACGTTACCCGGCGTCTTCCCAGTGAATGTGCAAGGAAGCTCTTCGCTGCCATTGTCCATTGCTGGAGTGAGTGCCGCAAACATCCTTCCGGTCTGCCCCTTTCCAGCTGCGTGTCCCTCCCAGCCTGATTTTCTACTACTGTTTCCAGAGAAGTGTTGGGTCCTGCTTTTGGGAGAGGTCTTAATTACCAGAGGCTTTAAATTTAGCACAAACCCCACTGATTTGGATTCCTCAAGGGCAGGGTTGTGTGAGACTGAAAAGAGGACATTTTGCAGGCAACTGGTAAAGAAAAGCTGTTTAGTCCTGTATCGCCAAGTTCACCTTCACTGCCGAGAAGGAAGTGTCCTGCCTAGGCAAGGAGGGGGCGGGGCTTATAAGGAGCACAAGGCGTTTTTCTGTGTGCAGAAGGGGGTGTTGGTAAAAGACAAGTAGCCTGTCCTTTCCTTTTGAGTATTAATTTGGGTAGACCCTCACGTCCTCCATTTCCTTTCCCCAGTTTCTACATTTCTGAGGCGAAACTTGGGCTAAGCATCACACCCGTGTGATCTAGTGTCTGTTCCTATGTTTCCCTGCTGACTTTTTGTTTGAGAACCCCACCCGTTATTTCACTTAATAGCATATGGGATTTGGAGGCAGCTGGGACCCCCGCCTTCCGCAGCGCACCTCCACTGCCACAGGCCTCAGTTTTTCTGTATGTGAAGTGGAGGTGCTCAACTCCAGCAGTCCTCATTCTTCCGTGTGCCCCAGCTTGCCTGTGGCCTTTGTGATCGTGTGCTTGACTCTTGAATGTGGGTCGTCAGGCCTTCCTGGAAGGGACCAGCCAGTAGGTCCCTATCTCGGGCCGTGTGGTCTTGCAGTTCAGCCCTGCCACGGAAACGCAGACTCAGCCACAGAAGATGCACACACGCCTGCGCCCGTGTCCCAGGTCAGGCTTCCTTACAAGCGCCGCACTTAAAACTTGGACTGCAGTCTCTTGGACTGCAGTCTCCGGCTCTGGAGTGTTCTTACTGTCTTTGGCTGCTACAGGGAAATGTTGGCCACTCAGACGGCTGCAGGCTGTGCACCAGGTTAGTCTGTGAGGCAGAACTCCTGTTTGAACCTTGAACTTCCCCGAGGCCCGACCCTGTTGTGAATTTGCACCTTGCCCATACTCTCCTTCCAGCAGCTGGAAGGTGGCTTATGTAGCCCTCCCCAGGGAGCAGCTGTGCTAGTCCAGTGCATGTCACCCGGCTCCTGGAGTGCTATCCCGTTGGGGAACTCCCAGTCAGAATCCAGGTAAAAACCTGTCTACTGTGGCACAGTATGCTCTTACCCATGGATCTGCCGGCCGTGTGCTTTTTCGGCAGGAGAAGAGAGGCAGACTATGGTCAGTTTAGAGATTTTTTGCCTTCCATTTTTATCACAGTAAATAATTGTAGCTTCAGGGATCATGATGCTGCATTCTTGTGTCCCTCTCATATGAACCCCTCCTTCTTGATTTTTTATGATACTGCTTGGTTGAGGGCCAGAAAAGGCTGGCAATGGGGGGGGGAGGGCTAGAGAATAAAAGAAAAATAAATGTGCTTGCTCTTCTTCTTTAAAAATTTATTTTCATTTCATGTGCATTGTTTTTTTTTTGTTGTTGTTTTTTGTTTTTTTGTTTTTTTTTACCTGCACAGTTGTCTGTGTGAAGATGTCTTTGGTTTTCTGGAACTAGAGTTACAGAGCATTGTGAACTGCCATGTGGGTGCTGGGAATTGAACTCCGGTCCTCTGCAAGAGCAGCCAGTGCTCTCAACCACTGAGCCATCTCTCCAGCCCCTACCTTTCTTTTTTGTAACTTTGCCCATGGTGGCATCAGATTGTCAGTTTGGCAGTGTCATTTCTTTGAACTATGCTACTTTCCCACCAGGTGGAGAAATGTTGGTTTCTCAGATTGTTACAGACTTTGTGGTTTTTTTTGTTTTGTTTTTGTTTTTGTTTTGGGGGGGGGTTGTCCCCCTGAGCTGGCTGGCAGTAGAGGGAATACTTTGCTTGTTCCTATTTCCCAGATTGGTCAAATGAGACACTTTGCAGTTCTAGATAGAAAACATAGCTCCTACAGACTGAAGTGTGACTTTCAAATAGTGCCTGTCCTGGCAGGGGTGCCCGGCTGGAGTACCTTGGAGGTCTGCTGTCTTTCTTCCCGGAATACCCGCCAGATGCAGTGCTCAGACAGGGAAGGTGGTGAGGATTACAGCCCGCCCTGTCTAGGGCATCATCTGGGCAGGCCAGCCACTGGCTTTGAGACCGTTCGTTTTCTTCCCTGCCCCTTTCCATTCTGTTGTGGCTCTGGAGGGAAAACTCAGCTTTATAAACACGAAGGGGGGAGGCTCTTCTGGGGGAGAACGGAAGGGATCTACCGTGGAAACAGGACTAGCCCCTAGGGCAGCCTGCATGTGGCTCAGCCGCTCAGACAAATGTTTGGACAGCTTAAGAAGATAAACTAAAACTTAAGTAAATAAAACCGGCTACCTGGTTATGAAGAAAAAGTCAGGTGTGGGGCCTTCTGTTTTCTGACGCTTTTAAGCTTTGGAGCTCATGGGGTGAGGAATCTGCCTTCCTTGCAGCTTCCCTCCCTTGACTGCAGTTCCACACCTGTGTAAGGACACCTGAAGGAGCTGAGGTGTCTGCCTTTTGGGGTAGCCCCTCCAGGAGGCCTGCTTGAGCCCATACGCCTCTCCCCTGGTCCACAGGACAAGTCCAGGAAGCCCCTACTCTGCCAGACCCATCTCCTGGGTGAAGAGACGATAGTTGTGGAGGAAGTGACCCAGGGAATCTTTTGTTTTTTCGAGACAGGGTTTCTCTGGGTAGCCTTGGCTGTCCTAGACTTTGTCCTTCACATGGAGGTGAAGATGGGGATAGGGATGAAGACAGTTAATATGTTGGATACCAGACTGGGAACGAGAAGATGTGCATTCTGACATCTGCCTTTAGACGGTTGGGTAGGAAATCTGTGCCAGGTCTTAAGCCCCTTTCCTTTCTCAGCTCTGAAGGGATGCCCAGATCTCTGTCTGGAAGAACTGCCTGGTTCACTCTCTGTTGAGGCAGTGGGAGTGGGCAGGTGACAAGTCTTACCAGGAGCGAGGCAGAGCTGGAGGAGCGGGCTTTTACCTGTGAATGGCGATTTAGTGTTGCCTGCTGCCGCCATTGTGGAACTGGAACCCAAATGTATCTGCAGTGGTTTGAGAGGCCACTTGTTTTGATTTTGGTCACCGCTGCTCATGGGTCCTCAGTTGCCACACACCACTGATTATGGACTTGCTTGTTTAGCTGGGCCAAGAGGCAGAGAGGCATCCTCCTCATTCCTTCTGAGCAGGCTGGGAGCCTCCTTTCTCTAAGCTCTTACTCCCAACCCAGAGGCTCTTCCTGAATCCCTCTGAGTGGGAGAGCCTGCTGCCAGGGAGGGTGTGGGGGAGCCTGCTGCTGGGGAGGGTGTGGGAGAGTGTAGCGGGTTCCGTGCCTGCCCTACACCTCAGTGGCTGCAGAATCCCACCACAGCCTCACTTAGTCATCGCTGTATGGTTCAAATTTGCGGACCGTTCGCTCTCCTCCTTTTCAAGCCCCGTCTCTTGTTCAGTTTCCTGAGAAGGGGGCAGAACCCTCATGGATTGTATTGTATCAAGATTTACATCTTGACATGGAACACAGGAGTGTTTGGAGTGTGGGATTTTACATGGTATTTTGTGAAGTGGTCTTGGTTGTTCTTTGTCCCAAATTGGCACATGTCACCGAGAGCCAGCAGTAAAGCAGATTCCTCTTGTGAGGATTTCCAGCGAGCGTTCCACGCTTACCGCTTCTCCCCGCCGAAGCTTCCGGTAGAGTCTAGGTGCATCCGGCCAAGGTAGTTTAGGCATGGCCCCCATTTTGCAGATCAGGAAGTTGAGGCTCTTTACATGGCCCCACGCTGCCTCCTAGCTTCTTCCTTTTGGAAACACCCAGGCTTGGGCGGGCTTTCTTAGGTCAGAGCCGTTCCCAGGCGGGCTTACTTGAATCGTAGACTTTCAAACAAGTCGGATGATTACCCTGACTTCCACGGTATTGTCATTTCATAGCTGAGAAAAGATGGTCTCAAGGGAGAAGTGACTTGGCCAGGGTCATACAGTGAATTTGTTGGCTGGATTCATTTCAGAGATTTGTTGAACAGAGTGATGGTTGGTATTATATATGTGTGTGTGTGTTAGAATACATATAACATACACATATATAGATGTATGTATGTATGTATATGCATGTTCCGGGTGGTAAAGTGGTGGACAGAAGAGAAAACCCCTTAATTTTGTGGTACTCAAACTCCCATGCTTTAACTTTTCTCACTAAGCTTCTACATAGCTTTTATTTCACTGTGGATTTGGGGAATGCAAAGGGATTTTAGTGCAATATTTTGAGTTGACTACAAAGTGATAAATTAGTTTTGAGAAAAGTTACGTAATTGAGTCAGAAATGGAGACTGACTCTAGAGAGGTGACTCAGACTGCCTAAAGCTTCTTGGAGGACCCAACTTTGAATGTCCGGCACCCATATAAAAAGCCAGGTGTGACTGCACATGCCTGTGACCCCAGTCCAGCATTGGAGGTGGAGACTGGTGGGTTTTAGGGGCTTATTGGCCAGCTGGCCAGTAAGCACCAGGTTCAGTGGGAGACAGGTCTCAGGGCGAAAGATGGAGATAATAGAGGAGCATACTTTGATACAGGAAGATATGCAATGTCCTTTCTGGCGTTTGCATTTTTGTTTATGGGCTTACATACATACACAACACCACTTGGGGTTTTCTGGTGGCCCAGTCTGTCCTTGAACTCTTGAACCCAAAGCCTCTAAGTGCTGTGATTACTGGTATTTGCCATACTGCCCTGCCTCATTTTTTGTGCAACTGTTCTTTGAGCATGTGTGGTCCTGCTTTGATTGCGAGAATTCAGCAAGTGAACCAAACCTGAAGGGGTGGCAGTTGCCATGGCCTTGAGTTATATTGATACCAAGTAGCAACAGGAGGTTCAGATTCTAGTCCTCTGTGGTCACCAGTCTGATTTGAGCCTTACCCTAGGGTGGTGGGTGGTAAGAGTTATCTAATCGTATACACTGTCTGCTTAGCCTGCTAGGCTGGGTGATACTGCCAAGCAACACCAATATGGCAGAAGACCTCCCAGAACCACAGTGACAACCTGCTGCATTTCCCTTGCAGTCTGCTCCGAAACTGGAGGACAGAAGTACCCTAAACATTTGAGTTTCTGCACAATGGAGCCTTTCTTACTCACAGGCATCTCAGTCACCACCTGCAGCTTTTGCCACAAAGGAGTGACCTCTGCAGCCTAGATCGAGGGGGTGGGGTAGAACCAAGGAAGCCAGAGAAGCCTGGTGTTTATAAAAAGCCCTCTGAGGTCAGCGAGAGCCAGGCAGAATCCTTTCCATGCCCCCCTTAGGAATCCTGGACTTTTTTTTTTTAATAAGAAGAAAGGCTATTTTAAAACATGAAGGGCCTGAATGTTCTCTTTTATATTTTCCCCATCTGCATATTATCAATTGATAACCTTTAAAGTCCCTTCTGAGCCTGACGGTTTGTCTGGCTCTGATTCCCACCACAGCCCCTGCTTTGTCCCTTGAGGCAGGGGACTTGTCACTTGGGAGGAGGGTGGACAGAAGCCTGGGTCCCAGGTATGTCCACCATCGACTGGACAGACGTCTTCCTGAGCCGCTTCTCGGATGATACCTTAGCATCACAACTTGTACAGGTTTCTGTTGTTTCTAAGAAGGTCCTTCCTCCTCCTTCACCAATGTGTTCCCGTCTCAGGCAGCCTCAGGCCCACTTTGGATGGCATCTTGCTGGCTTTTGGGTTGTCTGTGCTCTTCTGAAAATGTAGTTTCCCAAACTGACCTCCAGCCCGCACTCTCTGGCCTGGAGCCCTTGAAGTGCCTGCAGTTGGCAAGAGGCAGAAGCGTGGCGGGGAGGAAGATGCTTCTTCAGGAGCTGGCAGTGATCCGCTTTGCTCTGTGGTAGGTATTAACTGCGTTCCCAGGCCTGTTTCCTGCTCCCAAATGCCAACATCCCTGCCTCTTAAGTGAGGTTTAACTTAATCCCCAACCTTACCTAAATGTTACTTCTATTATTATTCAAAGCTGTGGGCAGAATTTCCCTGCAACACTGAGACCCGAGAGGCTGAACGCGGAGGTGGGGATGCCGCAGCGGGATGCCTGCTCAGCCTTCAGTTCTCTAGGCAGCATCTTTTGTTCCTTAGTTCCACCCAGCTGGGATGGCTCCAGTCTCCTAGGGGTCCGTAGGGTGTCTTTAGAGGTTAGACTGGACAAACCCTTCATTTACCAGCAGGAGAAACTGGGGCCTAGGACATGGGGGCAGGCCTCCCTTTGCTGTCTCAGGCTTCTTATGCTGAAGCTCTCTGCCTGAGAAAAGACCATTGTCTCTGAGAAGTGGTCTTTGTGAAACTTGCATAGAAGCCCTGAAACTGCTGTTACTTTCCTCTTTACCTGGACCAGGTGGATACCCTCAAGCTCGAGCCCACTGTATCCACATGCTAAATAGTCTGTCACCAGGGCAGAGCGATGTCAGAGAGCAGCATTTTCCTAGCCCAGGAAGAAGGTCCCTAAGGGTAGACAGGTGGATTAATCTTCATTCTTGTGTTTTCGGTGTCTGGCATATAGTAAGTGCTCAGTGAGGATTTGCTGAAGAAGCCAAAGGATTTAGATAACAAGACCTAACAATGGATAAGCTTGGTGGCAACCAATCCATCTGGTTGGTTTAAGTAGAACCCCCCCCTCCTCTTTAAATTTCAAAAGCTATTCTCAGAGCTTCTCCCTGAGGAACACCCCCGTTCCTGGATTCCATACTCATTGTCCTGCCTTGTTGGGGGTCCTCCCTTGAAAGCTGCCTCTTGGAATCCCATGGCCTACTCGCTGACCAGTGAGTGTCCAAATGCCTGTGTTCATTCTGGCTAACGTGTTCCTTTCCTGTCCCAGGGACGGACAGAGGGAGCACGTCCTGCCTTCACTCTTGCCCCCACCCCATTGCCTCGATTAGGTTCCTTCTGAACATCTGGAATGATGTGCAAGGAAGGGCTGGGTGATGGTGGACCTGCTGATTTGTCATTCCTTGTCCCAGGTGGTAGGCTTGCTTCTTTACCAGCAAGGAGGACATTAGCACCCTAATTCACTGGAGTGGATTTTGTCACAAGTGTCCCTTTTGTAGGGGACCCAGAGGCTGGCTGGAGGATGAGGCACAGGGTTGGACTTTCTTTTTTCTACATCCTGGTCGTGAACCTTTCCTTCAGAAGGAACATGAACTTGCTGAAGCAGGGCCCATCCCCTGCTTTCTGAGTGTGCCCGTAGATCCATTGGTACAGTGGCCGCACCTGGGCAGTCCAGAGTGCCAGGCTCCGAGAAGACTTGGGCAGATCTCCCTCTCAGATACAGACTCAAGTTGGAGTTCCAGGTTGCCAGCCTCTTTCCTCGATCCCACTGGGTTTTGTTACCTATCCTCTTTTCTGATCCCTCTCTTACTGGGAGATCAGTTATCTCTCTTTGCTGCATTTTCCTTCCCAGGCACCGTTTGGTCCACTGGGTCAGCCACACCAACCCAACTCCCTCCTTGCAGAAATCACAGAGTGAGGCCCGTAGGACCCTTTTCTCCCCTGTGTCCCTTCGAATTGGAGGGCCCGAGGAAAGTCCTTGTACAGGTTGTGAACCCTGGTGCTGGAACAGTTTGTGGGTGTGGGTGGAGGAGGGCACCCCTGCCGTGGAGGACGGCGTGGCTGGGCTGTCCCAGACAAGATGCTGAGGATGACTTGCAGATGTGGGTAGAATGCAGGAGAGGCAGCTGCCTCCGGAGTGGATGCCACTAAACCCAGCCTCTACGGTTGGCGTGGGAGGGAGCCCCTGCAAAGGAGATGGGGAGCCTGTCCGACAGCTAGAAAGTGCCAGCGTTTCCGTGGGCGCCTGTCCCCTGCGCCTAACTTCCAGCCACCTTCTGCTAGCCACAGAAGGGCCTTCTCTGTTCGACAGCACAGGGGCCAGGCGCCCGGCCGGGAGGGGCAGGCAGTTTTCCATTTTGCCTTTGTTTAGTCCCGGTGCTTTGGCGTGGCCAGGTATGTGGAAAGTTTGCAGGCCTCTGTCAGTTGGCCTTTTGGTGGGAGGAAAAAGGTGGGTATGTAGGCAGTCCGTCACTGTCCCTGTTTGCTTGCCCAACTGTGGACTCTCCTCCTGGCTGCCTGCCGATTTCTCCTTCTCATGCTTTAATTGTGGGAGTATAGCCAAAGGCAGGCCAACACTTGGGATTTGGGTTTGGCTGTGCAGCACCCTCTCCGAGCTACTTAAGGGGTTAAAAATTATGGGGAAGTTCAGCCGACACTTGCAAGATATGGTTGCCGTAGCAACAGGCCTTCTAATCTGGTAGGTGACCCGAGAGACTGGAGAAGATGTAGGGGTTGGTTTGGCATTTCATCATTTCATGAGGCTGCCTCTCCAGCTGGTTTCTTTGCAGAGCTAAAGCTTGCTGTTCCTGCCACCAGAATCACTGGCACATTCCAAAACAACAGTTCGCATGGCACGAGCAGTGTTCTTGGGGACTTGACCAGGTGGGGTGGAAGAGAAGGAGCTCTGGGGAGCCCCCCCCCCATCCAAACAGGGCCTGGATAGCGGGCGTGTCTGGCTCATTCTCCTTATGCATTATTAGCCCCTTGAAGCAGCACCTCCAGCAACGGAATTGCTTTAAAATGTGTGTGTTTATGTGTGTGCTGGTATGTGTGTGCACATGTGAGGAGGCCAGAGGACAGCCAGGAGCGTCATCTTCAGAAGTGCCGGTTTGTACAAGACGGGATTTCTCCTTGGCCTGTTAGGTCACCGGTCCACCACGTAGGAGCCGTCAGCTAGGCTCAGCTGGCTGGCAGGCAATCTGTAGGGACCCCGTGCTTCCCTGCCTCTCCAGCTGGGATTATAAGTGAACACTGCCATACCAGCATTTTCATGTGAGTTCTGGGGCACAAACTTGGATTCTCATGTTTACTGACTGAAACCCCCCCACCCCCACCCGAGGGACTAGATTTTTAAGGACATTTGAAAGGTCTTCTTCCAGTTTGCCGAGAATTCTTAACCTTTGGGGCCCCGTCTGACACAGGGCATGGCTCTTCTATTCTGCCCTGCTTAGGTATAGGCCATTTAATGAACCAATCAGGTATAATGTTTTAGGCAGGTTTATACAAACAAGGATTGGTGTATCTGGTGGGCAGTAAGCAGGTCTCGATTAGCATTAATAACCAGTAATTAGCATTAGATCAACCTCCAACAGGGTCTTGAGACTCTTTCATTATTACTCATCCTCTGACTTACAGTAGGGGAAGTGGCAGAGGATTTACCCATCTGGGAGGTGAACTTATAAGTTGGGGACCCATGGCTAGGAGGGGTGATAGAGGAGTATGCTGAGCCAGCCAGGCTGGGGCAGGAACCTTCCAGAATGCCGTTACACCCGAATGAATGTTCACTCACAAGGACTTTGCCTCAGTCAGTGTGCAGATAGCACATGGGCCCCAAGGGTCCCTCAGAGGACCCAGTCAGGTTTCTGGGCCTCCCTCTGAGAATGCCCAAATGTTCCTTTCCATCAATCAGCTTGGACTCTCCTAGACCCATCTTCTTATGCACATTCCAGGAGGACGGTGAAATGAGGAAAGATGGGCTTGCCCCACATGGTCTTGCCGAGTAGCCCAGGCTAGACTTAAACGCAGAGTCTCACTGCCACCAACTAATCTTAGGTGTTGAGATTATTAGGATTATAAGTGCCTGTGGCCGGCACTTGAAATTGTTTCTAACGTCAGTCTGTGTTTAGACGACTTCAGTGTTGCGGTTGAGGTCCATGACTGAGCGTCAGCTCTTCATAGGTGTGACCAGAATGATTTATAACCTTTCTGAGCAGGACTGTGAGTGCTTCCAGAGAGGCCAGTGGGGCCTCTGTAGTTCCTTCTGGTGTTAAGTCCAGAGTTTCATTCAGTTGTTGCAATAGCGTTATACTAGTGCAGGCCACTGTTGCTCTGCTCCCCTCAGGAGAACCAAAGTTGTGCATTCTGCACACACTCATTGGGAAGTAGCAGGAAAAGGGTGGGAGCATGGCCCAGTGTACAGTACTTGCCCACCTAGCCTTGGTGAGGCTCTGGGTTCCAACCACAGCACCGGGAGGATCAGGGGGGAAAGCCAGCTCTTAGTCTAGTACAAAGGCTAACGCTGTGCAGGCAAGGTTCCCGAGTGGTTCCCTGCTTTCACCCTTCCCCGTGTTGCTCTAGTCAGAACATTCCCATGCTGGAACATGATCCAGGGCTGGAAGGACGCCTCAGCAGTCAGGAGCTCACCCCGCTCTTGCAGGAGACCTGGGTTTGGAGCTCAGCCCCATATCAGATGGGTCACAGCAGCCTGTAACTCCAGCTCCAGGGGATCCCGTGTTGCTGACTTCTGTGAGCATGATCACGGCACACCCCCACCCCCTCACCCTGAAAGTAAGACAAATATTTAATAAGGGATAAACCTGCAGCACTGAGAAACCATGGAGGCTCAGTTTCTGTTTCTAGAGTCTGAGGTTTTTCCTCAGTGGGTGACTTTTGGAAGGCCTCCGTGTGGGGTGTTCCTCGCCGACCCCAGGCTGCTGCCGGAAGGCTTCTTGCAGCTCAGCATCTTTGGCTTCGGCACCCAGACTTGAACAAGACCCTTTGTGTCTAAGGAGTTGCTGATTGGAGTGCTAATGAATCAATTAGAAAATTACTTGCTGCCGAGATCCTTAGCCAAACCAGGGCCGTGCGCGCCTGATGGGCCATCAGAAGGCCATACACGGATAAATCTTTCTTGGCCATGGCCCTCGTAAATCGCACCACAGCCTTTCTTGGGCCTGTTAATCACTTGAGCAAAGCAGGACTTCTGCCTTGTGCTGCCTTGTGCCTGGCACAGGTTTCTAGCTTGTGTCTCCATTTGTCCCGGGGCTGGAGGGAAGGCTGCTTCAGTTCCGTTTAACAGCCCTGGTGTGGAATCTCCCAGAGGTGATCGTGCGGCCTCCCCCCCCCCCCCAACAACAGTAGGGGGTGTCCGTCTGTATGGGAGACAGCAGTGGGGTTCAGAAGGTACCTGTGGCCTGTTTTCAGGGCATGATTTAAGGCAGAATTGGAGCCCCCGGGGTCCCAGGTTGTCAGACAGCACTGCATTGTGGGGCCTTCCCAAATGGAGCCCATTGTTCTATTTAGGGCGTCTTCACAGTCCCAGGGTTGCTGGTGAGGAATAGCCAGGCGAGGTGGAGGTGGTAAAGGTAATTTGGGTTAAATATCTGGCGTTGCTTTTGGTGCAGTGTAACTTGGGGCAGGTGGTTGGAATGACAGCCAGCAACTGAGGCTGAGGGAACCTGTGGCAGCTTAGTGTTAACTCATTTCAGGGCGCTTGCTGGGTGCTTGCACTTGAGGGGGCATGGAAAGAAGAAAGGGAAGGTGAAAAGGATGAAACTGTTATGACTCTCAGTCAGCTGAGGTCAGGGCCAGCTCTTGAAAAAAGGCAATAGCAAAAGTCGTGATTTTTGTGTATTTCTCTGGCTCTTCCATACTAGTTCCCTCATTGGTTCTGTATGCTGTGAACTCCCCATCCCAGAGCTCTGTAATGTGCTTAACTGAGGCCTTCACCAGTTCCTGCCTAGAGAAACCCAGCGTGCTTGACTGAGGCTGCAGCTTGAGCAGCTGCTTTCTGGGCTCCTCATTTCATTTCGTTTCATGGGGGTATTGGAAGGAGGGTTTTGAAGTTGTTGGCTTTCTGATTTTTCCCCCCTAGCTCTGGGGTCAAGGTTGTTTGTTTTAGGATCTTAGATTCTGTCTTTTTGTCTGTCTGCCTGTTTGAATGGTTGTTTTGGTTTTTTTGTTTGTTTGTTTTGTTTTGTTTTGTAAAAGGGTCACTGTTGGTCTAGAATTAATTATGTAGCCCAGGCTTGCTTCAGACTGGTGGTAGTCTCCTGCCTCAGCCTCTTGAGTGCTGGGATTATAGGCATGAGCCACCATGCTTGGCTAGATTCTGCCCTTTGGTTCCCAAGATGGTCTGGGTGTCTGGTAGCTCTGATGAGGCCTTGGGCACCTGAAAAGAGACGTGTGTGAATGCGAATGCTGAGGCACCCTGGGCCTATGCCTTGAACTTTGAGTGTGGCAGTGGATTGAGAATGGGACCCCGGTAAGCCAGCATAGATAGGGCCGAGCATGGAACCTCCACCCGTCCATCTGCCCAGCCAGCTACTTGGCCTTCCCATGTTGACTTGGCCCTATCAAATTCCAGTATTGGAAGTCCAAAATAAATAAACCTAGCTCCTGGATGGAAGCAGGCTGGCTCTCTCCCTCTGGAAGCTCAAAGTACAACAGCTGTGGGTAGACATCGCCAGGTGATGTCCTGTGTGGCAGGGTGGCAGGTTGGTGCAGTGAGATTCCAGGAGGCAGTGGGAGTCAGATGTATGTGGTTGGCTGTGGGCAGGGATAGGGGCGCGCCTTCTTCACCTCTTGTCTGTCCCCTTGACCTTCAGGTTCCTTCTTGACCCTTCTCCTTGTGTTTCTGTTGATTCTCTTATTTACCGATCACCTTCCATCCGCCCTCTGCACATCTTTGTTTCTTGACACTAGAGTTGTTTCAGACTCTGCTTGGCTGTTTCCAGCTGGCAGGCCGTGGCCCAGAGCGCCACCTGGTAAAGGTGACTTTCTTGCTGTGCTCTGGATGGCGCTGGGAGTCTGGCCTGTCCCTGGTGGTCTTGGTGAACCGCCAAGGTGGGCTGCACAGTAGTGTAGCGCCATCATTATATTTGAGGCCGGAACAGTGAGAGGAAGAGGCCAGGGACGGGTCAGTAAGAGAGTTGTGAGTCTGTGTGTCTCCAGAGCTGCACTAACAAAGGACCACAAGTGAATTGCCCTTGAGCAACAAACATACTTCACAGTTGATCAAGGACCAGTAGGGCCATGCACTCCCTGAAGGCTCTAGGGACTCTGTCCCATGACTTTCTCCTCAGGTATTGCTGGCAGCCTTTGACATTCTTTGACCTGTGTCACTCCAGTCTCTGCCTCTCAACACTTGGCATTCTCCCTGTGTCGGTCTGGGCTCACATTTTCTCATTGGGTTAGGGCCCACTCCCATCCAGTGTGACCTCATGCTAGCCTGATTGCATCTGCAAAGGACCTGAGAGAGAGAGAGAGAGAGAGAGAGAGAGAGAGAGAGAGAGAAAGAGAAAGGGAGAAGAGAGCGAATGACAACACCTCAACGTGCAGCAGAGGCCTGTGATCTCGGAGGCATGTTTAAATTCCTGCCATAAGGGGCCTTAAAGTTCTTACTTGCCTCTGTTGCAGTCTGGTCTCAGCCAGCAACAGGAGCGAGACATCACCTGGCTTTTGGGGTGAGAAGTTGTTTCTAGAGATTTTTAAAGAAAGCAGAAAGGTTTGTGTATGCCGTGGGAGACAGCCTTGGCAATTAGGCAGGTTTTCCTTCCTTCCCTGTTAAATTTTGAGGCCACTTGGCTACTTTATTTCTGGAAGCAGGGTAATGGGGAAGGTAAAGGGTCGCCAGCTCTTCCCTGTAGGAAGGGAGGACTCTGGTTTTGCAAGTGTGTGTGAGGGCTGTCCGGCTCAGGCAGCCTCGGTAGCCGGTAACTTTTATTGGAAGGGCAAATACTGTGTGGTGTCAACACTGATGTGTTCTTGCTGTGGGTAAACATGAAGAGCCAGGAGTGAGTTAGTGTGTAATGGCTGGGGCCAGCCACCTTCTTCTCTCACAAAAGTTTGCCATCTCCCAGAGCCCAGATGAAATTTCTCAGCGCCTCGCAGGCAGCCTGTCCGAGAAGAGCCTTCTCTGGTGAGGGGAGGAGAGTAAAAGGCGTTTGTAGCCTTTGAGTTGGTGGAACCTGTGTATTGTAAATAGGAAATCTGGATTATACATATCCTCAAAACACTACAACTGGAAACCACACGTGCCAAATGAAGCTTCCCACCGCGTGCCTGTCGACTTCAGAGCACTGTCTGCAGGGCCGCAGGGGCTTAGGCAGCGGGGGACCTTGTTCTCTGTCTCAGTTGCTCATCTCTGCTCTTGCTCCACACAAAACAAGAAGAGAGTTAATTGGTATTGTCTTCATGCTTTGCTGCCTTTGCAAGACCATCCCCACGTTGAAGATGCTATGCAAGGGGTCCACACGTGTAGCCATCACTGGCCAGAGCATGTTTTATGCTAGTCATCAGGCAGCTACAGAGGAATGCAGGAGGAACACTTGGACATACTCGCCTCTCCTGTCTGCCTTGCTGGGAGCACCGTCTGTCACATTCTTAGAGTCTGTTGTCCATGTGCGTGGTATGTGCGGGTGTGTGCTCTTTGTGATAGTAGATAGATCACAGGTGTAAGCAACACACCTCAGGCCTTCATGACCCAAAGATATAGTACTGCTTTTCTCCAAACAGGCCTCTGCTGCAGAGGACCCTGTCCAAGGAGGCCACGGCCTTCCAGGTACTAATCACGTGTACCCCTCAGCCACCGTGCCCCTTTCTTCTACGCCTCCCCAGCTGCCGGGAGCCTGGTTTCCCTTCTCCACCCTGGCCCACTCTGCCGAGCTGCACCTCTAGAACTTTCTGTGAGGCGCGCCCAGGCATTCTACTCCCTCTTACTGCCGGAAGATCGCGGTGATCGTGGTGACTAATACCTTGCCTCTGGAGTGAGGAGGTGCGGTATAATCCTTGCTCCAAGCCCTCGAGTCAGGCCTTTCTGTGGGAGGCATTAGGGTATGTGTATCAAACCAGTAAGGTGGTAGGCTTTGGCACCTAACCTTTATGTGTCCAGCCTTTTCCACCCTCCAACCACTGCCCACCAATACCAATGTGTGCAAATAACTGTGTAGAAGCCAGAGGTTTGGTTTTCCCAAGCCTTTCCCTAGGGGCCCTCACAGAGCCAGACCAAACTGCTGAACCTCCTGGCCTGCTTGTGTGCCCCTCAGTAGGGGTAGAGGGAGAGGAACCCCACAGTTGTGTTGTTGTGATGATGATGATGATTACCAGTGGCCTATCTCTTGAACTCTGCTGCTGTTCACCGCCATCACTGTGACCCAGTGAGGGGGAGGTCCTACCGTGACACCCCCAAAACAAAGAAAGAATAAAAATCCAACCTGACTTGTGTAGACCAGTAAACGGAGGCTCAGAAAGGTAGCATGCCTGGCTAGAACCAGGGCTAGAACCCAAGCAGCACGGCTTCAGAGTGTGTGACAGATGCCCGACACGAGCAGAGACTGAACCGTCGCTCTGTAAACGGTGACAGCGACAGTAGAGGCCGTGGAGGGTTAGGACACTGTTTCCTCCCCCAGGCTCGCACCAGCTCTGTGTCCTCCTGGTGTGGGAACCGGCTCCTGAGGAGCCTGCAGGCTGGTGGAGGCGAGTGCAGGTCCGCCACTCTGGGAGATGTGTGAAATCCTGTTCCTGAGCCGGCTGGGTTCTCTGAGTGTCCCGGCTGGCATGTTTGCTAGTCACGAAACATGATCCATGCGCTGTATTTTAGGACTCCCCATCTGTCAGTGTCGAGAGGTTGTCCCCTAAGGGGACCCGGGAGGAGCCCTCAGTGCCTTGCTCAGTGGTGGAGCAAGGGGACTGTGGAAGGGAGCCTAGGGGTACTGGAGAGTGGGAGACACAGGTCAGGTTTCCATGTACATAAGTGAGGTGTGCCAGGTCACTTTCCTTGTGATGTTTCTCAATCTGTTAGATAAAGAAGCTGCCATGCAGGAGCTGGGGAAGGGAGTTCAAGGCCGGTCAGGGACTGAGCCTATGTGTTTAGGCTGTCTGGAGCTCTCTGCTGGTCATTGTGGGAGGGAGAGTGGCCTGGGGGCCGAGGAGATGGAGCCTTCCCCAGGCCCTCTCACAAGATGCTGTTCACCCTGGTCCCCACCTGTCCCTCTGGCCTCTGCTGGTGTCAGAGAGAGAAGTGAAGGGCTATTGATCTGCAATAGCCCTTGGGGAGGCCGCAGCACACTCAAGGCTTTCTTTTTAAAAATGTATTAACCTGACCGTAAGCAGGCCCCAGTTTAAAAATAAATAAAAGTAAGAGGCCAAACAAGTGGGAGCGGAGGACAGGGATGGAGTGAGGCCCTCAGAGAGGTGAAGGGCACCGGGAGGGCTCTTTTCTCTCAGAGCGCCTTTAAGCTCCACGCTGGGTTCCAGGGCCCCTGTTGCCCCACTTCCCCTCCCCGAGTGCCCGTTTTTCTTTGGCTTAGTGTGTACGGTGGAATCTCTTCAAACCTCAACCCCAAGTGGCCTCACACAGTGCAGTGACAGTTTGCCATGAAAGCCTGCCTTGTGGAGCCCGCTTGGCCATCCTGGCCACCCTCCTTGTCCCTCCCCCCCTTGTCACCCTCCTTTGCACATGTAGGTCTCCACAGTAGGTAGGACGGAACCACCTCTCAGGTCTCCCCTGCTGCATGCTTCTCAGGGAGCCTGCTCTCTTCTGGCTAGGTCATGCTTCCTGCTCGCCCCTGTGGTTCCCAGGACTAGCGTGGAGGGTAAACTCAGGGAAGGACTGTCCTCCTGTCTTCCTTAGGGTTTCAATTGCTTCGATTAAACACCGTTACTGAAGCAGCTTGGGAAGGAAAGGGTATGTGTATTCATCTTAGACTTTCACATCACTGTTCATCATGGGAAGTCAGGACAGGAACTAATGCAGGGCAGGAACCTGGAGGAACCTGGAGGCAGGAGCTGACGCAGAGGCCGTGGAGGGATGCTTGCATTCGCCCTGCATGGCTTGCTCAGCCTGCTTTCTTACAGAACCCAGGACCACCAGCCCAGGGATGGCACCACCCACAGTGGGCTGGGCCTTCCCCCATCAATCACTAATTAATAAAATGTCCTCAACCTCGGTTGAGGTTTCCTCCTAGATAAGTCTAGCTTGTATCAAATTGACATAAAAGTACCTAGCATACATTCTGCTGATGTTGGAGATTGCCCAGCCCAGCATTTGCCAACATGAGATCTCAGGAAATCCTATGGCCTACAGGAATAGTGGCCAGGGTCTGTCTGCTCTTGTTGGTGCCCGGATACAGTTTGGGCCAAGGTAGAGGGAGTAACATTGTAATCATAATTTCCCGTGGTCACCCCCTCCCCTCTTTTGAGACAAGCGTTTTACTGTGCGGCCCTGGCTGTCCTGGAACTTGTTATATAGACCAGGCTGGCTTCAAACTCCTAGCAGTCCTGCCTCTGCCCCCTGAGTGCTGGGATTAAAGGTGTGAACCGCCGTGCCCAGTGTCCTGTTTCTTAAGGGTAGGTAAGCACTGAGATTTCAGGAAGTTTGAAGGGGGCATTTGGCAGCAGGCCAGGGTGTTTTCTGCATCGCCCAGGATAGCTGCTACCTCACATGAGTCTCCGCCAGCTTGTTCCCTCTGGGTAGAAAGACGCGAAACCCAGAGGTTAGAACCTAGTGTCTTTCTCCAGACACCCATTGTGGAAAGATGATCCATCAGGTGACAGGGTGGGCGTCTGCTCACAGAGCAGCACCTCCTTAGGAGGAAGGGGCCAAGAGATGCTGGTTGCTGCTTCAGAGCACCACAGCCATGGTGGAGGCATCGGAGCCCAGCCTTTCTGATTCATAGTTCTGCTCCCATCTCCCAGTGGGCTGGGGCAGTGTGACAGCTGCCTTGCCTTGCGTGGGCCATGGAGGTCACTTTGCCTCTGGTTAGTTAGAAGAGTCACAGAGACTTGTGTAGGCCTCCACCAGCTCCTCCTTCCCCTCCTTCTTCTGTATCTTTCCTCCCTACTTCTGAAATCACATTAGACCTTCCTCTTGTTCTCCCTCCCTCTTCCCTGCAGAGCCACTGGGGATCCTGGAAAGGTACCGAGGGTGATGAAGCAGAACCTCCACCATTCTGAGAGTAACATTCCATCATTTGTAGCTAAAAATAAAGCGTGTGCTTGCTTCTCTTTGCAGCAGATGGATTTTGCGGGTGGGGTGGGGCGCAGTGGGCTTTGAAGGGTCATGCGCCCCTCCCCTCCCTCCACTACTTTGGGACACAGTGGGCTTGATGCTGGTCACCTGCCTTGAGCGACTCTCTGAGGCCTCTGAGGAAACCCTTCTGCAGCCTTAGCAGTGGTTTTGGCACATGGTTGGAGTGTGGTAGTGGGCGTGTGTAAGATGGTACCGATACCCTGACTCCCTCTGCTAGTGTGACTGCAGCTGAAAGGCCACCTTTAGAGGACTTCCTTGGTGCTGGGTGGTTTTGGATACCGCAAAGGCAAGGGAAAGAAAATTAGCTTGTTCAGTTAATTTTGTCAACATTGACTGAGCAGAAGTTTTATGCCAAGTCACATGACAGGACCCTAGCACTTACCGAAAAGCAACATGGCTGTGTCTTCTTTTCTCGTATTTGGTTTTCCGAGATAGGGTTTCTCTGTGTGTAGCCCTGGCTGTCATTCTGTAGACCAGGCTGGCCTCGAACTCACAAAGATCCACCTGCCTCTGCCTCAAGTACCACCACTGCCCAGCATGTCTCTTCTTGAAGGTACTTGTCCTTAGTTCCTGAAGAGTGAGTGAGAGAGAGAGAGAGAGAGAGTGTGTGTGTGTGTGTGTGTGTGTGTGTGTGTGTTGGGGGAGAACCATGTGTACAAATGTCCTTTCCCCTTAAGGTGTTTAAGATCACCCCTCATTCCTGTAATCTTTGCTAACTGTGTGTTAGCCTGGGCTAATACTTGCATTTATTTCCTGGGCTAAGCATTACCCTTAGCTCTTCACCTATTTTCCAGTTGATAAAACTGGAGTATCACCCTCTCCCCCAAGATTTACTTAACTTTCTCGGAGCCCCACAGCTGCATACGTTGAGGTCCAGGCAGTAGATTTCACACTCTTCCTGTCAAGCTATTTAGACCCACCTGCGTGAAAAAGTGCATCCACCAAGAGCCACCTGTCTCCTCCACACTTTCCTCTTCGAAGTCTTCAGCATACTTTCCATATAACACATACAGTATTAGTAACCTTAGGAGTAAGAATCTCCCTTCATCCCTGTCTTTAAAACAAACAAACAAACAGACAAACAAACAGCAAGCAAACAGCTGTACCAGATGGTGGCAGGCGAAGTGCTAGCTGGCATCCGGAGAGTCTAGCATACCTTTAAAAAACAAAGCAGAGATCTTTGTGTGTGAGGCATGTATGTGTCCGTATGCCATGGCACACGTGTGGAGCCTAGAGGACGGCCTTGGCACAGCTGCTAGCCTGTTGGAGGCAGTATTTTTGTGCTTTTTACTTATTAAAAACAAAATAATAGTACAGTGCCTTGCTATGACCAAGGCTCGTATCCTTCTCTTGGCTCGAGCAATGCTTTTGCCTTAGCCTCTTGGGTTGCTGAGACTACAGGTAGGTGTCACCCTACCCAGCTTGAACCATGCTGTCTTAATCCAGAGCCTGTGGGAGAGAAGGTACACATGTATACTATATTTGTTTTGTTTTCTTGTTTGAGACAGGGTTTCTCTTTGTAACAGCCCTTACCTGCTTGGAACTCACTTTGTAGGCCAGGCTGGCCTCGAACTCACAGCACTCCCCCCAGGTGCTGGGGTTAAGGATGTGCACTACCATGCCTGGCTACATGTTTGCTCTCTAAATGGTGGGTGCTGCATGAGCGGAAGGCACACGGGAAAGGTGTGTGGAGGAGACAGGCTTGTTACTTGACCCTCAGCATCCCATTTGGGGATTCCTTGCGCTGTTGTCACGATCTCCTTTCAGGCACCCGTGAAAACGATGGCGGCGGTAATCTGGAATTCCCTGTTGGCACACATGGCTCATCTGGACTCTGGAGGCTGGGGCGTCCGTGTGGGAACAAACTGAGGCTTATTAGGGGTGTCACGTTGTTCTGCCCTTTGTGTCGCCAGGGAGAAGGGTGGGAGCAGAGAGCTACAGGAGCTATTTTTACATTGTTCACGTCATGTTCGGAATTACTAGATGTTTGTGGCTAGATCCGTGTTTTGGCCCCAGTGGGGGAGAGAGCTCCCTCGGCTGCCTGTGCCCGCATGGAAACTCGAGCTCAACCCCTTGGGTATATGTGCTGTAATGAAGGCGGAGCGACCCAAAGTGACCGTGTCGTCACCCCGGGCCACTGGGACTTATTGGGGCTTCTGACTTCCCATGCTTCTTCAGAATGCTGCATGCCAGTGTGGGAGGCAGAGGCCGTGGGCTCACCCACAGACTTACTTCTGTAACAGGTAGCCTTTCAGTGTGAGAAGCACACTGGATATGTATGTTCTCTCAGCAAGTCTATGTGGTTGATCATGTGTAAGCCAGGCGTATATGCTGGGCTCTGAGGGAGGCTCTGGCTATGTGCAGATGGTTGTTGGCTACTGAACCTCACGTGTTCATGCATGCTGTTAAGGGTGGTTAGAGTCATTACATACTATTGTCTTAATCATGTGATGTCCTGGGAACTTAATTTTTACCAGAAAGTAGGGTACACTTAAAAGTTTGGGGCGGGGGAATGGTGTCTCTTGCTTGTGATTCCAGCACTTCAAAGGCTGAGGCAGGAGGATTGCCATGAGATCTAGGCTAACCTTGACTACAGAGTTCAAAATCAATCAAAGACGTGGGTTTGTAGCTCTGGTAGAGCTCTTGCCTAGCAGAGTCCTGTTGCAGTCCCCGGCGCTTGGGTGAAAAAGGAAAAGGAAGAAGAGAATAAAACCAAAGGAGAAGCCCCGTACTAGTGTACACTTGATGCTTCAGTGGACGGGATAGGAGCAGCTATGGCAGTGGCCCCAGAGGGCAGCATACTTCTGCTTGAGAGCCACGGCAGAGGGTGTTGTTGAAGAGCAGGGGTTAAAGAAACTGGCCCCCCACCCCCACTGTCCTAGGCACTACTGGGTTCTTATTCAGTTTGTATACTGTATGTGTATATGGCGGGGAGTGTGTGAGCGCGGGCATGCGCATGCACACTTGTTCCTGTCCCTGGCACAGCGTTATTTGCAGTGAGTATTCCAAATGTCAAGTTCCCCTTGACTTGAGCTGAGCAGATGAAACAAAATGGCAGACAGATTAGAAGGAGCTTGAGAAGTCTTTTAGGATTTGAAAACCGGACTTTGTTGACTTTGAAAAGCTGCTGAACTGGCCCATCTGCACAGAGGCAGGTCCATCTGCTTGGCTCTGGGTTTGGAAGGCTGCAGGCACCCTGTGTACCTTCATCCCCATCCGATTGAGCCCTCTTCCCCGGGGATGGGGCCCAGCCTGTCCTTGAATGTTGAGAGCAGAGGGCAGAGGAGCTGGTGTGTTACCCCTCCCCCCAGCTTCAGGAATTTAGGATGCCTGTCGGGGGAGGGTAAGTGCCCCTGTTAAATCTTGCCACGGACCCAGTAGGTAAAAGGACAGAATATGGCTGTGCCGTGTCACACTTTGTAGCATGGACCAAGAGGGCTGTGAATGTTAAAGCTCACCAAAGGCGCAGAGATCTTACCTAAGAACTTGAAGTGTCAGTGCTGGGTGAACCGTGGAGATGGTTCTGTTTGTTCCCTTCTATCTCTGAATAGAGTAGCTAAAGCTCAGAGAGGTGAAACAATGGGTCCAGAGCCGCATGGGAAGTGGGAAAGGTTGGAATTTGAGCCTGCCTCTTTGGCTTTCAGCTCATACTTGTCTCATGACATCACACTGGCTTCTGCTCTCGGTCCTCTCGTTCATAGACTCATTTCTCCTGCTCTTCCTCCAACTGCTTCCTCTTCCTGCCTGGATTCCCCAGGAATCCCTTAGTGGGTGCTGCCTTGTCCAGCCTGGGAGAAACAGGAAGAGCAGAGGGTTAAGCGAGAACTCAGCCCCTTACAGCTTCTGTGACACCTCATCGAGACAGTACTTTTCTTTTTTCCCCTTCCTTTCTTTCTTTTTTCCTTCCTTTCTTTCTCTCTCTCTTCTTTCTCCTCTCTCTCTCGTTTCTCTGTGTAGCCTTGGCTGTCTTGGACTCAATTTGAAGACCAGGCTGGTCTAGAACTCACAGAGCTCTGCCTGCCTCTGCCTCCACAAGTGCTGGGATTACAGGCATGTGTCACCACCATGCCTGCAGAAACATTTCTCACCCTGTTGTGGTCTTCAATAAGAGTTCTTGGGGTTGAGTTTGGGGCTCTGGGAAGATGCTCTTTAAAAGGTTTGGAATTCCTCTGCCAATGACAGACAAGTTGCAGGACACATGATCCCTAGTCCAAGCCCTGATTTGTCTTGGCTTTCAGCAGTCAGGTGGACCACCGTGGCCTAGAAGATTCTTTAAGATTCTTTCAGCCCTTTCTCTCATATTTGCACATTTACTGCACGAAGGCCTTTTGCTCCCAGGAAGCGTCACTAGAAGCTTCTAGAACTCTGACAGTGTTCATCAGTGTGTGAGGAGTCATGCAGCAGAGACCCTGAGGGGCTGGGCCCCTGGCAGCAGCTTGCTCACATGGCTGTGCCTCCAAAGCCAAGTGCTTCCCTCCGCCCCCTCCCCCCCTAGAACTTCCTACCGCAAGAGCTGGCTCTTGGGTCCCAGTGGACAGCGGGCAGGGCTGGCTGAGGCCCTCACAGGGTGGCCATCCTCTTAGCTCTGAGAGCTGCTTCTGTAGCCCTGTCATTCTGGGTGGTGACAGCCCAGCCAGTCTGCTGCTGAGGAGGTTGAGTCAGCTGATTGGCGGATCCCTTGTTCTTATTTCCAGGTTCGAAGCAACAGGATGAAATTTAATAGACATAAATATAAAGGCCTGAGTTTGGGTTAAAAAAAAAAATTTGACACGTGGCGGTAGGGCCAGGGAGCATGGTTTTAATAGTGAGCTTGAAGGAGTGACCATCAAATTTACCTGAGAGCTGGCTCTGTGTGTCCCTGAAAGAAAGTGACACAGGCTTGCTGTCCAGGGCCGAGTCCTGTGGGAGAACAGTGGTGCTGCTATTTCCAGTAACTGTTAGCAGGTGGATGTTTCACCTGTGTGACCTTTAAGTTATCTTTTGAGGTGTTGTGTGGTCCTCCTCTTTCAGGAGATGGCTTGTCTAGCGTTACTCAGGGGGAAGCACAGGACAGACCAAGAGCTTGGGCTGGCTAGAACAAGCAGAGGCTTGGCCTTTTATTTGTTTTATTTGTTTCAGGCCCAATTCCAAACAGTTTTTACGAGATGACTGTTATTGCCCCTATTTTTCAGGCAGGGAAATTAAGGCATGGGGCGGTGGGGGGAGGGGGGACTAAGTTAAGTAATTTGCCCAAGATGAGACTGCTTGTGTACCACAGAGCACAGGGCTCTGCAGCCTTGAGGAGGATGCGGCCGGGAGGCAGGAGAGCTCTGACTGCCCTCTGCTACAGGGTGATGGCTGCTCCGCTTGGAGTCAGGGTGGAGCCACAGCCTAATCATAAATGTTGAAGGAAGAGAGTGGGCCTCTACTCTTAACCTCTGTGGACACCAGATGGCCACAGAACAGGCTCCCTGTGGGTGGCAGTGAGCGCCCTGTTGCCAGGTGACTGCCCACAACCAGGCTTGCCCATGAAGGCAGGAGATGTAGGATATAGGATATATAGGATATAATGGCCTCCAGGGCCTCCCGGGTAGCTGGCTGCCTGCCAGTGCTCTGTTGAGGACTGGACCTTCATTACCGCCAGGTGGCTGTGTGTTCCGAGATGGTGGTCCCCATGGATTACCGCAGGGGAAGTGACTGGCTATTTCTACCGGGCCCAGCTTGGCCATATTAGGGAGCGCTGGTTGTCAGGTCCCACAGAATGCTGACGATGGCGCCTGGGGACAATGCCGCGTAGGAGGAGGCCTATGTTTGCTCGACTCCTGACCTGAGTGACACACTGCTTTTGTCACACACCCTTTTGGTCTCCAGTGAACACTCAGCCTGGCCTTGAATGCATTAGACTCTCAGTTCTGGGGTAGATAGAGCTTTTGCTGTGGGGCAGGTGAACAGCCATCTTGGCTGGGCTGCCGGGGGGGGGGGGGTTCTTAATGCTCTTAAAGCCCTTGTCAGAGAGCCCTGGTAGCCATCACCTCCTGTTTTGTGGGAGGGGCAGGGAGATGACATACCTCACTGGCACACCTCTCGTGACTTGAGCTGTGGTGAGGGGCCTTAGATGATTTCCTGTGCAGACCAGTTGTCTTACGGATGAGAAAATGAGGCCCAGATTGGCAGCTCCAACTGGCCTTGGATGTCTCAGGTCATTGGTGGAGCTGCAACGAGAGCCTGGGCCTGTATCAAAGGCCTCTGTTACACTGGTGTGTCTCATTGCTTCGAGTGGCTGTGATTGCCGCTCGGGCTCTCTTTTCCCCTGCTGCTCCCTCCACCCTCCATGGCTGCCAATACCTGGTGTAGCAGCTGCCATTTTCCCTGCTTTGTAGGAGCTGGGACCCAGGAGAGGCTCAGCGCGATCATGTCTCATTTCCTCTGCTCAGGAGCTGTGTGGTGTTGGGAAAGCTGACTAACCTTTCTGAGTCCTGGTTTGTCACGGGGATGGGGGAGAGGGTGGAGGGGGTTGGGTCATAATCGATTTGAGAACCCTCAGTGGCCCCCAGACCTGCAGCTCTGTATGACTAGCTTTCATGCAAATGTGCAGGCCACTCTGACTCAGGGCTAGAGGCTCTGAGGGAAAGCCGCAGATGGGAGGCACGGGGGACCCCACCGTCCTTCACCATGCGTCTATCCGTGATGCCGTGGGCACAGGTGTTCTTCGTTGGTTGAGGCTGCCTGTGCGTCTGTATGTAGTCACTGGGCAAGGCCTCAGTCAGACTGACAGCCGGGTACAGAGCCCCTGTGGGTTGGATTCTATCCTGCTCGTAGGCCCAGCACACCGTGTTCCCCATCAAATCCACAGGAGTAGAGGTGGCCACAGAACAGACCAGGAGCCACTGGCTTCTCAGTGAACCCATTTGGCTGTCATATCAGCTGTTTACATTCTCTGGCTGTGAAGTTACATTATTTTCTGAACTAATTCTGTTTTATGTAACCTGAACCCAACCAACTCTCTGAGAACGAAGGGCGAGCTTGTTTGTCTTCTTTCTTAACAAAGGATGTCCTAGGCCAGCCATAGCAGCAGGCAGTGATTGGCACCTGGTTTGAGCAGAATTTGTGCACGTATGCACACACGTATACAGTATAACATGCTTGTGTCCAGATAATACTCCCATGTCTTTCCCTTTTTTTTTTTTTTAAATGAAACTAATTTATTTTATACACATGGGTGTTTTGTCTGCATGTATGTCTGCACACCACATGTGTGCCTGGTGCCTACAGAGGCCAGAGGAGGGTGTCAGGTCCCCTGGGACTGGAGTTACAGATGGTTGTGAGCTGCCATGTGGCTTGGAGACTGGGTCCGGAAGAGTGGCCAGTGTTCTTAAACACTGAGCATCTCTCCAGCCCCACGTCCCTCTTAATCAGGTATGTAACTGTGGTCTGTGCCGATGATGTTACATGTGCTCACAGCATGCGCACGTAGATAAACTTTGTTTTGTGCTTGGAGTGAGGACATTTTTTCAGGGGTTTCGTGTTAAAAGAACTGGCAGGTGTGGGTGATGGCGTGCCTTTCTTACAGAGTTTAATACACCCTCTAACAGCGCCTCTGATGGCTAAAACCACCTCATTATTTCCAGGCACCACAGAAGCCCTGTTCCGTTCCCTAGGAGGGGTGATCTCCACGCCCCCTCCCCGTGGGTGCCTGGGGGTGGGAAGCAGCCTGTTTGGACCATCAGTCAGTGGTCCCTTCACTACCTGACTTTGGGAAGGTGAGAACCTTCATTCAAGAGATTGAGGGGTGGTTATGCCCTTGGGAGCTAGGCTCTCAGGGGCTTGTATGGAGATTTGGGCTGTGTGACAGGTGAGGCATGTGGCCTCACCTTGTGGGAGGCAGGCAGGGGGCACTAAGCGTCTGTCTTTGTATCTTGTGGAAGATGACTGTGGATGGCATCGAGGGACCAGACGGCTTACCCTTGCTCCTATTTGGTCTAAGAGGTAGCCAGTCATCAGATTGTAAGGAAGAATCTGATAGCATAAAGGCCGGTGACAGGAAGAGGGATAGAGAGCCTTAGAGAGGGTGGCACAAGAGGCAAGGCCAGGCTGAATCACTCTGTGGGCACAGTATTGCTCCCCTGTAAACTGTAGGTTGCACCGAGTTTAGGGGTTGATAGCATCCCCCTCTTTCTCCTGTCAGCTTTCAGAGGCCTTGTACCAAGGCCCTTTGTGTGGTCCTCCCTCTGCAGGGGCGGCTGCTGTGTTTATTGATTTTTGGTCAGTGTGCTGAGGTTGCCAGGTATATCCCTAGGTTATCTAGGATGCTTGGTTCTTTTGTTAATTAGTTGCTAATTTTAATTTTTAGAATTCATTGTCTTAGATTTTTTTTTTTTTTTGAGGCAGAGTTTCCTTATTGCCCAGGCTGGCCATAAATTTGAGATCCTCCTGCCTTAGAATGTTCCTGAGTGGGAGAATGACAGGCCGCTGAGCATGGCCTGGGGTTCCTTTTAGGGTTCCTTTCCCTTGAGGCTCTGCTCCAGCCACAGGACAAAAAGCAGTGTGCTCCTCTACCCTCTCCATTCCAGCAACCTCACTTGGATTTGTGGAATGAGGGCAGCCACCCGGGAGCACCCCTCCTTCCCCCTAGTTTGGGATGGGGATATGAGATGTCTGTGTGTGCGTGCAGGATGCTGTTGAGATTGCCGTCTTGATTCCTTGGCTGCAGGCAGAGTTGCAGGAAGCATGGAAGGTTCCTGCCAAGGAGATTATGCATCTTGGGGCAGTTGAGAGCTAGACCTCTGAGGTAGCAAGTTGTCCTTTTTTGGTATCCCTTGTAGAGCCTGGGACCTCCTTGAGACTTGTTTAGCTCCTGTACCCTGAGCCCCGGGTTGAACCTAGGGGCCTGAACAGGAAGGCCCTGACAACGGCCAGTGTGGGGGAGGGCTTCAGCCCGACCAGCCGCCCGCCACATCCTAAAACATAACTCACTATTGATTGCAAAGGAAGCTGAGGCTGCTGCACACAGTAATCCTTGCTCCGAAGCAGGCATGCCCCGAAGCAGGCATGCTCCTTGAAGGAGGAAAGGAGTGGAGTGGTTTTGTCCCCGATCTAACATGCCTTTAAAAATGCACCTTGATTTAAGATTCAGCTTCTTGCAGCATATTTTAAAATGTCAGAAAGATAAATATCCAGTCTTCCTAATGTGTCTGCCTCTAACGGCACTTTCAAAAAAGGTGTCATCCATCCTCAGGGTCACGGGCCGTTCAGCTTGCTCACCTCCCTTGCCATGGGTGATCCGGCCATCTCACCTAGGACAGTATTTTGGTAGGGAGGAAGAACAGAGGTAGACTGCCTCCTTCCTAGTCCGGAAGACGACACGTGTGTCCGTCTAGTTCCGAGGCTGGTAGAGCCGTGCAGTTCCTGGAATGCATTTGGGAAGTCCGCTGTTAGGCTTCCAGAACAGGCCCTGGCTTCTAGTAACTTCCATCCAGATAAGCGAGTACTCTCATCACTTGGAGTGAAAGCCCTTTAGCAGAGAATTGGAGGGAAGCTGGTGGTCCTAGCCCACCTGACTGTCACAGACTGGTGGTTCTGGTTTGGTCACCCGTGATGAGAAGGCAGCTGCTGGGCCTGGGGTGAGGTGAGGCTGGCTATACTGTTAGGTACTTAGGCCAGCACTTTGAATGGCCTTTTCTGAGGTAAGCAAAGTAGGTGGGTGTTGGGCTGCTGGAGCTTTAATCAGGCTGTGCATTGGTCCTGGAGATTGAATCCCGGGCTTCTCGCATGCTAAGCAAGTGTCACCTCCCTAGGCTGCTTTCATTTTGAGATGAGTCAAATGGTCTAGGCTGGCCTTGAACTCCCTCTGCAGCCCAAGCAGGTCTTGACCTGGTTCTCCTCCTGCCTAATTCTGAGTAGCCTGAATTACAGGCCTCACTACTAAGCCTGGCTGTGGTGTCTTCATCTTGGCATTGTATGTGGATTGTTACAAAGATACCCTGGCAACCCTGCTGGTGATTTTCTCCCCAAAGGAATTAGAGCAACCCCTGGGCTTTGTCAGGATTCAGCTCTACTAGCTGAGGAGAAAGCCTGGTAAGAGAGCAGTGTCCTGCTTGAGGGCAAGCAGCAGGAGCTCCTGGTTTGAGGACGTGTATGTAGCTCTGAGCTCCCCTCCACAGGTGAGGAAATGGAGGCCCAGAGAAGACTGTGGCTTGGCCAGGGTTGCACAATAGTTCAGTGCAGGCCTGGGAGCTCTCCAGGACAACCCATTGTCTCTTGCGTTGCTGCCTCGGGTGGGCTGGGCTGAGCAGAGAGTTGGGCACATAATGCAAAGCCCTGATCTTAGCATATGCGCAAGGCAGCTAGAGTGGGTCACACTGGACCTCTTGGTTCTAACCTGTGCCCACTGTCCCCGCCCAGTAGGACAGGAAGTCGAGCACCCACTCCTGTGTGATCTCCGTGGGCCAGGGGAAAGCTCCCATTCTTCTTCCGTTTCCTCCAGTCACCCTTCCTCTTTCCCCAAAACCATTTTTGAGGATCATAACATTTATCATGAACCTTATTACGAGAGACTTTTTCGAGTTTAAAAATAAATGCCGGCTTACAGGGCTATATTTGGCATGTGGAAGTCGTTTGCATATAAATGTGCTTAAAGGACAACAGCTTTGGTTAAGATGGAGAAGCAGCCCTGGTTAGAGGGGTGCAGGAGTAGGTGGGGAAGGGGTACGCAATCTGCCTGCTTGGGACAGCTGAGTTGGAGCCTTCAGGCTTATTGGAGCCCCGTCCTTTTCCTTAGAGACAATTGCAAAACAGGGTAACTAGTGCTTAAAAATTCATAGAAAATGTTTCTTATCGCAACGTCATAATTGTTATGACTCACTCAGAAAAGTAAAATTGCCATTCCACTCTGCCTGTCTGCCCTCACTCGAGTCCCCACAGCAGCTGCAGACTCTTTAAAGAAGAGAGAGAAGGGAAGAAAAAGGAAGAAATCCAAGGCTATGCTTTATTTATGTTAACGGCTACATTTGACTTGAAAATTCCGTCCCCTGAGCCTTGAGGTCAGCACATTACGAGTGATTGATGGCTGTCAGGAGCAAGCCAGGTGGCAAATTGCAGTGGGGGGAAGTGGACAGATGATGCTGTGGCTTTCAGGGGCTTAGCAGACCCTGAGCTTTGAAAGGAACACAGCGGAAAACAAAAGCAGATGGGCATCTCAGCTTCGGCCCCTTCCCTTTTCTTTCTTTTTCCCCCTTCCACCTCCCTTTTGTATTGAGCATTAGGAATCGAGGGGAGGGGTACTGTCAAAGTCAACAGAATGTATCATTTAGGGGTGTGGCACAATCATGTGATCCTAAGTGTGTTGGACCTAAGATGACTAATCTCCAGCCCTGAACACCCAAAGTCCCAGCCTGGAAACCAGGAGGCCTGCCCCTTTGCTTAGGTTGACTGTCTCAAGGAGTCCTTGGATGCCCCGCTTCTCAGCTCCATTTCCGAGCTCTGTAGGGCTCTTCCCCACACTCTTGCCGCCTCATGGACTGAGTTACTTAGGATTATGTTTCCAACGGGCTTTCTGGCTAATCCTAGTGTATTTTCTGTGGTGGAAACAAATGGTATCAGACCCACAGGCCTGTTTACAGATGGGGAGACACGGAAATGATGGAAGAGCTTTGAATTTTAAACATTAGCTAATGAAATTGCAGATGAGGGCACCGGATGGAACAGGCCCAGTATTCCCGTGGAACGTGTCTTCGAGGAAGAGTGCAGCCCACAGGCTGCCCCACAGACCTTTGTGGAGGCCTTTTCCAGCATTTCTGAGTGGCAGCTAGCAAGAGCTCTGCCGCCTGCCTGGGTACCTGGCCGGGTTAAATAGATGGTCAGTGCAGAATCTGAGGGGTATAGCTGGGTGTTGTGTCAGTCAAGGCTGGTGAATCCAGTCTCCTCAGAGTTCCAGGTTGGGCAGGAAAAGGAGGCTGGCCTGGCGGAAAGCAGACAGGGAGGCAGGAAGGTGTTCTGGGTAGCTGCTGGGTGAGGCTAGAGTCTTAAACCGGGGAATGGGCTGCAGTCCGTCATTTCCGCTGCCTCTGCCTCCCCCGCATTGCCGTTCAGTGCGGAGCACAGTTGTGTGGAGCAGGGACTGGCTGCTCATTCATCCGCTAATTGTTTTGATAAGAGACTCTAATTATCCACTGTGATCATCAGATTACCCTGGCTCCAGGAGGCAGACACTAGAGTTTGAGCTGCTGCCTTCGCTGCCACCACCATCCCTGGTCCCCGCCAGAAGGATCCTTCTCCTAGTGCCCAGGCCACCATGCCCAGTACTGACTGGAAAAGAATCTTGGGTTGTTGGTGGGCTCTGCCTGCTCAGTCAGCCGAAGAGCACAGCCTGCTGGTGTCCGGCAGGATTCTCCTTTTGATTATCTTTGTCTCACTGTGTTAAGTCCACAGATGGTTCTAGGGATCTCAGCCTGTGGAGAGGATCGTGGGGGAGACAGGAGCGCACAGCAGCACCCCTAAGGAATTGGCATCAGCCCTGAGACAGATTCACATGCCTTTTTGTACCGTTTGATTAAGTTCCGCTTCCATGTGATTTTTTTTCATATGAGAGCAATAGGTAAAAAAACAACCAGGAGGGCAGATTATAAATTAATCCAATAATTGAATCCCTAGGCAGAGGTAATGGGGAGCGATGGCATCGTAATTGATCTGATAAGGGTTTTCACATAAGCGGGAGCCACAGCATAAGGAGTGTCTCATCTTGGGAGGAGACATACCTTGGCCTTTGACAAGCTTTGTTGTGGGGAGTCTGACCTTTGCAGGTGGGGGTGTGTGTCTCTTTCCTCCTGTCTTCATCATTCAGGCGGGTATCAGTGGAGCCCAAAGAAGCCAGTGAGTGATGTTTCAGACAGAGAAGGGATTCCGAACTGCCCTGCGCTTGGCACGGCTCCTTAGCATAACCCTCTCCTGTGGGATCTGACTGGCATCAGTGGGGATGGGCAGCAGTGTAATGGGTAGTCCGTGCTGGAGTGGTCCTCATGCTACTACAAGGCTCTGGTCCCATTCTGAGCCTCATTCTCCCTCCAAAGTGCGAAGCCGGAGATCCAAAAGCCAGTTCTTGTCTGTTCGGGCACCCCCACCCCACCCCCCCTTTCAGGATGTACCTTCTTCTCCTCCAGCCATTGTCTTCACCTTTGGGGCTTAGCTAGCTGGGGAAGTTTGGCAACATGTCAGGCCATATATCTAGAAAACTGCCCTCCAGAAACCACCTCATTTAGCAGATTTACTGACATCTTGGACCTGCCGCTTCTCAGGAGCCAGGACACTAAATCACGGCAGGATCACTGAACTTGCACGTAGAACTTTTCAAAACATTTCAGCAGGACACATGGCTGCCCCCTTAGCACCCTGCCATTAACCTGCTTACTCCAAGACCTGGAATAGCTCTAGCTGGCCTGGAACTTGTTATATAGACCAGGCTGGCCTTGCACTCAACAGAGATCCACCTGCCTCCCTGGTGCTGGGATTAAAGGCAAGTTCCACCATGTCCAGCCTACTAAGCGATTTTGCTGTAAAGGCCTCAGAGACTCTCAAAAGAGTCTATTTCCATTTCATGGCCCCTGGACTGGACAGCTTTCCTTTCCGCATTCATTGCTGGCATGTTCAAGCCACAGACCTAGTTTGAGAGGCAGCGCTTTTGGTCACTAACTCTCGGTGGCAGACTTCACCCCTAGTTCCTGCCTTCTGCATCTGTACAGTGGGGTTTACTAAAGTACATTTTCTAGGAATGCTTGAGGATTAAGTGAGATCATTTTTGTAAAAATGCTTAGTGTAGCCTGGTGCATGCTGGCTGTGTATAAATGGCACCTCATCAGTCTTGTTTGAAGACGACGCGTGGATCTAAGTGTTATACCACACTTCACACTGAGCTAAGGTAAACCCACACTAACGTTTTGCTGGTTCTCAGCCCTTCCCCAAACCCCAACAGGCTTCTCAGCCCCACTTTAAGAGGGTAGAATCCAAACTAGGGGACAGCAGTGTACACCTTTAATCCTAGCACTCAGGAGGCAAAGGCGGGGCAGGGGGCAGGAGGGCTATGAGTTCCAGGCAGCCTGGTCTACAGAGCAAGTTCTAGGCTAGCCAGGGCTACATGGAAAGACCCTGTCTTCATAGGGAGAGGAGGGATGAGTCGATGACAGCCTGTGTAGCTCAAACTCCCCCCTGCTGCTCACACCAGGCTCAGCCCTTCCCACCGCTGGACAGGGAAATCTAGCTGTTATGAGACTCCAGACCAGCTTTCAAGCCAAGCACACCCCTCCCTGGCCTTTGCTTGCCTGGAGGCAGATAGCATGGGAGCTGAGACAGAAACAGCACTGCCTGCCTGTTGCGACAGGGTCTAGCTAGCAGGCCGGGGCAGAGAGGCTCTAGGTAGCAGGCCAGGGCAGACTCGGGAACACCACCTTGTAAGGAAGATAGGGAGCCTCCTTCCTTCCAGAAGCAGGATGCTGGCATCTTGTCTATCTGGAGGAACTGGTTTCTAGGCCAACCTGCTGGAGGGGTCCTGGGATGGAGAGGCCAGGGGCTGAGGCTCCAATCTGCCTGTTTTCTGAGCTGTTTACTTTCCCCATTCAGTAAGGCCATCTTTTATCTGTGTAGCTCTTGGTCTTTTACAAAACTAATTAACCCCTCTAGGCAGAGTTTTAGGGCCTAAAATTCTTTACTTTCCCAACCATTGTACTTTCTGGTGTGCTGGGAGTTTAATTGTCTTGCTTAGATCATTGAGCCCTCGAGCTGGGAAGAATAGAGGACCCTGTATTTCTCCTCTTCTGCCTACTTAGGATCGCTCTAATATGTCTGCCTCTTCTGTCTTTTTTTTGGGGGGGGGTACAGGAAGTATCTCATGAGTTCCTTGACAATCAGGGTTGGGGGGCAGTGACAGTACTGTAATTATTTACCAATTGTTCCTTCCAGAAGGCAAGAGTTGTGGGTTTGTATTTTAGCCTTTTCTCTCTCTCAGGCAGAGAGCTTGCAGAACAGGGGATCTACCCATTCAGGTCAGTGTGGCTCCCAGCCCAGCCCAGCGTCAAATAGGATGCATCAGAGAGCCCGTAAGTTCCCCTTAAGTAAGAACACTGCTTACAGAAGCAGTTTTGGGGACCAGTGACCCCATGAGTGTCTGCTTTGTGTCAGGTGCTCTGCTGGCCTTTCGGAGGCAGCTCATCATACCAGTTGTCTTAACTCTTGAAGCAGAAGTGAGTTGTTGGGTTTTCCTGAGCCTTGGCTGGCTTGGGGCCAGGGGCAGTTGTTGTAGACCTCTGGAGACCAGGTCTAGTCCTTTGGTCCCTCCACTCTTTGTGGGTGGAGAGAACTTGCCCTCTGCATTCCTGTAGCATACACCCTGTGTTTCCATGTGCCCTGACCAGGCAATTGCCTTGTGGAGGGAGCTCAGTGTCATCTTTGGTGTTTGTGCTGGGTGGATGTATTGGTAGGTGGTGGCCACAGAAGGAATAATCTGTCTTGAGGCTCCTGCAGGGTCTTCAGGTGCCTCAGGAACAGCTGAGGGATGTGCCGAGGAGAGGGGTTCTGGTCATGGTTCAGCCTTTTGTCCTGGAACAATTTACTAGCCATGGCTTCACCTCTTAGCTTTCCTCATACCATAAGGTGGGGCGGTGGTGGCCTGAGTTACCTCAGATCAGCAGGATTCTCTGGTCCTGTTTACTGCCACAGACTGTGCCGCTCTGCTGCTCTTTCCTACCTTGCCTGCCTGGCCCAGCCATGGGCAGGGACAAGAGGACTAGCAGAAACTAGAAACCAAGCCAGCATTTTCTTCAGTGCCCTCTCTCATAAACTGGACCTTGAAAGGTTGAAGTTGGAGCCACAGGGCCCTGTTCCCCATGTTCATTGCATGCCAAGACCTAATCTTCCAGTCTTGAGTTTGGAGTGGACAGGGTGGAGTGTTAAGCCTACCCCCTTCTCAGCCTACCTCCTACTTCCCTTCTACAAGCCAGCCATGCCTAAAACATGGCCTTCCTTGCTCAGCCACTGTCTCTGATTGGCTAAGGCCTGTCTGCCATTCCCCACTGCAGAGGGCCCATTGTCCATTTGACTTTGATGAGCCTCAGCTCCGTGTGGCTCATCCCATCCTACATTCTCAGAACAGCACCCAGCCGACCGACAGGGCTGAGGGAGCAACACCACCACGTATGCAGGGCTTTTCTTCCGCACCTCGGTTAGCACACACCCTCTTGGCTTGCACGCAGGCACTGCAGGCTGAACTCCTCTGCCCTCTACTCGAGGAAACTGAAATTCACACAGGTGAAGAACTCCCGGACTTTGACCCTAGAGCCGTGCGGCTGTTTGTGCAGGTTCATCTGGGAGAGACTTCTATAGCTCTGTGGGCTACTTTTGAAATGAGAGCTTTCAGGGTTACCATGGGTGTGGGAGAGGAGCCTAGGACAGGCCCCAAGGCAGGGCAAGGCAGCCTCTTCAATGGCACCATTCTTGTCCTCAGCTCCCTTATGGAGAAGCTGGAATCACTGCTGCCAGAGTTCCCCTCCGAAAGAGCTCTGCGCTGCCGCACCACACCTGCCATCTTGAGGAGTCCCCTCTTCCGTCGGGTGACGCCCTCCGTGCCCTTTCCTGGGGCCTCTAAGGTCCTGTGGTCAGCACCTCTGCCCAGAGCACCCAGTGTGAACAGCAGGTCTCCTTGGAATTTACTCAACACACCACAGGGCCTTTGCACACGAGGTTCCTTCTGCCTGGTGTAACCATTGCTCCTGCTCAGAGGACTGGTTTCTCTTGAGCTCACGATCAGGGCATTTCCCCAGCAGATAGTCCTGCCTCCTCAGACAGAATAAACTGTTCACTCCCTTGGGTTCCCGTGCGTCCCTTTCAGAGTCACTGGCTGAATGCTTACCATCTGCCAGGCACCATGCCGGCCCCAGGGTTTCCCCAGATAGCCCCCTGAGCTTCCTTCTGCAGACTCTCTCCTTACCTGCCCTGCTTCCTTGAAGTCAGGGCTTGTCTCTCTGTGTCTGCTGCAGGAGAGCCTGGCTTCAGCTTCCTAAGTGGCTGTTAACTTGCAGCCTGTTTCTTTGAAGGTAGGCCTCCCTTCTCCCTGGTCTGCTTTTACCTAGAAGTGCCCAGTATCTCTCCAGAAACTGCCTGTTCTTTCATCTGACTTAATCTCCTCCATTTGTGAAACCTGACCCACCAGACTGGAAGCCCCTGGAGGGCAGGGACAACCCAGCTCACCTCTAAACTTTGTCCCCTCCCACCAGCTATGAAGCAAGTGGCTGTCCGGAAAGCAGTATTCAGTCTGGTTGCTGCCGTGTAGAAGGGGCTGCTAGTGAGCTGAGCCTTCTCCCGTCCAGGCCTGAGGGATGGTGAGGACTCTCTAGATAAGAGTTTGAAACCAGTGTCTCCAGCATTGGTCCCTACACGTCCACCCAGGCCACCTGCCTCCTTCAAAGAGAAAAGGCCAACAAAAGAACAATAAAAATACCGGAAATACCATGTCTTAGCTGCGTTTTCCTCTTTCTTCCTTCAGGACCTTTTTTTTTTTTTTTTTTTTAACAACCCAATAAATAGGTGCCAAACCTGCTTCTGGCCATTTTCCTGGAGGTAGTCATTGTCTTCTTGGACGCTGGCGCCAGCCTGGAGGGTTGATCATTAACAGATTTGGGGGGGAGGGAGAGTGAGGCGGACACGGTTTTGGTATAGGTGGTGGGCTTGTGTTAGAGCTGAGGGTGCTCCCCGAGTGTTCTGTGTCAGGAGCTTCCATTCCCTTAGGAGAGCCTCTCTGCTGTGGTACCCCTTTTCACGTGCTTGGGAGTCTTACCGTGGGAGGAGTTCACCCCGGTCCTGGCTTCCCTTCCCCTCCACCCAACAGAAGCAAATGCTCCTCGTTCATAGAGGCAGTGTCAGTGTCAGTGTGGGGGGGAGGGGACTGGGGAGCAGCAGGTGCTGTCTGTAGCCCTGTTCCTCCAGTGTGATGGGGGCAGTGTGTGTGTGTGTGTGTCCATCCGTTGTCTGTCAGTCTGTGTGTTTATATCCTGCCAGACATGAACTCTGGATCTGAGAGGTGGGCCCAGCACTTAGAAGGGAGTGAGACGAGAACCAGCTCCTTGGAGAGCCCCACTTCTCCTACCTGCCAATTCAGGGTGAGGAAACAGCCCTTACTTGTGGGCTGTCACAGAGAATGGAGCGAAGGCACCATCTTGCTGCCTATTTGGTTGCTTCCTGGCCCTTCCCTTGCTGGGTGTGCCCCGAAGCAGTTCAGGCGCTGTTTCCAGGCTTCAGCTTGCTCACACACAGAGTAAGAACACCTACTCACTGTGCGTTTGAGGGGTAGAGTAAATCACGGGTGTCACCGTGCCTAGGTTGCTGTCTGCCCATCTCTCCGTCCCTGCAGGGGAAGGGAAGTCTGTGTGCTGTCTCACCATGTGGAGGCCTGAGAGGTGCTACCACCTCCAGCCTGGCAAGACGGCTGGGGTGGCCCGGCTTCTGGCACTCACACTCTGTCTGCAAGCCTGTATTTCTTGCTCCTTCCCTGGATGGCAGACTCAGTAGAGCTGCTTGGAAAGCTCTCTGTCTCCCCCCAGCCTTCCTCCCCTACCCCCAACACACACTCGCGCACACACACACTCTAGGGGTGTGAAGATGAACTGGTGTGACTATAGCTTGGTGTTTTGGTGTCTGTGAGAAAAGCAGAATTGGCTCAAGCTGCTTTCTCAGTTAAGGGGATTTAAGAAGAAGGAGAAAAAAAAATTAATCCTACCCTGGTGATCAATCTGACACCTTCCCTTTGAGCCCCAGATGGCTGGTTGGGGTAGAAAGTTGGCCACGGCTGCTATAAGGGAACTGAATCGTGTATCTGTCTCTGTACGTTGGTAATTGTGGCTCTCAGTTACATGCATGTATTTGTGCGTGTGCGTGCGTGCTTATGTGTGACACATTCCTGGAAGTCTCCTATTGGTAAATATCATTCTTGGAGGTATCAGGTAACCCTCCTTGAAATCATGTTCATTTTCATTGTTTTGAGCCTCTCTCTCTTCACTTCCTGGAGGGGTCTGAGCTAGGTGGCTTGGAGGATGGAGACACAGGCCTCGCTGTCCTCTTACAACCAAGGTCAGAGAAAGCTGAGGAAGTAGAGGGAAACTGTCTTCCTGTTCTTACCCTGTCACAGCCACTAGCCTTGATAAATGCCGTCCAGGCCTATGCTTGTGGCTGTGGGCCGATGCCTTTTCTTTGGATAAACCTGCTTCTAGCTATTCATAACTATGTTTTAATGGCTACAGAAGGGTTTTATTGAAGCATTTCCTTATTGGCTAGTCCTTCTTACCCCTTTCCTGCCATCCTGCCACCACACATCGCCACAGCAAACATCTTTGCATTCCATTCTCGAATGGACGAGGAAGGACGAGCGAATTTCAAGACCCTTGAATTATTTTGCCTATTTATTTGTTTGTTTTTTTGAAGCAAGGTTTCTCTGTGTCCTGGACTTGATTTGTAGACCAGGCTGGCCTTGAATTCTCAGGGATGACCTGCCTCTGCCTCCCAAGTGCTGGGATTAAAGGTGTGCGCCCCCACATGGCTACCAAGCTATTTTTCAAAGGGTTATCTTAATTTTTACTAACACGAACAATACATAGATGACTTATCCTAAGTATACTTTCACCTCCACTGGATTTTTTTCATTTTTAGAAGTTTTTGCTCAAGATTAACAAATTATAGCTGTTTATATAGTGCAATAGCTCCAACTTCCCTAGTTTTTTCACTAACCTCCTAGCACCGTATTTCCTGCTGGCACTCCGCTTGGTGTCAAATGATGTGCAATGATCTCCTTCCGTTTCCCCAACTTCCAAGGACCCCAGGCTTCTTCGGTAAGAAGGGCATTGTAGGTAGACCACACGTGTCCTTGATCAATTGTGCAGGATCAAGATGGCTGCCTGTGCTCTCAGAGGTGGCAGAAAGAGGTTGTGGCCTAGAGAGCCTAAATATCGAGGAATGAGTACCCCAGGGTGGGCTTTGTACACCAAAGCTCTACTACAAACTGATGCATCATTTTGCTCAACAGTATTTATGGGGCCTCTTGGGCACCAGGCTTAGTGGGGACTGGGAGATGGATAAGAGCCAGCAGTCTCTCCAGGCAGACAGAATCACACACAGGGAATTTCTATATGATGTGACAGATGGCTGGATAGGGTGCCATGGATGATCAGGGCCAGAATGACAAGCTCTGCCTTTCTTTTGTTCTTGAGATTTTTAAACCCCCTTCCCCCATTCCTGCTTATTAAGGGAGGTTATGCTCCCACTCCCCGGTCTTGGCCAGTGCTGGTCCATGGATAGCTTTCGACTGCATGGGTTTTACACGCTGCTTCCTCTCTCGTCCTTGTGTGAGACCCAACTCCACAGATTTCCTAAAAACCCTCTGGCAAAGTAATTTCAAAGCAGACCCTAAAGGAATTTAAGTTCGTAGCGTGCTTGTCTTGGCAATTTTAACTTCTCGTCTAGTTACTCCTGTGCTGTGAGCACTTAACTCCTGTGTCAGGTGAGGGCCCAGCTTCATGGCCATGGCTCTTCATGGGACAGTGTGTGATCTAGAAGGGCCTTCTCCTTCAGTGAAGCGGGCAGACCTTCGTTCTTCCTGATTGTCCTTGGTGTTTGTGCTAAATAGTAGGTACTCAGACCTTTTTCTTTTACTCTCCCCCTACCCTTGCCAGACAACCAAGTAGTTCTGTCTGCCTGGGGCCTAGATCTAGTATCCTAAGGGAGACCTGGTTACTGGCTCCAACTCTGTTCCTTGTTGCCTATCTGACTGGGCTCTGTCTCCCATCTCAGATCTCAGCCACTTGGGTGCCTCCTAGGTCTAAAAGTAAAGGCCCTGCCACTGCTTGCCCTGGGGTTTAGGAAAGCTTAGCCTTCTGACCCTAAGTGGCCTCTAACTCCAGACACAGGGCAGAGGTGATGCTTGCAGGGTGAGGGATGCTCAGGACCTCACATTTGATATCTTTCATGCAAGACTTTGGGCATTTCCCCCAGGGTCTGGGCTGTCGATGGCACAAGGCCCCGGGATACAGTTGGATTTGGAGTGTGTTCTTTACCTCCTGGTTCTAGCTGAGGAACAGGAAGGCCCCAGACAAGAGCAGGCAGGCCCTTAGACTGTTAATAGGAGGAGCCTAGGCTGGTGCTCCCAGCTGCCTCCCATTGTCCTGGAACCGTAGGCTACAGCCCCACCCCCAGATCTTCCCCTGGAGAATAAACATATCAGTGGAATTGATTACCCTGAAGGTCCCTGGGCAGCTGGCTCTGACCTGCATCTGAGCTGATTTCTGTCCCTTGCACACCATTGTCTTGGATGGCTCATTTCCACAAATCAGAGTTGGCTCCACTGCCCTAACCCTAACTCGACCCCAGATTCGTGTTTGTTCCGTCCACTTCCTGCTTGAGAAGGGGAGAAAGCCTGAAGTGCTCAAGAGCCACCTCCTCTGCTCTGATGCAGACAGGATACTCCTTCCTGTCCCAGCCCCTTCCCTGGCCTTCTACCCGGGCCTAACTTTCTGAAGTAGATTCAAAGTGGGTGCCACATTTCCAGAAAGTTGGATCCATCACCCGGGGAGAGATAGCCTAATGGCTTCCATAAGGTGCTGTGTTAGGAGGGTGATACAGTAAGGTGGGAGCTCCAGGCCTTGAGGCTTGGCAGCCCCTGGCATGTCAAGGAGGTTTGAACTAAAATGCTGGGCTCGGGCAGGAACTGTAACAAGCAGGGACAAACTTAAGGTCCTTGAAATCTCCCCCTCCGCAAGCCAAGAGAAGGGGCTGTGAGGATGTCACAAGGAGCACGTGTCCAGTCCCACGTGACCCCTGCATAGTGACTCGCCTGCACAGTCCTGCCCTTCATGCTGCCCTGCTCTGAGCAGACTCGTGCTCCTCTCTCCAGTAGGCTGTTGCTTTCCATGCTAGAGAGAAGCATCTCTGAGGGTGCTTCCGTCAGCCATGGCTGTACCGCCGGCTGGGCTGGCCGCTGTAGGTGTCAGTGAGCCTGAGGAGGCACACAGAACTTTTTGCACCTTCTTGTTCCCTGTGGGGGGGGGTGTATGTCGGGGAGGGATGTTAAGTGTGCACATGTGGCGGGGGCAAGTGTACAGGTGCGCATACAGGCATGCATATGGAGACAAGAACAGGGTGTTTGCCATCTTCTTCCTGCCTTGTTGCCTTAAGACCGGGTTTCCAACTAACCAGAAACATGGCGCGTCTGTTTTTTGTATGTGTGTATGCATGTCGGTAATGTTTGGCTGGAGTTCCCAGCATCCACCTGTCTTTACTCCCCAGTTCTAGAGTGAGAGGCACAGGTAGTCAGGCCCAGCCTTTTGTGTATGTCTCCATGCTTACACGGCAAGTGCTCTTAGCCAAGGCGTCTGGCTAGCCTTACTTTCATGGGTTCTGTGCTGACCGTGACGTAACTTGAAGACCTTGGAACTTGAACACGGGGTTGGGGTGCAGAAGGGCCTGCCTGTTCAGTGCAGGGGCTGGACTAACTCTTTGCCTCTCTCCCCAAGCCATGCTGATGGCAGTATAGAAGAAGGTGGGATGGTTCAGCCTGTGGGCTGGCTGATGAGGGCCCTGTGTAGCTGGCTTCTTCCTTTCATTGTTTCCCAAGCCCTTTATGAGCCCCACAACAGGTCCTGCGACTTAGGGAGTCCAGAGAGCACCCCAGCATCCAGGGTCCTTCAGGAGTTGTCTCTGGCATTGTGGACTCATCCTCTGGCTTTTTGTCGTTGTTCAGAAGAGAGCCCTCTCTGTGGCAACAATGAGTTACCCCGGGAGCATGGGAAGGCCTGGTCCCATCTCTCTGTCCACTGTCAGACCTTCGCTCTGCTGCCCCCTTCTGGGGTGACCAGTTCTGTATTCATGGACTGCCCTTGCCTGATCTTCTTCACCCCAGGAGGAAGTCTACAATAGCAGTGTGCCCATCTGCAGAACTCTTGTTGCTTGGGAGCCCCAGAGAAATGATAGTGGGGACATATCCCTTCCTGGCATCCATACTCCTTTGGAGAGTGAGGACACATGCTTCACCCCTATCCCCAAATCCAGACCCAAGGGCAGGCGGGCTTATCCTACCTACCCACCCAAACCTGTGCTCTTGTTGAGACCCGCCATTCTACCTCTTAGAGCAGGGCGGGCCACCCGCTTGCCATGGGGTGTAGGCACCTCAGTTGTGCAGTCACCCGGCAGCAAAACCACCAGTCTGTAAGGTGGAGGGGGAACAGAGAGAAGGGGGAGGGGAGTGGAAAGGCAGAGCCAGAACGGCAGATCCTCGGAGTCCATCCCTTCGGAGCCCTGCCCAGCAGACCTGCTTCCCACCCATCTTCTTCCCTCCCTGTGGTCTGGACCCACCCTGCCTTGCAGATTGCATCAGGGAGCCAATTACCCCCATTAAAACTGGGAGGGCCGGGGAGGGAGGAAATGGGCTAGGGTGTGTTGGGAATATTTTAGCTAATGCAGGGAGTGCTTTTAAAAGGCAGGTAGAAAAAAAATTTTTTTTCTTTATAGATCAATTAAAAACCCTTCTTAAAATTAGCCCCCAGGAAGGTGTGTCAGTGGGCTCCGCTCTCTTATGTCCCCGACTCTGCACATCCTCCCTGATAGAAAGCCTTAAGAAATGTCTGTCGGAGGTGACCAGTGGGCCTAAAGGCCAGGTAGTGGCTGAGGAAGGGGGAGCTTGGCTGAGAGCTCCAGCACTGTCCCGGGAGGGTGTGAAGACCGGCTGGGACTCCCCAGGGCCATACAGCCTGCTGGCAGCAGCAGGCACGAAGAGGGGCATCTCATCAGAAGCGGGCAGATGGCGTTCACCTGCTCGGGACACGCTCCCTGGTGCCGGGGCCCTTGGAGTAGCTGAGATAATAACAGACAGCTGCCAGCCCTGGACGCAGATCTGCGGGCATTCAAAGGCGTGGAAGTGTGCAGGGAGAAGGAGCCTGCCCAGGGCCTCCCCACCCGCCAGGCCCTGCTTTTGTTTTGAGACTCGTGAGCCCCTCCTCTCCCTCACCAACATCCGAGCAACAAGAGCATTTTAATGGAGGACAGTTCTGTTTTGGAAACGACAAGAAAGCTCCTTGTCAAGTGTGACCTGGCCTTTCTTTTGTCCTGCCTCCCTTCTTTGTGCGTGTCTGCAATGGGTTTTGTTCCTAGGGGCAAAGGAGTTGGACATGGATTTGGTGTGTTCCTGGGGTTTTTCTTTCTCTTCCCTTTTTTTTGGCAGCAGCTAAAGCTTTTGGTTATTTCTGAGTACAGGACAATTGGGGAGCTGGGGATCCGAGATCACTCCAGGGCCTTTGAGTTACTGAGTGGTGTCAGCAACAGCAAGTGGCAAAGAAGCCAACTTTCTGATGGCCTGGAGATTTCTCGGCTCATTGTGTATGCGTGAAGAACAAAACATTTCTCATGGCCTCAAGTCCTAATAGGGGCATTTGCCCAAATATCCTCAGAAGGCCGGATTGGCTGTTTGCAGCCAGAGCTCTGCCCTCTAGCTGTGCTGAGGAGGAACTGGTATCGCCCAATCCTCATCCTCCACTGCCAGATCAGTCTGTACTGGCTCAAGTCTGGACCTGGTTCCATCCATCTAGGATGGGCACTCTGATATGTATGTGTGTGTGCGTGTGTGTGCGTGTGTGTGTGTGTGTGGGGGGGGTGTTATGGATGTGACTTTTCAGGGCGGGGCTTAGGCCTGACCCTTCAGGCTAAGACTCAGTTCAGTTCAGTAGAGGAGTGGTGTTAATAAGATGATGGGATCAGCTTGATCATCTTAAATGTTCCAGTTAGGGCGTCCCGATTGCTTACCTGTGCCAGCACCTCTGACAGTTGTCCCCTGTTGAGTCACTGGGGCTGTGTACCCTGTGTGTGTGTCCTTGAAGGCTTGTCAGAAGAGTACTATAATTTAGTTGCAGTGACGGCTCAGTCCAGCATTTCATCCCTCTCTCTAATTATTCCAAGTTAGTGATACTGTCTTGCACAGACCTCTTCTTATCATTAGTTTTTAAAGAGCACTCTTTTTTTTTTAAAGGTTTATTCATTTTTATGTTCATCGTGTTTTGCCTTTATGGCTGTAGTAGGGTTCCAGATCCTCTGGAACTGGAGTTACAGACAGTTGTGAGCTAGCTGCCATGTGGATGCTGGGAACTGAACTTGGGTTATCTAGAAGGACAGCCGTTGCTCATAATCTCTTGAGTCGAGGCTGTCTAGGGCCACATTGTAAGACCCTATCTCCAAAAGACAAAACAAAACCGTATCTTAGTTTTCAAAGCTGTCCGTGAAGGAGTCCCCAAATTCCTAGAAATCCACTTCTTGGCTGTAATTATTGGTGAACAGAGAGAGGTACACACGGCACCTGTGTGTGACCCTGTGTACAGTGTGATTTGATGACAGCCGCTAGGCCCAGGCCTCAGCTGGGGAGCAGCTAGAATGCTGTTTGATCTTTGCCTTTTAGAAGCCCAAGGTTGAAGGGAAGGGCAGAGGTGATAGGTGGTCCTAGCAGGAAACATAGTAGGCAATGCCTCAAAATACCAGTGGCACCCGTTGAGAAGTGTCAGGGTCCTGGCCCTGCCTCCCGGCATGGCTTCTCCATTCATCTATTCATCTCAGGGTGCAGTAAAAAATGAAGATTGCTCTGGTGTTTTCTTTTGTTTGGTTGGTTGTTTTTATTTTATTTTTATTTTTTATTTTTTTACCTGTGTTCGTCAGGTTGGTTCCAAGCAATTCAGCATTTGCCAATTATGAGCCTGGTGTTCTGGCCTGAAATGCTATATACCTGTTTGGACTTGCAGTCCTCCAGGCTCAGAGGTGGATGTGCTCTTTGAGAGCAGCCTGGGGCTTATCTGAACCAGAGCGTGCGTTATCACATTGCTCCCGCTCTTACTCAGCCAGTGTGTCATGTCCACTGTCTGTGGGCTCTATGCAAACACGACTTGGTTATGTGAGAACCCAGGAGAGGGGTGAATCAGGCTGCTGCCAGCCTGGCTAGAAGGTTGCCAGCAGGTAGTGACAGGTAGTGGCCGTCAGTAAGGGTAAGTTTGGGAAGGGTTGCCGAGGAAAGCATGTCGCATTCCGCGCCGGGATGTGGGTTTGCATATTTGTACATAGGAGGGATGGTGGGCTGTCGTGGGGAGAAGACAGCCATAGGTAGCAATTTGCAGGGAAGAGGGGGAACGTGGCTGCAGAAGGGAGAAGCGCGCTGGACAGAAAAGCACATGGGGGTTTCTTTCCTGCTGTGGTGCATTTTCCCCAACTTGGTTCACTTGCCTCTGTTCTAAGAGCAGGAAGGGAACTTTCTGCTCTCCTGATCCTTCTCCATCCAGAGATGGATCTGAGCTGTCCTTTCTGAGGCTGTGATACCTGAAAGCTGCCGTGTCCCCTGAAAAAGTAGAGGGACTTAGTCACATTGAAACAAAGGAACCTGCACCTTGGGTGGGTGGCCTGCTCTCTCTGCATTTCACTATCTATATTTGAGAGCTGTCGAAGAGCTCAATGAAAAGGTATACGCAGAGGCTCATGGAGCATTTGATGATGAGAAATCTCAGGGGAAATACTAAGCCAGGGCCTGCTGTTGTACCAGTACCTCTTCTCTACTTCTGGAGCTGGGCACTTCTGTGTGCTGTCAGGCTTCCTGAGCAGTGGCACTAGGGTGGCATAAGGGGTAGTCTGGCATGAGGACAGGCCACAGCAGGAACATGGAAGAGAGGGCAGTAGTCAGGAGAGCCTCCTGGTGAAGGAGTCCCCACCTAAGCTCGTCTTTGGTCTCATAGCTCCCAGAGGCCTCTTGGACAGCACCAGCACCCCATGGCTCCCGTCAGAGGGCTCTTTGTCCTGTGTGATCAGTGCTCTGTACCTCACTCTCATTGCTAATTGTGTGGTACAGCATGTACCTTATTATATCGGGATATAATACTGTTAGCCCGGCAGTTACCTTGTTTGCTAATTGTTCCGTGTGTTTATCTTGTCTTCCCTGCTGCTCCTTCTGAGAAACAGGTACTGTTTTCTATGACTCTGATCTGTGCCCAGGGCCCAGCGGCTAGGGTGTGGCTGGGCACTGAGGAGCCTGGCTTCAGGGCCTGGGTCCAAGTCCTGTACTGGCCAGGTGGATTTGCTCTGTGACCTTCTGTTGCACATAAGCATGGTCTTTGAGCCCTCTTTGGCCTGCTGCTTTCTACTGTTAGTGACCATGCCTGTTGGTTGGGCTTTATGTTCATGGAGTGCTGGGTCATTGCTCCTTTGTTCCACAAGAATGGCTACCTTGGCTGAGTACTGGAAGGCACTGATGAATGAGGCACATGAGATGCTTTGCCTCCAGGGGTCCAAAAGAGAAGGAAGTAGATATTTGAGACACGAACCACATTGTCCTTAGTTGAGAGCTACATCTACTAAGGATCTGATACATTTTGCATAACTCCCTCCCCCCAAAGCTACCGTGTACCCGTAGGCACTGGAGGTTCCTCTGTTCCGGTCCTCACAGTCAAAGCTAGAGAAGATAAAGAGATATACATTCTCTTAGGGGTATGTTCTCACACACATGGTGCTTGGGGGACAGCAGCAGGCACAGAAGATGGGCTTGTACCCCTGGTCATCAAAAGGCTCCAGAGAGGGCTACACAAAGTGTTTGTGTGTCCCACCCCAGGCAGTGACCCAAATCCGAGGTGTTTGTTTAAGTTCTTCCCTTTTCATTCCATTCTTTCCTTTTGGGGAGAGGCTGGGCAAGATTTTAAATCTAAGCCAGATGAAGGCAGCACCATGGGTGTCTGGGAGAAGGGCAGCCCTGGGAGCATGTGGCTGGTCACCCTTATAATTAGGCCTCTGTGGGGAAGGCCCCGGAACCCGGGATGGTGGTGGGCAGGGGGGTGCCTGGCTTCCCATCTGCTCAGCCCCACTTGGCTCTGAATGGATTAGTTCTGTTTGGGTTAGAGCTTACTGTTGTGTGTGCTTTCCAGCCCCCTCCTGTGTGTTCTCTCCCTCACCCAGACACCTGCCCAGGACTGTGAGCTTTAGGAGCAGAGAGAGTCCCAGTGTGGGTGAGGGAATTGCGAAGCGGTCATTATCCAAATAGGAGAAAGCGGCATTCAGATTTGCATTCTTCCGGGGCCTCCAGGAACTATAATTGTAGTTGCACTGTGGCAAGAGGTGTCAGGCCCCCTTGGAAGTCAGGGGACATGCTCCTTGTAGAAATCGAAGGAACTGTGGTTCATATGAATGAGCACTACCCAGAACCCACTGCTCCATGGCTTAGCTTGCACTGCTAAAGCAAAGGAGATGTGACTGCTGATGGTTTTCTGTGACTTTCTTTCACATGAGATTTGTGAGTGGGCACTAATTCTTTCTGGCCAGATGGTCCTAAGTGAAGCTTCTATTGAAGGGAGCTGTTGGCACAAAATTAATATTATGGGCTGAGTGACAGAGTGAAAAGATTGGATGGTCTGGCCCGACCTTAGTTTAGTGATCTCTGAGCCCCTGTTTTCCCAGTCTGTCGAGTGGAAATGCTCGTTCCTGCCCTGCAGGGTTCATGGAAAAAGCAGAAGTAGATAAAGTGTAAGCGGCTCGGTGACCCCTCGCTGGGCAGCCGTGTCCCTGGAGGTGTAAGAGTTGCCATGTCTGGAATGCCATGCCTGTTGCACGGGGCATTCGGGTCGTTGGAAGTGTTGGTAGGAACAGTTTGATAGCCTGAAGGAGTTCAGGGAACACTGGTCAGGCACAGCAACTCTGCTGTGAAATAAAGAAATGCGCTGTGTGACTCCTGAAGAGTCTCCTGGGATTGGACACGCCAAGCAGCGTTGGAGAGGGCAGAGGCGGCAGCCATGGCCTGTCCCCCCTGGAGCCTCCATTCTAACTAGGGACTCAAAATTTCACACACGTGGAACAATTAGAGAAAAATAACAGATGGCGTCTGATCAGATGTCACTGCGCTGTAAAGCTCTCCCAGACTGCTCCACCCCGAAGGAGAAGGAATCCTTCCTTTTCTCTGGTATCCTGGGCCCAGGACAGGCCTGTGCAACGCCGTATTGCATCGGTTGTAATTGGCCATTTGTGCAACAGCAAATGTTTACTGAGAGCCTCCGTGTGCCAAGGATCTCCTTGGGCCTTCATCTTTTCTTTGCTGGCACCTGTGCTGGGCCCAGAGCTGAGTTAGTTAACTTAGGACTTTCCACTCTCAGGCTGGCAATGCTTATGACTTGTGTAGGACTGTTGAGTTCCCCAAAAGCTCTTTATAGGCTGCCTCTGGACACCTCCCCCCATACACACACACACACTGCCCCCAAGGAGGGCAGCCCTCTCTTCTCAGTACTTTTCCTTGGGGTTGGTGAATTGAGAGTAATCTTTGGAGGCTTTTGGCCAGCATAGAGTAGTTCAGGAAGGTTCCTCCTCTTTGAGGACACTCATCTGTCTGTCTTTCTGTTTTTGAGAGAGTGTCACACTAGTCCAGGCCGGCCTGGGACTATGTATGTAGCTGAGCTTTCTCTCAGACTCCCAAGTGTCGATGAATTCCTTCTGGTGTTAAGTTCTGAGATTTTTTGAAGTTTCTTTTACAAATAAATGTTTTAATGTGCTAGACTCTTAGCACGTTTATAGAGATGCGGAAGATGCTGCCTGCTCCCTGGGGATATCACGATCTAGAGCAGCGGTTCTCAGCCTGTGGGTCATGACCCTTTTTGTGTCTCATATCAACTATCCTACATCTCAGATACTTACATTATGCTTCCTAACAGTTATAAAGCATCAACGGAGTCCTTTTATGGTTGGGGGTCACCACAACGTGAGGAACGGTATGAAAAGCGTTAGGAAAGTTGAGGAGCACTGCCCCAGAGGGAGAGAGGGCCGCAGCCTATGCTGACGGTGTCTGAGGGGACCTTGTCCCGAATCCCTAAAGGTCCCGAAGGACTGCCTAGCAAAGCTGCATTATGTGTGAACCTGAAAGAGGAAAAAGACTTCACGCAGACGCCTGAGAAGACAGGGTGGTGGGGCAGCCCACAGCATGGAGGAGCTTGACAATGCGTGCCAGCCCACGGAGCAAGGGGCCCTGTGAGCATCATGGAGCTCGGTGGAGACCAGGTAGTGAAGAGCAGTTGGGAACAGAGTCACCAGTGAGCTAGTGGTGTGAGTGTGCTCTCTGTGGAGAAAGGAGCAGGAACCAGCCAAGGAGGCCAACATGGTGGGTCAGGCTTGAGGTTTATATTCAGAAAGCACGGGGTGACTGGAACCCTAGAGGATTTGGTGGTTGGGAGAAGTGCCCACACCACCATCCGGCATCACACCCTTTCCTCACAGCATTAGTCATCACACCCTTTCCTCACAGCATTAGTGCTCTTGTGTCCAAGAGGGTGGGGTGGGCTTACGGAGGGTCAGCAGTACCCCAGGTTTGCTGAATGTTAACAAGGAAGAAGCAGCCCCTCTCCAAGTCTTCCAGATGGCAGTGTGCTAGAATCTGAGGCACCCGGAGGGGATGTGGGCGTGTACGTCTCCTTCTGTGGGCCTTCATTTACCTTTCGGTGGCAATGGCAGGGGTAGGGATATGGGACCAACGGGAGAGGTGCATTTGTACACCCCGTGACTGCCACCTTTGTTTCCAGGGGTTGGCGGCTCAAGTGTGTAGGGCTGGGTGCTCCCTTCTTGGCAAGTGAAGTGGAAAGTGCCAGTGTCTTGCAGTGAGTCCCAGTGGGTGTGGGGTTGGGTGTGTGTGTGTGTACTCGGCTGGGCGTGCCTCCAACGTCTCCCTTGGACAAGGCATGTATGATGGCCTGGCTGGGAACCTGCATGAAGTTCTTTCCTTATAAAATGCTGTTTTCCTTACACCTATCCACAACACCAAGCATGAAACCCCAGCAGCCCTGGGCCCCCATCACATCGTAGGAGCGTGTGTGTGTGTGTGTGTGTGTGTGTGTGTGTGTGTGTGTTGGCTTTGTTATTTTGGACCCACTGCAGAATTTATCACTACTGCCAAGTTATTTTCTTAGGATCTATTTAGATAAAGTGAGATAACCGAGAAGCAGGCCACGTGCATTTGCACAGGGATGTTTGTTCATGTCAGCTGTGGTGTTTGGGGGGCTGAGCTTTCTTCACCCTTCCTAATACACTGGGAGAGAGAGGGTCTGTAGCGTCCCCTCTCTTGCAGGGGGCATGTGGACAGGGAGAGTGGTTGATGAGCCTTTTTTTTTTTTTCCGGAGATGAAACGCAGCTGGTTGTCCTCCCAGCACACCCACCGCTGCCTCCTTCCCGCACAATGAAGTATCCACTCAAGGCCACAGAGAGTGCAGGCGGGAGGGGCAGTTGCTGTGAGTCTGAATGTGCCAGAAGAGGAGCTACCTCCTGGGTAGCGTGGGCTTCAGGGCTGTACCCCGTAAGACGGGAATAAACTTACTCTGTGGTTTGCCTTTATTAGTCTCAGGGACAGCAGCAGCCCTCCTGCTTTGCATTCCTGCCAGATTGCCTCCATCCTTTCTTTGTGGATGTGCTACCCCTCGAGTTTGAGTGTGTGCTGTCCACTCATGTGGTGAGCTAGATAGAGAGCTGGAGCAGAGAGGGTTCCCCCTGGCCCCCCAGGGTGTGATCAGCTTACACAGGCCCGGGTGGCGCTCTTCTGCATTAAACCCAGGACCTCCATCTGCGTGATGGAGGCAGCATTGATGAGATTAGAAAGCTGAACCAAAAGGCCAATTAAATCTGTGGCTGTACCTGTTTGGGCAGCTGTCTAAGCCCCGACCTGCTCCCAGAGGCATGCTGGAGGCTCTAGGGAGCCTGGCCAAGGGAGAAGGTGAGGGCTAGAGCAGCCTCACTACTTAAACCAGTAGTTCCCAAAGGCCAGGGGCTCTCTTCCAGGTTGTAATCAGGGCAAAGGAGAGATGTGATAGGACATCTGGTTCAGGGCCTCCCAAAGCCACGGCCTTGCGTCGTCTCTGCAGCCTCGCAGCGTAGCAACAGTTAGTTCGTAAGGTCCCCCTGCAGCACCCTGTTGTATGGCTCACAAAGCAAGAAATAGGTGTGTATCCTTTGTTTGTGTGGGAGGGTACCACTGGAGAAGGATGTCTGGGCCTAGCCGGGAAGAAAAATTCCATCTCCTCTTACCTGTGAACTTGTACAGGACACTGAGCTGGCCTGGTCACTCCTGGCAAGATGAGCCATTGGAAGGTAAAGGAGCAAATTCTCCCAGCTCGGGAGCTTGTTTAGGGGTGAACTGGGCAGTTTCCCCTGGTGTCTCCAGAGAGTGAGTCTCAGAATGCAGAGTTCTGTGCCTGCGTTCCTGGCACACAGAAGCTGGGAAGCTTTAGGGACCGTGCTGGGAGCACCAAAGTTCTGCTCTGCGGAGTGCCAGACAGAGAACAGCTATGTGGTAGTGGGGGGGGGGGGGACCTGATTCATACATGCAGGCCTCTTTCTTGGATGCAACAGGAGCCTTCCAAGTCCTGTGGGGCAGGCAGGGGTTATAAACCACTTTCTAGAGCCAGGCAAGGCAAACCCCATTCCAGGTCTTTCCTGCCCTTGACTTGGTATATGGGCCAAAGGATCCTCGACCTCCTTCCTGTTACGAAGCTCAGGATTAAGTTTCTGAAGGTGATGTCCAGTTTTAATTAGAAATTCTCGTCTTGGGTGGAAACCATGGCAGTGAGTAGAATTAGACAAAAATAAAAGAGAAGCAATGCACGTTAGGGCATTTTTGCCAGAGATCAGGGAGTTGGGTCATCTGTCAGGGCCTTGCATGCTGTTCCTGAGTTTCAGGTTTCACAGTGGAGGAGACCTAGGACTGGCCCTTCTGTAGGAGTAACACTGTGTTTACCCCTCTTGCCTTTTGGGCTTATTCAGATATGTTCTGTTCTTTGAATTATTTTCCAGAAGGGCCAGGCTGAGCTTGTTGGAAAGTCTTTTACCTTGGTCACCACAGGGAGGGGACAGGCAAGGTGCATGTCCCAAATCATTCCATGTTTAGTGACTATTATTACTTTGAGATCTGCTTTGCCTCTTTGGAGCCAGAAGTCTGCAGGAAGGCAGCCTCTCACCCTGTCGTGAGGCCAGCTGAGAAATGCTAAGGTGTTATAGGTGGAGGCTCCTGTGGAATTGAAGCAGTCTGCTCAGTGCCCAGGGCAGCCTAAGAGATGCCTTGGCATGACAGAAAAGTGGACTTTCTGAGTAGATGGAGGTCATGGCATTGGCAAAAAGCTGGGCCCTTGCAAGATTTCCCGGTGGTTGCAAGTGAGGAAATGAGACAGGAGGATGGAAGGGAGGGAAGACGGGTGACGATGAGATCGCACCCTTTCATTATCCCTGGTTCTGCCTCTCAGTGCGCTGCTTCGCAGGCCAGGGCTCATCGCCACCTCTAATAGCCGAGCATCGGGGCCAGCGGAGCCGCCCTGAGCACAGTGTATTCGCTGCTCTACCGCCAACAGCCCACTGCTGTGTTGTTTTCAGTGTCTCCCTGGGCTTCTCACGAAAGGGACCCTGGTGGAAATTGCCACGTTCTAGTGTTGAGCTCTAGCTTACGATCCTACTAAGTCATTTTCGTTCTTCTCTTGGCCTGGAAAGCAAGACGTTTAAGGTGGGTTTTGACGGGAGACTGGGAATTCTCAGGGAAGATGGAAGAGGAGGGAATGGGAGAGCAAATTGAGCCAGAGAATATGAAAGTGGCTTCTAGGGAGGGGGCCTGAGAACTGGATGCTAAGTTGGCACCATCCTAGATGCAGTCAGTACAGGGAGAGGGCATTTTAGGATGTGAGCTGGCGAGCCAGTCTCTGGCCTCCCCTTCCCTCTCTGCAAGATGGAGCGAGTAAGCACATGACAGTGTATGGTAGTGTCTCTCTCCCCAGCTAGCCCAGGACTTGCTTGTCTCTTGTCCTGGTGGCTTGGACAATCCAAGCTGTGGACAGTGGTCTCAGGCTCACCGGAGGACTACACCTCAGTGGAGCACATAGTCTGACAGTGGGCCTTTGCCCAGCCCAGGAGTGGCCCCTACCTCTCCACCATTTCCAGGCTCCACAAGCAGTTTGCAGCTTATCTTGGTCTGTGTATGAACGTGACTCTGGGCCAGTTGTTCTCGATCGAGAACCGCAGGGCCTTGAACCTGTCTGAGAATAAACAGCAGCCAGGCCTTAGCTGTCCACGGAGAGGAGAACTGGGTTCTTTCCCTTCCTGCACCCCGTCTCTGAAGCATGGCCTATAACAGGAATTCAGCCTCCTGAAGTCACCCCACTCTGCTCATTGCCTTTGTCCTCCTTGAGTGTACAAATGCCTTTTCAGGACAGTTGAAGTCTCCGGTAGTCTTGAGGGAGAGGTTCAGCAGCGGTCTTCGCTATACCGACATGACCAGTGACCGTAAGAGACATGCCCTACCTGAGTCACTTGGTAGCCAGGGTTCCGCAACAGCAGCACCCAGGCGTGTGCATGTATGCATGCGTGATGAAGCAACTGGCTTTTTGGATGTAGCCTAGCCGAAAGTTAGAGGAAAGCTGGAGAGCCTTGGGATCTGACCTTGTGGGATGTGGGAACTATTCCTGAAAGGCAGGATTTCTGCAGGAATTTTATTCACCCAAGTACTGTCACTGAGACAGCATCTTCTCTGTGCGCTGTGCACCACACCCTCCCCATCCCTGAGAAGACAGCTGGCTAACTTAATAAGGAACTAACAGTCAGGTGTGACGAGGAGCACACGGAGGACAAAGGGACATCGCTAGGTGGAGGGGAACATTCTAGAGGGAGGGAGCAGCCTTGCACAGGTGGCTGAACAAACACATCAAATGCAAGAAAGGCTTTTGGCAGCTGAGGCCAGGTCCGGAAGTGTGTAAGTGATAGCGAGCTGTTCTTTGCCAAATGGAACCTAGAAGCTGGTTGGTTGGGCCTTGGTAAATGTCTTGTGGGGACCATTTCTTTATGCTGTCATCACCTTAGCGGTGGGTGTAAGAATAATATCATGCCTGCGCCAGAAGTTGAACTTCCAAGCCATAGAACTCATGAATCCTTTCAGAAGTGTCCACCTCCAGTCTTTCCAGGTCAGGGTCTCAGATGTCCAGTTTCAGCTAGTTTCACTAGCATTCCAGCAGTATGCGTGCCTGGAGATTCTGTACCCTTAACTGGGATAACAACAAGAAAACCAAATTCTGGCGGTTAGTCAGAAACCAGCATTCCTCAGGGATTTGGGACTCCAGGTCTCCTCCACCAAAGGAGCCAGTTCCCTTATCGTTGGCAGAAGGGACGTGGCTGTCTGTGGTGCCTTTTAGCATACCAAAGCACATGCTGGCCTCCACACTCCCTCAGGACCACAAATACTTGGTACTTATTTTAGAGACCATGCTGACATCCTGGTTCTTCTCTATCTCTTACTCTAAACTTCATCTCATGCCCCCTTCCCCCATTGTCCTTAGAACTCTGCTATGTCACCTTTGCCCTCTCTCTAAGTCATCTCTCTTCCTCTTAACACCCCCCCGCTCCCCCCCCCAGCCAGGTCCAGTCTGCCATGTCTGCTACTTTCCTCTCTCCAGACTCTTCTAGACACCTCTGGTGGCTCTCTTTCCTAAATCTACAATAAAAACCTTCCGCTTAACCGTATCTTGGACCCGTCAGGTCTTCAGTTTACACATGGTACACCTGGCAGATCCCAGAAAGTATCCAGAGAGCTTGACTGACGGACAGCCTTCAGGCCGGGGCTGTATCCGAAAAAGAAGCAAGAAGTAAGCCGGTGGCTTGTGGTGGGGGCCTGACACCTTCGCCATCACTGTGGAAACACACCGGTCAGCATACCGGTGAGCCTCCTGAATGGTGGCCCGGCTGAGCTCTGCCCGAGAATAGTGCTAACAGGAGTGCGGGGCTCCTCACAGCTGACTAGACTTTGCAGAGACAGAATTTGAGACATGCAGAATGGCTGTTTGGCTTCTAGGGAAAGCAGATACCAGAGCTGCTGCTGCCTTCCCTGTGGGCTCTCTCTGTCTGTCTCTCTCTAGCTAGTGCACATGCACACACGCATACACACACACACGCGCACACACACCCCATGGTTTCCATCCTCAGAGGTGTCAACATTGCTCTCTCTTCAGTGCCACTCCTTTTGGTTAGTTGGGAAGAGAGTGACAGGGCCAGCTTTTTTGGTTGAGCTCGGTATAGCCAAGCAAATAACGTAGGACTGGTCTTCAAGGAAACTGGTCGGCCCAGTGTAGGGTCTGAGAGGGCTCCCTCCAACATGGGTGCTCACAAGGGGGGTGGGGCGCACCAGGCCATGTGGTGGATGTCGGTGGTGTGATGTTCCTGGCGGCAGGGCTGAGCTCCGGACTCTTACCACTTGGTGTGACCTCAGGGCTTGCCCCTTAGCCCTGTCATTCCGTAAACCAAGAGCTTAGGGCTCTGAGAAGGACAGAGTGGCCTTATTCCTGGTCCCCTGCCTTTTTCTGTCAGTTCCCACGGAGCTGAGCTGCAGGTGTTGGGCTCTTTTATGTCAGTCTGAAGATATGATAGAGGGGAAGAAATGTGGACTTTGAAGTCAGCTCCACCAGGTTTGAGTCCTAGGCTGCTACTTTCTGGCCTGCCATGCAGCCTGGGGCAGGTCAGCTCTCTGAGCTTCACTTTTCTCTGTAACACTGGGAAGATAATACCTCAACTGTAGGACTGTTGAGAGGATCAGAGATAAGCACATAAAAGGCCAGGCATTAGGAGGTACCTGTTAACATGTCAACTGTTGCTGTCCTGTATGTCACCTCCAGGGGAGTAGAGACTTAGGCCTCGTCTGTAGGCTCCTCGCTTCGCAGCTTAGTGCCCAATTTAGGCTTCCGCCCTCCTGCTCTGTTGTTGACAGTGTCTGGCAGATTCTCATGAGCTGGTTTCAGGATCCCCAGATGCGGCCCCCCACCTCCCATGTCTCTGTCTGTGCAAGAGGCAGACCCTTTACTGACGCCTACCTAGCAGCTGGGCTGGAGGGCTGCTGGAGCGGACAGAGGCAGGCGCTGTTGAGGACCCAGCTCCTTGTGGTGGTGTTTGGTCCAATTTCCTTCACATTGTGACCTACATCATTCTTTATTTGCTAAACCCTCTGAGCAGGCAGCAGTAATAAATCAATTAATGACTCCGATGAATCGTTTAATGGCTGACAAAATAACACTAAAGCCAACAGCTTGCATCTCTCCAGCAGTACCAAAGGACGCTGGTTGACGCAGGATGGGGGGACGAAACAGAGACTGTTAGCGAAATTAGCCCAATTAGTGGCGCTTTAAAGGCTTAGGAGGCATCTGCTCGGCTCTGATCTCGCAAGTGGGGTGTGGGGCCGTGAGCTAGGGATGGCTGTGCGAACCACGGTGGGCGGCTCCTCATCGCTGGCCCCAGGCTAGACAAGAGAGCCCGAGGATTCCGATCCACTCTTCTGTGTAGAAGAGAGCAGCGTGGGTTTAAGTTGTACACCCCTTCCCCACCAAGGGTTAGCTTCTTGGCTTTGATATCAGGGACCCCGGTGAACTTTTGAGACTATGCAATCATCCTGTCACAGCGGAGGATGAGGAAAAGTGACTCTGAACCCAGTAAATTGAGTGCCGGCTCAGGAGGTGTGAGCTTCCATCCTTGAAAGATATGTGGAGGACTTTGCCTTTAATAATTCTTTTAAAACTCAAAAGCAAAAAAGTTCCTAAAGGCAGCAGCTTCCGTTGTGTGTGCACCTTGGTCCCGGCAGGATTAAGTTGTCGGAGCTGAGTGCGTCTGCGGGTCCACGCCAGGGAATTTTCCACTCTGTAGGAGCAACTGCCAGCCTTCTTGTGAAGGAGCTGTCACTGGCCCACTGTGACATGTTCTGGTTGTAAGTCGCTCTTGAAGACAGGCAGTGTGTGCACATATGTATGTGTGTCTCACTGACGGCAGAAGCCATCTCTTTTAAGAGGAAAACGATCACTGCACAGAAAGCATGCTGTTGATCTGTGTGGTGTTTATCCAGGGCCACTGCTGTCCCTCAGCCTCCCCGGCCTGTGTGCACAGACAGGCCAAGCCCACACCGCGGGCTTGAGAGACTTGTGCGCTCATAGAGGTGGGCACCCAGGCCAGGGTCCAAGGCACAACCAGTCGGCGTTAGCAACTGGGAGCCCATGTCTGACCAAGAGGCACACTTTGATCCAAAGTTCCCAGAATAGCCTGGTGCTTCCTAGGCTAGCCTGTGGTATGGGGGCCTCCTCTCAGCCTGAGGAAGCCACGTCCTCATTTTTTGGAAAGGACTGATGTGACTTTCTTTTTTCTTTTCTTTTCTTTCCCCTTTTTTTCCTTTCTTTTCTAAGGGGGCCACTGAGAAGAGACAACTTGTTAGATTCCTTCCTTCCTTTCTCCACACACCTGTGTGCTACCTAGTCACGGACTGTGTAGTGTGTCTGTGGTCCCAGCTACTCGACAGAGGCAGGAGGATTTCTTGAGCTCAAGAGTAGGAATTCAAGGCCAGCCCAGGCAACATAGAGAGATCCTCACCTCACAAATGAGCATAGACAACAAACTCCGAAAACTGGGTCTTCCTGTCGTCTGTCTGCTTCTGTATCAGTGCTCAGAGCTTCCAATTGCTTAGCACCTGCTTTTTCCACCCAACAGGAACCCTCCCATGGTTGTCCCAAAAGGGAACAAGGTTTCCTTTCTTCTCTGTGTGACCATGAAGGACCGAGTGAGGCAATGTGCGGTGTCCAGGTATTCCCAGTTCTGGTGACTCAGAGCATTAGCACTTAAATACAGACCTCAGTTTCTAGGTGGCCAGTAATATCCAGCTCCAAACTGGGAGGGGAGAAGCTGGGATTTACCAGGCACCATGGTCTCAGCCCATTGGGGCCTGACAGCGTATCTCCCATTCTGAGCCCTAAGACCTCAGACAGGTCTCATGAAGCCCGCGTTTTCTTATGTGTAGCCATAGGCTAAGCAAAGGGTCAAGAGCGCAGAGTAGTACAGCCATTCTGGGCAGCGATTGTCCTCTCAGATGAAAGAAGCCCCTCCTGCTTGGCAAGGGAGAAGGGAGCCCATGTCCACGCCTGTCTGGAGATGGAGTGGGCCCTAGATAGACAAGGCACTGTGGGGATTTGTGCCCTGAAAGACGCCTCAGGAGCCCTGTGCTGGGAGAGAGGGTTAAGATGTCAGCAGTTAATCTCCTGCCGGATCTCCTGTATCTTTCGAGTCCTGCCATCCTGTAAGGCCCTGGCTTGAGTGCCACCTCTTCCTTAAAGCCTCCTTGATCCCCCTAATCTCTGTTCTAGTGCCTGCCTGGAGCACCTTTCCACGTCCCTCAGCCTCTGGCATCACCACAACTCACTTCATCTTCTAGACCTTCCAGGCCAAACCGCACCCTGTCATCTCCCAGCCTTGTGGGTGGGTGCTGGTCACCAGAAGGCTTGTGGAGTACAAGCCCTGCAGCCCCTTTACTTCCACTGGCCTCATTTCTCTTCTTCCGTTCAGGCCACCTGCAAGTTAGGTCCACAGGCCCTGTGGAGGGATCTTACTTTCACGGTCTCACTCCCCGCTTCTTCACAAAGGGCACTCTCTGAAGCCGTTGACAGAGAGGGCCAAGTAGAAGGTCAGCCTCCTTGGGAATGTTCAGAACACACAGGTGACCTCAGTCACAGAATGAATTGTGATTATTGGATGGCTTAATGATCTGTCTGCTGTTTCTCTTCACGAGCCAAAAAGTACACAGCTTTTCTTGAGAACTGTAGGGCCTGCTGCGAAGACTGGTTCTTGGGTCTCCTGATTCTGAGATCAGACATGTAAGGACTAAAGTCAGACCTAATTATTAACTGTGTTACCATAAGACCCAGTCTCCTTACAGATTAAACCAGAAACGGCAGCTTCCTAGGACTCTGGGGCACAGACGCTTCCCACTTCCCCCGTCTCTGGTTTATGGGATCAGAATAAAAAGGTGCTTGACTCTCCGTCTGTCCCTGCGTTAATCCTCTGCTGAGGGGATAGGACATGTGCTGCTCTGCCTCCACTGAGCTTAGTGGCCTGGCTGTGGCTGCTTGGGCCTCTTTCATGTGCATTGTCACCTTTCCTTAGGTGCTTAGAAAAAGGGCTCAGGTGGCACGGGGATGGCAGAACCCTCAGCAGCTTTGTGTGCCAGAGGCTCGTGCATTGGTGGGTGATTTGTGGCCAGAACTAAGCATTGAGGACCCTTGGTCCAGGGTTCTTCCCATGATAATTCCCAGGACACCCTACACGGCAGTAGGCAATATAGCAATCTCCCTTTGCTCTGTCACTATTGAGGAACCCAGGTTGCTCCAGCCCTCCAAGGCAGCCTGGGATACAGATCAAGGAGGCCATGTGCTAGCCTCCTGTCTGTTTGAAGCCGGGGACCCTATGTCGCTGGGGCTCGTTTCCCACACCAGTTGCTTTTGTCTCTTCTTGTAGATGAGCGCTTTGATTTCTCTGAGCTGCGGAATTCGAATGCACATTCCACTAAAATCCGCAGTCCCGGGGTCTCTGGAGACCAAGGGACCACTTTGCACGTCTTAAATGGCCACTGCTCTGGTCTCGCCTTTCTGTGGGATGCTGGCATGCTCTCCATCCTTTGAACGTCCGCTGTGCATCTTCAGTGTCGTGATTGTTGGGATGCACCAAGCTAGCCCAGGGCTCTACATAGACTTTTGGGGCACTGCCTGCTGGGAGCAGCATGGGTCTCCTGCTCTACCCAGGGGCCATTTCAGACAGGACCGCACCTACTCCCTGCTGGCTTGGGCCCTCTGCCACACGGCCCCTGGCTTGAATTTCAGTCAAGGAAGGCTTGCTAGTTTCACATGTGGCTTTGCTCCTATGCTACATGGCAAGGCCCGAGAATTGGGAAGGTCAAGAAGGGAAGAATCTGTACGATAAAGTACTATTTTTGTTGCCCTATAATTCAGTCAGGAGTGTTTGGCTGACCCAGGAGAGTCTAGGGATTATCTGACCACTTAGAAAAATAAGTATTTATTTATTTTATGGGGGCAGGCACTTCAGCATGCACGTGGAGGTCAGAGGACAGTTTGGGAGAATTGGTTCTCTCTTTGCCCCACGTGGGTCCTGGGGATCTAGCTCAGGTTGTCAGGCTTGGCAACAAGCACCTTACCCATTGAACAGTCTGAACCACCCTGGCTTTATTCATTTTTCCTGGAACTTGACGGGTACAAATGTAAGAATCTATGAATCTGAGGGTATGTATCTGTGTATGTGTGTGTTTTCTCCTTTCCCCATATGTTCACGCTAGAATGGGTGCTGGAGAGGAAGGTGTAGGGTCTAGAGACAGGCAGGTCTCAGGTGCCTTTTAATCTTTAATCTTTGAGTGTTCTGTAGCCAGTGAAGGGTTAGATGCCGGGAGGGTTGCCGCTTCATCCTGCATGCTCCTCTGTTTCCATCCTCTTTCCAGCGTATGCGGACCCCTATGGGCAGACCTTAGGAGCAGAGTCCCCACACCTGACGGGACCTGAGTCTGAGGTGGGAGGTCCTGGCCTTTCAGGCCTAGTGTCCTTTCTGCCTTGATTCATGTGTGGGTGTTTCGTCCTAGGCAGCTGTGCAGTTTGTTATGCTATAGGCCTAGAGAATGCGCCAGGGGTTTGGGTTTGTTGAGAAAACTCACACGAGACGCTTTGTGGAGTGCCTTAATGGAAGTCTCAGCACTCAAAACCACAGGGAGAGGCCTGTTCTTAGCAGCCCTGAAAGGTCTGGCTCCAAGTGGTCAGGTTTGAGCAGGTCCTTGAGTAATAAAGTAATCATTTATTGAACACTTGCTGTATGCCTCACCTCGTGCTGGGTCTTGGGCATAGATAAGCAGCCCCTGTGGTTAAGGTGTGGGAGGATGAGGGCAGGTCAGATGTAGACCAGGTCCCCTTGGTAAGGGTCCGTAATAGTTTCTCCTGAGCCCTCCCCAGTCTCTTAGCGATGGCACCAGTTGCTGCTTTTCCACGCCTTAAGTGACCATCCCGCAACCAGCAGAGCTCCTCCGCCTGCCTGCTGGAGGAGGCTTTTCATGATAGAAGCCAGCTCCCGACCTCCCGCCTCTTCCTCGTGGCTGACATGGTTGCCTTTGTTGTCAGCACTGGAGGATGGTGAAATGCCAAGAGCTCTGCTGTTGGCTTAGTTAGCACCGTGGTTGCCCTGGCCTCTCACCCACTCCTCATCATGGGTGAGCCGTATCTGAAAGGGAAACAGCAGTGTACTCATGGGTTCAGCCTTTCATTTAAAAGTTTGTTCCCCCTCCCCCTGCTGTAACAAATGCCTCAATAGGTAAAAAGTCAAATACCCAAATAACAAGGGAATCGGACGTTGTGCTGTGAAAATAGCACTACAGTTGCCAGGGCAAACCACTTCAGAATGTACTAATCCAAAATGTTAGTCAAAATATCAGAGATCCTATCAAGATAGCATGATTCCAGGTCTCTAGTCAGTGGTCAGTTAATGAGGTCTATGAAGGATGAGGGAGCTCAATGCAACACCTCTTTCTCAAGTACCCAAGGAATACATGGATTTTTATCTCAAACCCTCTCTCTTTTAGTGTTCTTTTTGCTCCTGATTCGGAGGGGTGGTTGTTAGGCATCCCAAAAAGGTGCAGCTTAATCCCATAAGGCAGGAGATTAACTGAGTTCAAGGCCAGCCTGGTCCAGTAGGGACATATAGCTTTCGTAGAGAAAGCAGGGAACAAACTCAGGTGGGAAGGCCCAGATCTGTGACTTCCTCAAGGCAGGGCTGTGGCATCTCAACTTTGTGTGAGTACAGAGCCAGGCACGCCAGCAGGTTGGACACAATTGTTGGAAGGTGGCCAGACATCCAATGTCTGCCCACTCCAGGAGGCATTTGTTGAGGCAGATGTACCAAGTGGATGCCAGGACAGCAGCATTCAACAAGAAGAGTAACGACTGTCTCTCATTGTGGAACCCACACTCTTCCCAAGAGGCATTTGGGTCCCAGTGAGGGTCAGAACACATATGTCCTTCGCTCTAACCTGGGTGTTTTCTTACTGGCCATAGTTATTTGGTAAACTATGGATATTTATCGACTTGCTCTGTGCACCCTGTCAGCAGTTTGGAGAGGGTACCACTGTTTATGAATTTGTCCCCCCAGCTTCTTAGAGCAGCTGGTGGGAAGGCCAGGTGTGCTGCCAACAGTGGGCACTGCATTGGCTGCACATTGCCACTCTGCCAGCTACTGCCGGAGTACCTTCCCCGTATCCCTATTCCACACACACACACACCCCTCCCCCGAAGTGTGCCTAAAGGTAGACGTTGGCCCCTGCCCCCATTTTAGGGTTGAAGCAGTGGGGGCCTAGAGTCCATGGCTTGCCCCATGAATAATACTTCTGCGGGGCTTTGTATAGAAAGTGGCCTTTGAGGGGGAAGAGTGCGTTCAGGGCAGGGACCAAAAGCTCCGTGTGTGGATGGATGCTTGCCGCTGACCTCCTCTTTCTGTCTCCACAGAGTGCAGCAGCTGCCCCAAGCCCTGTGCTTGGCAACATTCCCCCCAATGATGGGATGCCCGGAGGCCCCATCCCACCAGGTTTCTTTCAGGTACGTGCTGGCCCGAGGCCCTGTGCTGGGCAGGTGGGAGGGGAGGAGGGCAGGAAAGTAGCTTGGTTTGCCATGGTTTAAATACAGTCCACGTGTGCTGGTTGAGGCCTTGAGCCCTCATCTCGTCCACTTCTCCAAAAGCCGTGTAAGGGAAGAAAGAGCTGGGATGGTGTGTACTTCCAGGCAGGCTGTGGCAGTGCCCTTCTGTCCAACCTAGGAGTGGGGGCGGAGGGAGGTTAGTGCTCCCAGGCCGATGTGGAGTCTGCTTGTAACAAAAGACGTATTCTTTGTCTTTCCCCCTTTTAATGAGTAAACTGTCCTTTGTTTCTGTTCTGTTGCTGCTCTCATCATTGTTGTGTACTTTTCCTGTCCAAACTACAAACCTTAGGCGTAACTAGAAAAACAAAAGCCCCACCATTCTGGCCGATCTCAACATCCTTTTGCTCTGGCTAACCACTGATTTTTTCCGAGTGCGATCATGAGCATCTGTGCCCGCGCTCTGCCCGCCCGCCCGCAGGCAGGAACGGATCCCACCTGGGGCGGAAGCTCCACCTTCCCAACACACCTCCTTGGTCTTTCTGGCAGGGCTAGGAGTACGGGAGGTGTGAAATCACCTTTCTGTTTTGTCAGGGTTGGGTGTGGCCACCACCCCCTCCACATCTCCTTTTCCATCCCCTCCCTTCCCTTTTGGTGTTCATTCCTCTTCAGCCAAGTCAGGGCCGGGAGGAGTGCTGCCTTGGAGAGCTGTCAGCCTTAGCCTTCAGGGCCTAGTGAGAGAGGCTTTCCTGGTGGAGCTCACTAAGATGGAGAAGTGCTTGATTGTCCGCACCGTCTAGAGGTTGTGGAGAGAGCTCTCAGTGGAAAGCCCAGGAGGGCAAAGTTGGAGCATAGGGGCTCTAGGATGGAAGCCTTGGAGTCAGGAGCAAAGACAGGATTTGCCAATGGAAGTGTTAGGGCTCCTCTCCCTCTTTCCTGGGACGTGACCTGGGAGAATTTCCCCTTTCTTGAGATTGCACATTTTAGTTCACGGTGAATATGGGAAGAGGAGGGCTAGGACATCGGTGAAATTTGTTCATTCCCTAAAACAGAAACAGTGGACTGCTCATCATTTGGCAGTGAGAAGAGAGGGGTACAGGGATGACATTCCAGGGCTTCGGGTGGTCACACGTGTATCTGTGTGTGTTGCCAGTGTACCACCAAAACTGAGGCCCTGTCCCAGTTGTGGAGACGGGAGCGGCTTCAGAAGTCATAGGGTAAGACTGCAGATGTAAGGAAGAGAGCCTGAGGGAAAGCAGGAGCTTAAGTAAGATACCTGGGACCTGTTGACCAAAGAAAGACAAAGAGCTGTGTGGACCCTGGCCTTTACCAGAGGGTGACAAGGATCTCGAGGGGCCCCCTACTGTGGTTCTGCTCAGTGGTTCTCTCTCTGGTTCACGGATCTCTGCCCTGATACAGAACCAGCAGGCAGAGTGCATTTAGGCCTCCCAGGTACCCACTGCAGGGTACTATCTCAGAAGTGGACAGTAGGCAGTTGTGGATTGTTCGTTTGTTTGTTTGAACAAATTAAATATGTTTTTAAAGTTTTATTTTATGCAAGTGAGTGTTTTGCCTGCATACACGGATGTACTCCGTGTATGTGTCTGATGCCAGTGGAGATCAGGGCAGAGCGTGGATCCCTAAGAGCTGGAGGTGTGGATAGTTAGGAACCACTTGTGGGTGCTGAAAACCTAACCTGGATCCTTCACAAGAGCAACAAGTGCTCTAAACTGCCAGTTGTATTTTTAAAAATAGGCCATTGACTTCTATTTTGGCCTCAGCCTAAGACAAGGAATGGTCTGCTTGATATGCGGGCAACTCCCAGCTTCCTGCTTTGCTATAATCTTCCATGGTCAAGTTCTAATTCCAGTCATACTTCACGGGCCCTCCCCTATGACGTTTGGGGGTGTGTGGTCAGAAAGCCCAGACTGATTCCTGCCCTTATTTAGCCACTGCCAGCCACTGTTAAAACAGAGGTATCTTTTAGACTCTTGCCTTGAGATCATCTCTGTTCCCCAGGCAAGGTTCTGCCAAGGGTTGGCTGGGTCATTCAGGAAGGTTCTGGTGCCCGGGCCCTTCTGCTCTCCCACCGACTCGGAGCAATTCCTGTTTCTTATTCCCCATCAGTCAGATGAAGGGAGGTGGGGCAGGCCAGGCACTCTGCATGGGTGCTTGCTGTCCTCAGTGCTGACCACTTGGCCTGGGCCCCCCTGCAAAGAGAAAGGACATCTCTCTCTAAAGGAGGAGGTGACAGCCCATTTCCGGAACAGAGCAACCCTCGACAGGAATATTAGCGATTGATTGCCACCCTTGACTGTCCTCAGGCAGCCGCTCTGATATTGGAAGGAAAATAGAGATGATATCGAGAGTTTTATCTGTTGTCAACAATTGTACTTCTCTTCTTGGCTGCAGCCTGGACAGAGGCCTGTGTCCTGGGAAGCCAGCCCAGGTGGCTTGGCCAGCTTTGTCCAGCCCCTTTCCTGCAGTATCACACACCTTTTCCAAGTCAAAACTCTAACACCAGTTGGCCCTAAATTTAGAAACCAGTAGGGCCTCCAGGGTAGTCAGGAGGGAACAGCTGACTGCCGCCTATGGGGCCCCTCAGAAAATAGCACACAGAACTTCCTCCTTTAGGCTCCTGACTGCCAGGCAAGAAGGCCACTCGTGCAGTTAGAAGGTTGGACTAACCAATGCAAGAGGCCCTCCCTGTTTGCTGTCTTTCCTTTGGGTCTAGGTTTCTGAGATGGCAGCGCAAGTCATCTAGGCCTGTGGAGTGATGGGAGATATGTGTGATTTGGATACTGACCTAGCCACACTTCTGGGGGGGGGGGGGTTCTTGGAGGCCTTGCAGAGTCTAGCCAGGGTGGGTCAACAATCCAGTACCTGGCAGTACTAGACTGGAAAACAGGACATGTTTGAACCAAGTTTATTTGTGACATTCACGCTACAGAACAGAGGTCTTCCCAGCACTGAAGTGCTGACCTGGAGTTCTGACCACACAAAGTCTGAGCAAAGGCCAGCTTGGGCATCCAGGACTGGCACTCTGGAGAAGGGCACAGAGGACTTGGCCACGTGCTTGCTGAATGACCTTGTGCCGGTGCTCTCTATTGCTGGCTCCTACTTTTCCTCATCAGTAGATTGGTGCCGTCTGCACTAGTCAGTCTCCCAACTTTGGTTTTCAGTCTCCGGTGGACTTTACACAATCAAGCAGCGGCGGCATTTCCCCCCTCACAGCTTAACTTGGCCTCACATCTGGCAAGCAGGTTGGTTGGCTTTGGCTAGGCCTACTGGCTTGGCCAGATCTCCTAGTTTCTTGGCCTCAAGGGGAGACTCTTCAGTAAAGATTTCTAGGTCCAGACCTGGACAGTTACAGGACAGCAGAGGGTCATAGAGTATAGACAGCACTGGGTGCAGGCTGTTTCTGTTTTGAAATTGCAGTAATTATCTTCAGTTGTGTATTTGAAAGCATGTAGCTTACTTCTGGTTTGCTCGGTGGTTCTGCCCATGAGGCAGGGCTGGGTAGGAGAGAGAGACTTCGAAAGGTGAAGGACTACCCCACATTGTCCAGTAAATAGTTTGTCCTCAGAGTCTAACCCCTGGCTTTCTGGCCCTTTGTCCACTCTCCGTCCACAGCTACTGAGGTGTCTGTCTGATTGATTGTCTTCTTGAAAAGGCAGCCAGAAACCAAATGGGGTTGTCCGGCAAGTGAGTTCCACAGGAACCTACTGGCAGTGTTGGCTGCACCAGAGGACCTGTGAGAGCATAGAAAACATTCTAGGATGCCTAGCCCCGTCAGGTCATTCATAGATGTGGACATGGAGTCTCGGAGGGAGAAGGTAGCTGGTGTCACTGGGGCCCAGAAAGGTCACAGGGTTAAAAGTAGTGTCTTGTGTGGCTCAATCCTGGATAGCAGAGGGAACCGTCTCCTCTTATCAAAACCTCAGCTCTGGAGACAGTGATTGGTGTTCCCCAGCACCTACTCCAGTGAGGCCTCCTTCTATCACATTCCTCATTTCCAGCTGTGCCAATGCCCCGGAAATAAGCTGAACGCTGCCTCAAAGGACCTGCCTTACCCACCGCCACTATGACAGGTTCCAGGACAAGGCCACAAGGAGGAAAAACTGCACACAGGCTGGAAAATAGGGAAATAAGCAAATAGGAGGAAGAGATCTACAACCCCACCCCTTCCTGCAGACTCAGCGGGAGTCTCCCGAGAGAGGCAGCCTCAAGAGGGCTCTGCCGGTTGTTGACATTCTGCCAAATGGTGGAGACAACCTTGTCTTGTGCGGCTCCAGCCTTGGACTCCATGTCCTTGAGGGCATAGAGAGAAGCTAATTCGAAGCCTTGTGGAGAAGGCAGTTCTACCGTCGGCAGATTTCATGTTGAAGTAGGGAGCTGCTTGACAGTGGTGTGGTGGGAAGCAGAGAGAGGACGCCCAGTAGAGAACCTTGCAGGCCCTGAGCCTTGGGGAGAGTGGTATGTTTCCAGGGAGGTCAACACCAGATAAAGAAGGCATGGCTGGTGGCAGTGGTCAGCTCTAAAAGTCGATGCTGTTTCCTGCCTTCCTCTCCAGAAGAAAGTGGGGAGCAGAGACCACGCGGGCCATTCCTCCAGCCAGAGACCCGCTACCATAGGGTAGACACCACTACTGCCCTGCTGACCACTTCAAGTCTGGGGTGGGGAAAGAATTAAACCTGAGTTTCCTGATTTCTGAAACCCGCTACTAACTTGATGTAAGGACTCGGAGCCAGTAGGAAAGATGATGAAGCGGGGAACGGGGCAAGAACCAGATTCATGGGTGTCAGACATGGGCCCTAAGGTTGGGGAACTCTGGTGAACACTACCAGAGGGAGATGTGGACAGGGGCCATAAGGCGGGACCTCACGGTGAGACACACCACACAGAAGGGTAGGCTGGGGTTAGGCAGTGCTGAGCAGTTTGGAGCGGCAGGGATTGGGGTAAATGGATGTCCTGCCCCTTCAGTCCCCTCCTTGCCTGTCCTGATGCTCAGGCCCTTTCCAGTGGAGCTGTCTTACCTTTTTAGAGGTGGGTTAAAGTCTTCACTCCTGAGGAGATACCCATCTCCTGTCTTCTGGGATTGTATTGACTCAGAAGGTAGAGCTGGCAGCATGGCTGCAGCACGGATGAGGAGTCCCCACTGGGTTGGACAGGTCTGTCTAGAAAGATGGTCCTGGACCGGGCAGAGGACCTCGGACCATGTCAACCTGATTGTCTTTCCAGCTGCTGCCCAGGCTGTTGTCCATGGCTTAAAGGTCTACAGGTGCTGTGTGATCCCACCCCCGGGAGATAGGAGCTCTGTGTCCATTCACCAGCTTCCTGGCCTCCCAGTCATCTGCTTCCAGACTGACAGAAGGCAAGGTTACTCCTGCTGAGAAGGATTAGGGATGAAGTGCCCAGTGCTGGGTCCAAACCTCAGTTGGAGGTGAGGTCCTTCCTACCGTAGCCCTACCCGTTCAACTCAGCATGCTCTGGGAGCGATTGATTAACTTCCCACCTCTCCTCACTGTGATAGAAGCCAGCTGTAGGGTCCCCCAACCCCACCCTAAGAGCAACATACCCTGGATTGCGCTGACGGATTCTTGTGTGTCCTCAGAGAGCCTTCCTCCCTGGCCTGGGACTTAATTTTGTCCTTCTGCTCAGCGACAGAGCCTTACAACCAGTCACCTTTCCTGGCCACCATCACCTCCACAGAGGTCAGGCTATACTCACCCAGTGCCCAGCCTGGTGCCATGCGTCTGCCCAGTGGCAGATGACCGGCACCAGGGCTCCTAGCAACCGTGGACAAAAGGTTATTCCTGACGTGCCAGGCTGCCAGAGCGGCTGGCTGGGGCTTGGCTGGTACTCCTGCCAGTGTGCATGTGTGTGGACAGGTTTGTGTCTGCACACTCCAGCTGCCTGCCCGCCCTCCCTCTCAAAAAAAAAAAAAAAAAAGGCGCACTCCACATGTAGTGCCGTAACTCTCACTGATGAAATGGAAAGTTGAACATAAATCAATGTCTGCCTCCCTGTTAGCTATGCGTCAGCAGTCAGCGCCTGGGAGATTTGCTCAGTAACAAAGCCCCCAGCGGCTCTGCAGGCTGCGACTGCCCCCTAATGCAGGGCCAACCCCACACTGTGGAGCCCTGCTGGTTGCCTCCAACACCACACAGCCCCATCGGTGCCCTCCTTCCCAAGGAGCAGGAGACCCCAGGCAGGCAGCCTAATGGCTGCTCCCTGCCCTTGGCAGGCCTTACTTCTCAAGCCCGGCATTTATGCATCTAATGCCTGGTGGCCCGGTGCCTACTGCTGCTGCTTTTTAGCCCTGCATTTTATACGTGGGTTTCTTTTAGCACTGAGTTCTCTTGTCTGCCTCTGAGATCCGATGGCCTGTGCCGCTAGCCAGCTACCCGAGTCTCCTGCTCTTTCCTTTCCCCAGTAGGAGTCTCTTGTGAAGGTGCTCCCATTTGTGGGAGCTACTTCCTCTATAGCCTATTGCAGGGGGAGACATTCACTGCCTGGCCTGCCATCACATCAGCAAATTGTATGAGGTTTTCCTCCTTAACGGAAAAGAGGTCAGACTTGCTTAGCCCTTGTAGCAGAAGGGGTTTGAGGAAGAGAATTCCGGCAGAGTCCTGTGCAGTACACAGATGACCCAGGATGGCCCCCTGGGTCAGCGAAATTATATTTGCTCCCTGGGAAGATAAAGGTTCCTGTCCCGGGACAGGATTCAGAAGCAGTTCAACCGTCTAGTGTAGCCTGAGGACTGGGGATGTGGCAGGGCCCGCCACATGAGCTTTGGGTCTGCGGCCCGTTTCCATGTAGCGTTCCCCTACCCAGGCATGAAGGCCTCGACAGTGGTGAAGCCTCCATCCCAGGCCCACCAAGCTTCTGTGAGCTTTCTCCCAGAAAATCCCTGTCTCTTGCTAAGAATAAATGGCGGTGAATGAGGTATTAGGAAGAGACAGGCACAGCTTTCATGAGGTGCCAGCTCTGTGCTAGGTGTTCGGCCCCTCAACCCAGCAGGTGACAATGATGTCAGCTCTGTGTGCGGGCAGGGTAGGTGTGGAGCAGCTCCAAGCAGGGCCTTGAGAGCAACAGGGCCTTGTCTCTCCCTGGTGACAATGTGGGCAGTGCTTGAGGTGCCGTAGGAGCCCTGCACTTTCTCTCTGTGCTGGAGGGTGATGGGCTAGACCCCACTGTCTGCAAATTCAGAGTTTCTTAGTGTTGCTGGAAGGCGAGGAACAGCCACAGGTCCATGCAGGCAGGGCCTGGGGAGCCTTCTGTTGCTCTGGATCAGGCAAGTACCCAACCCTCCTTCCTCCATGAAGCAGTGTATCCTTCCTGGTGCCTAGAGTTGCTCCAGAAAACGCAGCGAACCTCTCTGTACTTCAGTTGCTTCACCTTGTATTTGGGGTCGACGATCTAGCCATGACTCCTTGGGGCTGTTTGTGAAGTTGCACAGGAAAGCCTGCCTGGTGCTGGCTGCTCTGTACCCACCAGCATTGGGATGCTTGCTGTCCCACTGACAGGGTTGGTGCCTGTGAGACGCCCATCCCATGTGGCCGTTTAGTGAGGCAGCTTCCCAAATCCTTGCTGAAGTCTGCCCACTTGGTTTTGGCCACCCGGACTCCTTGTTCTTCGGTGTAGCCAGCAGGAGCCTACAGGGGAAATGAAGACAGGGAAAGGAGTTGTGGGTTCAGGAGCCTCCGCTTCTGTTCCTAGCCGCCTATTCCTGTGAGCGTAACGGAGACCTGCTCTTGGACCCCAGGGACATCAGGTTATGCTGCCAGAATCTTCCTGAGCATCATTTGAGTTTCGTTTTCCCCTTGCCTGTAAAGCAGAAACAGCTCTTCACCAGCTGCGAATTGAACCAAAGCACCTGAGAATGGTTGAAAATCTACAGGGTTCCTTCCCCAGAGGCCAGCATTCAACCATTCATTCATGTAGCACACAGGCTCACTTGATAGCCTTCGGCCTGGGCTCTGCTAGGCCTCCAAGTGGCCATGGCACACTTGTCAGATGCCATCCTAGACTGCCATGTCAAGCACTCTTCCTTTCCATGGCGTCCTTAATTATTAAACTCTGCATTTCTTAGTACAGCCTCTGGAGCCCTGTCTGGTGTGCCCCTGCTCTCCTCACCCCACTGGTACAGCAGCTCTTGGTCCCCAGGGAAAGGGTCAGACCTGTTGCTCTCAGGGCCCATCTCTGTCCCTCCATCAGTCTGCGAGAAGACTCTTGGTTCTTAGGTCATAGTCATTCAAGAAGGCTCTGACATGCCCCTGTCCTTGCTTCAAGGGACAAACCCAACACACGGATCTATTCAGGTTCCTCTTCCTGAAGTTAGTCTTAGCTAACCCTCATAAACTTACTCTGGAGTGGTAGGAATGGTCAGAGAGTCTGGAAATTTGTGATCTGATCCTGCTTTCTAAGTCCTGGTCCCCAGTCACATTCTAGGGAATAGTCGTGGGAAGCTCAGGGGAAACCATCTCCCAGGCTTGCCTGCTCTGCTGTTGAAGGGCCTTGAATCGCGTGGGACTCCTGAGAGGGTAGCAAGGAAAAAAATAGGGTGTTCCTGAAGAACTCTAAGAGGCGGACAGGATGGCGAGTGACAGCCTCACGTGTTAGCAGCTGCCTCATGGTGATAGGTGGCTCCTGTCAATGACCTGAAGACTGACACCGCACACTCATGATTGTCTCGCCGCCATGTTAGGATTGTCAGAGGCACACAGGCCAGGCCTCTGCCACAACCCTGGCTTCTTCCGTTACCCGAGAGTACTCCCGTGCTGCTGCCAAAGTCCTCCAGGGACTGTGTATGCTACTCTCGAGAGCAGGCATTTCAAACCTGTCACTTCACCCTAACTGAGGAGAGAACCGAGTCCCAGGTCACCCCGGCACGTCAGGAAGGAAGAGGCTTGAGAAATCACAGAACTACTAAGGGAGCTGCTGGAGCAAAGTGCAAACCACTGGCCTCCTGGTCTGTCCTCAGATCCTGATGTTTGGTGGGTGCTGGAGGCTGAATTCTGGGCATTTTGGATCTGTGGCTTCCAGAGCCGGGTCACCACCCACTTCCTGGTGGGTTGTGTCGTCTGTTGAGCTGTGAGTATTAGGTTGGGAGAGCTGTGTGCACAGGTGAGCCTGAGGGCTCTCTGGGTAGATGAGGCCACACCTCTTTAACATGCACCCCACCTTCACTGTGCTGTTGTGATCAACAGCGGGAGCCAGCTGCTTCGGTAGCACTGTCTTAGTTTCAGAGCAAATGGCAGTTTTAGGGGGCGGGAAGTAGAGTACTCTGGCAAAGCAGGAATAATCTCCCAGTGTCCCGAGGAACCAGTGTAAGTTACTATCAGGATCCATCTCTCTTCCAACTTATTCCCAAAACATTACTGTGAACAGAAGCCAGAGGAAAGGTCTGCCGTCAGGATCCTGCTAGAAGCCATCAGGGGCAAGACTGGGTGTGGGGAGCGTGACCTGGTCAGGGCTGAGGCAGATCCCAGCAAGGCCACAGAGTCCACTCACAATGCGAAGATAACGGCTTTCCTCTGCCCCCTCGTAGTTGGCAAGAGATGAGAATTAGCACCCTGGACAGCTGTCATGATCACTGCTTGCGTCAACACCCCTGCCACCAGCATCCTCTCTGATGCTGTAGTGCTCATACTTAGGCTTTGGTCTCCCTTCAGGCTTCATGTCCTGGGGGAAAGGCAGCATGCTGCTTGTTCGTGTCTCCAGTGCTTAGCGTACACTTGGCACAGAAGATGGTACCCAGCAGTCAGATGAACTGCTATGTGCAGGTTGTGGGTCCTGCCCATTAGTCCACATACTGGCTTTGTCCCTAAAAAAGGTGGCCACTTACACAGATAACAGACACACAATGTCCAGCAGGGAGACCTTCCCCCAAGGTCTTACTGGCTCCCCATATCACCTCTCCTCTTTCGTCCCATCCCAACCCGTGCATTCATGAGGCCTGGCAAACCCAGAGACTCCTCCACAAACCTGAGTCCTTTGCAAAGGGGCCAAGCAATCCAGACCTGCCGAAAGAATGCAAATGCTCATGCCCCAGACAGGAGAAGCCCAGCACTGTAGCAGGGATAAAGTAATTGAGACGATTGACAAGGAGGGGCTCTGGGAACACAGGTAGGGGTGCACCTGTGGAGGCCAAGGTCAGTTTCTAAGAGGCAGTTTTCTTCTTCCACCATGTGGGTCCAAGGGTCTAGCTCAGGCCATCAAGCCTGGCTGCAAGTGCCTTAACGCATGGAGCTGTCTCCCCAGCCCCTGAGGCTGGCTGTTATGCTCCAGTGATGGAATACAGTTTATTCAGGACTAAACGTCCTGGTGGGGGGGTCACTCATTCTGGCTGTCTACAGTGGGCTAAACCTTGGCTGCGGTTCCTTAACAAAGTGCCCCAGTATGTCGTGCCTTCCCCTCATTTCAAACTCTCGGTACAGCTGAGGCTGTCTCTGAACACTTGGTCCCCCTGCCCTCACCTCCCAAGTGCCACTGCCCTTCTTGACTCCATTTTAGCTGGTTTTTATTTCCTTTGTCCTTTAAGGAAGACATGAGCTTTAAAGCCACAGAATATGTGTATAGTATTGCGTTTTTCCTGGTAAGTTAACGAAGGTCTGAGTTTTCCCTCATCAGCCTTGAGAACCATGAGCTCATTCAGGGATCGGAAGACCGTGCTTGTGATTGGCAGGCTAGCAAACGTTCAAGGCTTTGTGAGCCATGTTTCAACTCTCAGCTCTCCCGGTTGGAGCACAAAGGCAGCTGCATACAGTGTATAGATGCGCGTGGCTGTGTCCCAGTAAAATTTTACAAAGAGCCGGCAGGCTAGATTTCTCTCTGAGCTTACTGTAGTGTGGGCTGCTGGCTGTGCCCCTGGGGTCTTCGGGCTGCCATTCACTTCAGCCTCCACCTGAAATAGGCATGGTGTGGCAAAGGACTGAGTCTGAGCATGTGCCTTCATGGCTGAGCCATGCCTACCCCTCTCTCTGCCTGAAAGCGCTAAGCATAAATTTCCTTCCCGTAGGGCTAGCAAGACAGTCGCTGTCATGATTGGAGGAAGACGTGGAACTTCCGTTCTCCCTCCTTCCCCTTTTCTTGTAGCCGTCATCTAGCTGGGCATGGTGGCATATTCCTTTAATCCCAGCGCTTAGGAGGCAGAGGCAGAAGCAGGCAGATCTCTGAGTTCAAGGCCAGCCAGGGCCACCCAGAGAAACCCTGTCGAAAACAAACAGAAAACGTCACCTACTGGCTCATGAGGCAAGTGTGTCACGAATGTGCCGAGTAACCTCATCTTGAGTGTCCCCGTGTGTCTTAGCAGGCCCCCTTGGGAATCACATTCACCGTGAGTCATCTCTTTTGCCCAGCGCTGTGCTGACATCATGAAGAGACGCACAGGGAAGAAGGGGGTGACAGTGGCTTTCCTTAGCTCAGGTAGCAAGCAGTGGTCTCTGCTTGTCCTCCCCAATGTTTCCCCAGAGTGAGAATGTCACCGTGCATTTCTTCTCAATCTTGACTGGTGACTTCACCATCCCAGGAAGACGGCCTCATCCCACTCCTCCGTCCCACGCCCACAGTTCGTCGTGTTGTGGGTTTATCCGGAGGGCATCGGGCACACCTGCCTGGTGGCAAGCCTTGGGAGTCGGGTTCCTAACCCAGCTTCCAGAAGATCCCGAACTGGGCATGCACACAGATTTCACGGTCCCTCACCATGGGATCTGCTCTCCCCAGATATGTTTTCCCATTAAAAAAAAAAAAAAAAGGTACTTTCCCAAGGGACATATTGAGGCAGGACAGAAAGACAGCTGTCCTGGGCCAGGTTTTCAGGTTTGCTGGTGCAGATTTAAGTGAAGAAGTAACTCCCCTTGCCCCGAGCACTGGTAGAGTTGGCCTGTCCTTCTCCCATCCTGCCAGATGTCCATCTCCAATTCCTGTGGGGCAGAGGGTGACGCTGACCACAGCTGCAGAGGCAGGCTGTCTGTGGCTCACGGGCATGCCTTGGTCCTCCGGACGTTGTAGGCCGCAGCCCTGTCTGCTCACATTGGTGTCCAAGTAACAAGTGGATTGTCTGGGAAGCGCTTCTGCTATATGTATAACCATTGTGATTTTACCCTCCCTCATCTGCACCAACATGTCCAGTACATAGGTGGACAGCGGTGCCACAGGGCCTTCGCGCTGTACTGCTGGGTCAGGAGAGGTGGGCGTGTTATGGGGTCTCACTTCACCTCTTAAAACTACATCCTCAAGTCCCCTTTCCAACGGCCTTCTCTGAGGACAAAAGTCAGATCTGGCCTGGATAATAGTGACAGTATAAGTCCAAAGCCCTGTCCCAGCCCCGAGGACCAAGTATGAACAAAGAGCCTGGATGACAGGTAGCCGAGGCCCTGGGCCACACGCTATGACTCTAATCCTGGTTCCACAGCCTTACCCTTACGCCTGCACCTTCCAGGCCTGTGCAGGTACTCTTGAGGGAGTGTAGGCGGCATTTAAGAAAGGAACACATAATTTGTCTCTTTTTTTTCTCCTTTAAAAATTAGCGTATGTTTACATTTGTTTGATCGTTTTTTATATTAAAGAGCTATCATCCTTTACCCCAAAGTCATTTAAAGTGCCAACTTAGTCAGTCTGTTGATGTTCACATGCCATCATGGTTCCTCAAGCCCTTAAAGAATTAAGAGGTACCGCCTAGAGCTTCTTAAGGGCCCTTGATGTAGCTGTGTGGTCACACACCCAAAGCTCGCTCGCTGCACAGGCCCTACCCTGGCCGTCCTCATGAGGCAAACAGTAATAATTGTTGCCCCAGAGCTTTGCACACACCACCACCTGACAAGCAGGACATCGGTGGAGGCTGGCAGGATGAGCTGAGTTTTCCTCAGGCTCTGGACTTTCAAGGCAGGACAGCCTGACCCAGGCCAGAGCCAGCAAGCCACACTGCCATTTTCCCTGCCAGACAGCTCAGAGGCCCGTTGTGAGTGGGGTCACACTGCCACAGTGTCTTATATAGACGGTCCCGTTTCTCTTAGGGAGACCTGAGGCTCAGAGAATTCGACTCACCACACCCACGTCAAGGATTTGCCCTAGCGCATCTCTCAGAAGCTTCAGTACAGGTCATAGCCGGAATGTGGCAGGAGGGGCTCCCGCTGGCAGTTGTGAAGTGCTTTTCTGCGAAGACCTCCGATCTCCAAGCTGTGGGAGTGCTGCTCCCTACCATGCTGATGCTCATAAAGGCCTTTTCACTAAACCGTCAGCGTCCAGGCTGTAAGGCTCTGCCAAACGGCTAAACACTCGCCTCGATCACACCCGTAACAGCCTCCCAGGCCTTGCCTAAGTGGCTCTCACAAGCTGCTGGATATAACACTATTCAGTGCTGAAATTACAGGGGGAAAAGAAAGAAAGAAAAGGACGTGTGGGGGGTTCAGGTGTCTGAAGGCAGCTATCTAGAGCCAGCTGTGAGGGAAGGGCAAATCCATTAACAGGGTCGGGGTGGTGCGAAGGCCATGGATATATTTTCCACCTTTTCATAAGGTTGAGGAGCAGGAATTGTCCTTGGCTTGGCTCCCCCTCGCCTCAGGTCCCCTGTCACCTGCCACAGACAGTGAAGACGGTAAAAATAAGTCTGTTCTTCTGCAGGACTGTACTGTATTTCCCATTGCAACTCCTCATAGAGCAGACCTCCATCCTGTAGCCACTCTGGGCCTCAGTTTACCTCTCTGAACAGCAAAAGGGAACTGAGCATCATTTCTAGAGTCCTATGGGATTTGCCAGCTCTCCGCCTTTCCTGTCATTGGGTTATTTTCCCAACTGGGCCAGGAGGTCCCCTGGACACAGTCTCACGGGCTGGCAGGGTGGAGGGCCCCCCCAGATCCCTGGTTCCCAGAATCAGGCTCTAAAACCTGCCTCCCTCACCTAGTAACTACAGTGCAGTTGAGTGTGTTCCCCTTTGTGGGCTTTGTAAAGTGGCATGGCTGGCGGGCCTTACACTGCAGAGCTTGGGTTAAGTGAGCTGGGGCAGGCAAAGGTCTCATGCCTGGGTTACCAGAATTGGTTTTGCTCATCAGTGAGAGGACAAGAGGCCCAGTGATAGAGCCAGCTAGAATTTGAACCCAGTTCTTTTTTTTTTTTTTGAACCGAGCCCTGTTACTTTAAAAATAGATGTAAACTAGGTGGTGGTGGCACACCCTTTTAATCCCAGGTCTCTGGAGGCAGAGGCAGGTGGATCTCTCTGAGTTCGAGGCCAGCCTGGGCTACAAAGCAAGTTCCAGGACAGCCAAGGATATATAGAGAAACCCAGTCTCAAAAAATCCAAAAATAAATAAATAACAAAATTAAAAAGTAAAAAAAAAAAAACAAACATGGAGATAGAGACATAGTGTGTCAGAGAGCCCTGAGTTAGGAAGCTTAGCTCAGCAAATAGCTGCTTCCCGGTAGTCGTGAGCAAGTCCCATCCCAATCCGAGACTCTCCTTCCCTAGAGATGAAGAACATTAGTGAAGGAGACAGCAGTCTGTCAGCATGTCAACAAGTGATTGCTATAGCAGTCTGTAAACAAGTGATGGCTGTAGCTGGCCTCTACCCTAGTGCTGTGCAGCTCTTGTGGCAGAAACACCCCAGCACCTTTTAGGACATGGATCTTGGCCAGCTAGGCTTCTAGACACAGCTGGTTTAGGTTCTTCATAAAGCTTGCAGCAGCTGAACCCCAGGAAGGTCCATGGAGAACTTTGTCCTGCCTGGAAAACTGATCACTGGGACACTCTCCTCCCATCTCAGCGAAGGTCAGAAGCTGCCAGCAAGGGTTTTGCTCATCCGTTTTGTCCTACTTCCTGTGTGGTGCTCTGCCCAAGCAGACTGGAAAGACCATCAGGTTCTCTTTCTAAACCAACCTGCAGCTCTCTGTGAAAACGCTGGCTGGAAGATGAGGCCACTTGTTTGTGGCCTAGGGAAATGGCAGTAGAGCACTCACCTCCTCTTGGAGACAGCAGTGGATTGTCTTCACAGCAGCAGAGATTTCTCTGAACGTGATGCTAGGTGTCATTCCTGAGGATATGGCAAGCTATGTAGGGCTCCTTCAGGGGTGTTTCAGACAATCTGAAGGACACAGCCCAGACATGCAGCGTAGTAAAACATTCTCCAAGCTGAGGGCAGATGGTAGGGGTACGGAGACATGAGCGAACTTCTGGCAAAGCTGTTTGCTTCTGACCCAGCTGCAGGCTCCTAGAAAGGCCAGAGGTTTGTGCCCTCAGGGAGATGATTTTATTGTCATCTGAGTTGAGGTTGCCATGGGGTTTGCTCTCAGGGCTATCTCTGTCATTCCTGCACCAGGATTCTCTGACTCATCTTCACAAGGAGACAGGACCCCCCCCCCCTTCAGTGCCCATTCCGTCCCTGTCCACCACATGCCCTCAGGGCCTCACCAGCAGCCACTGTTGCATTTCTATCTTGGTGAAAGACTTGTTCAGAACCACCAGCCTTGTACCCCAGGGTGTCTCTCTGTGAGGATCTAGCCTGCTGCCACTAGCCAGGCTTCAGGCCTGGGGTTGGTTAGTGAGCCTCAGGTCAGCGGGCGCTTGCGGCCCTAAGGTGAGAGCACCTGTGAGTGCTTCACGTTTTCTGTGTTCAGCAAGTGAAGTAGCCACCGGGGACCTGCCCAGTGGGCACACAGGTGCAAGGGGCTTGCCCACTATGGACAGCTCCTACCTAGTGGGCACACAGGTACGAGGGGCTTGCCCCAAACACTCTGCTTGCTCTGCGGACACATTTGTGTGACCAGGGAGGGAGCCAGGACTGTTAGGGGGAGGCATTCCCTGTTGCCAGGAGCCGGGGGACCAGCAGACAAGCCTTTGCCCCCTCTTGGCAGCTGGACCTTACCCTTGAGCTCTCTTCCTCCGTTCTTTTTCATTTTCTTTTTTTGGGGGGTTTGGCTTCAAATTATCTTGTTTTGTTTACATTACACCCAAGTTTTGTGGTACAAAAGACTTGCAGGTGCAAATATGTCCCGCCTTCATTAACTTCCCCTCCCTTTTTAATTTATGTGATTTCAATTTTCCTTCCCTGTACTGTTAATTAGGGGACCCTCTAATCAGTGCCATTATCACAGTGGTATTCATGTTTAGGAAAGCCGCTAAACAAATGCTTGCAAAATTGCTAAATGGCTAATTAATGTCTGTTAATTAAGAAAATTGCTCATGGTAACAAACCATGCCGTTGCTGGCAGCCGCTAGAAAGACACACACTTGTTGAAATCAGTAGCGTGGCAGGTAGAGGAACATCTGCTCCTCCGAGGGGAAGTGAGCATCCCCTCACTTAGCCAGGAAGCTCTAGGTCTGTTCCCGGTGGTGCCCTCGACTGCTGGACAGCCCTGGCCTCTCTCTCTGTTTGTTTGGTTGTTTTTTTTTTTTTTTTTTTTGCACACCTCTTTGTCGTCTCTACCTCACCCTCACCCCCACTTCTCCCTGGCCCCCCGGCTCTGCATTGAGCCCCTCAGTGAACAGAGCGTGGCTGCCTGGCTCTGAACCAGACACTGCAGCTAACTTGCTTCCTTTATCCTTCACGAACGTCTGGAGTTTTCCTGTACTCAGGGACAACTCCGGTGGAGAAGGAAGGTGCATTGGGGTGTATAGCTCATGTCCCTGTCCTGAATGCAGGTCCCAGTGGCCTGTTGGGCCAGAAGGGCAGAAAGGGCTTCAAAGGTTAAGTCTGTGACCCACAGTAGGAAACTTTTGTGGTGCTGTCTTCTAATCCGCATACACGTAGCTCTCTCTCTCTCCCTCTCTCTCTTAGTGTTTGCACTTATTACGTTGAATTTAGCACCTAGTGGCAGGTTACAGCCTGTGGTTTGACCAACTCTGGGTTAAGTGAATTCATCTCGTATGTTTGGTTGAGAGTAGAGGTAAGGGAAGCCCAGAGCTCTGGATCAGCTTGGAACTTCGGGAGGCTCGCCATCACCTCTTGTGGAAAGTGGCCCCTCCACCCACCGAACCACCAAGCAGTGATAACCCCCACGCTTGTTCCACATGACCCTCTGAGAGCTTGTGTGGCAGTGATCGGGTCTCTCCATCTCTTGAGACCCAGTTTCCTCACTTGTGAAGGTTGAAAGGAGCGATGCCAACATACAGAGCTAGTTTGAACTGTAAGCGAGTTCATGAACCACAGAGCCCTGGCACTGCCCACACTGGGCGGACCCTTCGTGACTGTCTGTATCCCCCCTCGGCTTGGAACCTAGGCCATTGCTCCTCTGCCTCTGTCCATGTTTGTCCATCATTCCCTCTGTCCCGCTTCCACTGGGAGGCCCTTGATGGACACTGCCCCCAAATGAACTGTTTCCTGTCTCTGAGGCTGTGAGCTCCTTGAGGGCAGAGACTCCACCTGCTTCCTCCCGTGTCCTGTGAAGGTGATAACTTGCAGGCATTGCATCTGGGTCCAGGGGTCCTGTCTACACCATTGTCTGAGTCAAGCAGCGTATTTAACATGGCAAAGTCCGTTCCGTAGTAGCCTGTGTCTGGCCCTTGCTCCTGCGTGCTTTGATGAAGGTGCTTTGTTTTCTTTTTATTTTTTTTCGTGTTTTTTTTTTCTTTTTAATTTTTATTTTTTTCCGAATCCCCTGTGAATGTACTGGTCAGCCCCCCTCCCTCCCGCCTGCCCGCCGTTGTTCGCCATTGAACCAGGACCTAAGCAGCGCTCCACCACCCCCTGCCAGCCACAGCCCGCCACCCGCACGCCCGCCACCACTCTGCGTTTTGGTTTAATTTTTGTTCTTTTAAGCTTCTTCTGCGCTTCTCCATGTGCTGTGATCTATAACCTGCCTCTACTGTCTGGCCTCACAGGGTCCTCCGGGGTCACAGCCCTCGCCGCACGCACAGCCTCCACCTCACAATCCCAGCGGCATGATGGGACCCCACAGTCAGGTAAACGCACTGTGACTCGCCGGCCGCTGGCCGGGGGGCGCGGGGCAGGAGGAAGGAGAGAGCCGCGGAGGAAAAACAAAAATCAAAATGTGCTCCAGCATTGCCTTCCAGTCACGATTGACAAGTTTGACTTTAAAATATATTGATATATATTTTTCTAAATACAGTCTTCATTTCTTGGACATCCCACCCAGTTTGGATATGAAACCAAGAGAAAAGAAACAAAACTATTTCTGTGACCTTGTCAGTGGCCTTTACGTTTTTTGTTTTTTCCTCTCTCACTTTTGTTTGGTTTTGAGTTTGGTTAACCATTTGTTTGTGACCAAGGCTGCATCCCTGGCCTTTTCTTTGTGCACTCTCGCTGCTGAGAAAGCTTTGTCGCCCATTTCCCTGCATCAAGTTAGGGAGCCCGCTGTCCCTGACTGTTCCTTTTTTCATCGTGTTTTCCCATAAGTCCTTGCTCCCTCCCCACTCCTCCCTGGTTTTTCCGTGTGGGCTTGTGCGTGTGTGCTTGTGTGTGCGTGTCCTGCTCTGTCTGCAGACCTGGAGATGTGATGTCTTGCTCCTTTTTCTTGTTGTTTTCTTTGCCCTTGTGGAGAGCAGAGGTGGCCTCCTTTGCCCTGCATTGATTTAACTGGTCTGCGTCCTGTGTGAAGTCCCAGCTGCCGCCCTCCACCCAAAGTAGATTCCTGCAAGCCAGTGCAGGCTGGGAGACGTGTTGTGTGGATCTTTTGTTCCTCTGCCCAAGGGAAGTTTTGCCTGGAAGGAAGAAGCTACCGGACTAGAGAGAGCTTAAAAGATCACTAGTTGTCATAAACTGGACTTTGCAAAGTGCAAAGCATTTGTGTTTGTCACCATACAGTAGTTCAGGCTATCATTGAACTAATTCCCTGTAATTGCAGCCTTTTATGTCACCGCGATATGCAGGCGGCCCCAGGCCCCCGATCAGAATGGGAAACCAGGTACAGTACCTGCTCTTGTTTTCTCTTCCCTCTTAGCCATCTAAGGCCTAGGTCAGCCTGGACTCAAGTCGAAAGTAAGGTGCAAGGCCAAGGGTTGGAGTAATAGGCTTCAGGGTCGGGAAAACTAGCCCACGGTCCAGCATTTAACCTGCCTGTCACAGGGAGCCTCATACAGCCTGTATTCAAATAGCAGCAGCTGCTGGGATTGCAGGGACCCGGCTCTTCTAGAGAAAGTGGTAATGAAGAAAGTGGTTCCTTCAGCCCCTTCCTGGAAGAAAGTCTTCCTCCTTAATGAAGTCAGTTGACAATGTGCTTCCCCTCCCCCCCCCCCCCCCGGAAGCTTTTGAGAATTGCCAAGGCTGGTAAATATAATCTTGCTCTTAGGGGAGAACTGCCCTATAGGAATGCTTCCATCAGGAGCCTGACTGCAGAAGAGGCAGGGTATTTGTGAGGTTTCCAGCAGTCTGCCTCCTTCCCCAAAACAAGGGGGCATTTGTTCATATAATTAGAAAAGTACTCTGCTCACAAGGAGGGCTTTTCAGCCCAGGGTCCTGCACCTTCCTTTGGTCCATCCAGGTTGGCAGTTTGGGGTAGGCTGGAGAAATGGGTGCTTGTATGGTCTTCCATGGTCCAGCCCTTCAGAGTGGACTGCTGAAGAAGGGCTCATGTCTTTACTGAGGACGGACGAACAGACAGGTACAACCTGATGTAAGCATCAGGGAGATTTCTCTCAGTGCCAAAATATTTTTTTAGCCAGAATTCTTCCAATGACTTAGCAAAAAAAAGTCTTCCAAAAAAAAAACACCTGCCAGCATTGCCAGTACAGCCGGAGCTGGGAGTTTAGTCGCCTATATTGGTGTTCTCTGAGGAAAGAAAGCGCAGTGACAGGATATGGGGACTGTGGAGGAGTCTCTTGCACCTTGCTGTTTCCCTTTCCCAAATTCCTTTGTTTCCTGTTTTCTCCAACACAAAGGGGGGAAGATTTAGACAAAGGGAATTGAGAAACCCAGCTTTTTTGAGCAACAAGGGCTTCTTGGGTACCTCGCAGATGAGAGAGCAGAAGGAGGCATGGAGGAGAGACTTCTAAGGAGGGCTCTAGAAGAACAGGCTGGCCTCCAGGGGCATTTCTGTTCCTGGTGGGCCTCTGAGGGACACACGCAGCAAGATTAGGGCCGCCACCTACAAGGCTACGTTCCCTTCTCAGGTATGAAGGCACCAGCCTTCTAGTGTGTAACCTGCTTCTCGTGGCCATCAGTCACATGGTCTCCCTCCCCTACTACAGATCCCAGATGGCCCTATTCCCATCTTGGTTACCCCACTGAAGACGGTAATTCCCAGACCCCTTAGCCTAGGCCCCTAGCTAAAACCCCTGGCATGAAGCAGATTTAGAAGCTTGGAAGAGTCTTGGACAAAAAGCAGCTGTTGTTGTAGTTCTCTGGACAGAATAGATGCCTTTACTGGGGATCTAGGAGGTCCCAAGTCCCTGATCTCCATTAAAAACCACCAGCCTAGGTGACTCATAGTTCAGGAACTTAAGGGGAAAGAGGAGAAAATGAGAGAGGTCAGGATGGCTAAATTTGGGGTACAGGGACTCAGCCTCACCAGGTCCCCAGGCAGTGCCAGCACCACTTTGTGACCCTGAAATGCAGCCCGGCCAGAGGAGGTGAGTGGCCGTCATAAGACCTCTTTGGCCTCGCCTCCTGCTCCTGTTCTGAAGCTGGGAAGCAGGGAGGGTCCGTCCCTGCCTTTCCCACCTCCTGTTGAGCATGCCTGGCATTCACTGCCAGCCAGAGGAGAGAAGCTCCGCTCAGTTGTCCTACAGTAGTGGCCCGTCACGGGCCCCCAGCCTTCACAAGCATTGGGTGTGGCCCTCTGTCACCAAGGCTTTTCCTCCTGAAGTCACGAGCTCCTCTTTGGCCTAACGGTCCCCTAGGACACCTGGCCCAGCCTCTGTTGCTCTCTTGTTTTTCACACTGCAGCTGGAATAACTTCATCCCAAGTAAATTACTTTTCGTCTGTTTTTGTTTTAATAGCATCCTATCTTTTTTGACAGGTGCTTAAAGAGCGGGCCACCTTTAATCATCCTGCTTCTCTTCCAGTAGCTGCTTTGCCACCTCTGTGGTTTGAACAGGTGGAGGCTAGGAGGCCTGGGTGGCTCTACTGCCTCAGGCTCAGGCTCTTAGAGCTCTGGACCCTAGTTAACCCCACCTGGATCTTGACGGCCCCCTTCCCTGCTTCCGCTTTTAAAGGGTGAAACTCTCTCTGGTGATAGTTTTAACCAGGGACCCCCTCTAAGTCCTTGTTATTTGGAGGCGTGCCTAAAACGAATGATATCTCTGAAGCAAAAGGAAGGCAGAGCTGATAGAAAACCGCCCCTTGGGTGGGGGTGAAGGGTGAATCCAGAGCACACTTGTTCCGGACTGCAGGTGTGTGGGTTCAGGCGGAGAGCCCAGCCCCCCCCACACACACACTTTACTCTCACCTGATGCTACAGTTTTGACTAACACTTGCACAAATGGCCTGTCCTGCTTTCCAGAGCTAGCAGACCCTACCCACCTCAAAAGGATAGTCTCAGGAGGCCATGAGTAGCCCCATCTGGCCAGGTTGGGGAGGGGCAGGCAGACGCATCTTCTCCCTCTCTGACAGTATAAGCAGCAACTCAGGCTTTGTCTCCTGTCTCTTTCAGCCTCCAGGAGGAGTTCCTGGGACACAGCCATTGCTGCCCAATTCTATGGATCCCACACGACAACAAGGTAGAGAGAGGGTGCAGTCGGGGTGGGGTGGCCCAAAACGTTGGCAGGCCCCTCTTTGCTCTACCCATGACAGCTCATGGCACATCCATTTTCTCACACAGGTCACCCCAACATGGGAGGATCAATGCAGAGAATGAACCCTCCCCGAGGCATGGGACCCATGGGTCCTGGCCCACAGGTAACCAGCTACCTGTTCATCTGTCTGTCTTGTCTCCCCTGCCATCTGTGTGCACCCGCCTTCTCTCCTTTTCCCATAGTCCGTCAGTCTCCCACATTTCTGGCTCTCAGCTGAAAACAAGGGCACATTCAGGCCCCTAGCTCACCTCCCTGCATGTGGGATGCTGGGTGGGAATGACGCCCCCCGAGAACCTGAGCACAGGGCACGGCCAGAGAACCATCTGGGCAGCCGACCCTTCCAGGGGGAGTGTCCCAGCATGCAGCTTGAGGGATTTGGAAAGGAGGGGTTCTAGTGTCACAAGCTGTGATGTAGGGGTCTCTAGGAATCTAAAGCCACTTCCCACCCCTAGGGGGTTCCAGGACTGCCTTGTGACTCGGTGGTGGTTAAGTCAGGTGAGTGCTGGTGGTGTCCTCGGATGAGTCACTTTGACATCTCTGGACTCCAGTAGGCGCTTTTGCCACCTACCAGATGAGAGCATTTGCGTCCCTGGGGCAGCCGTGTTCCTCGGCACCCACTTTAAACCACAGCCAGCTTCATTGCCCCCAGGCTTCTGCTCCTCCTCAGAGGTGTTGCCAACCCTCCCTCTTTGGGTTCCCTCTTCCAGTTTCAAGTTCCTCTGGGGCTGAAGTCCTCCTAGGCTCTGGCTTTTGTAGGGAAACCCACAGACCCAGAGACTGTCCATTCCTTCCCAGAATCCCCCAGCAAACCAGCCTGCTGCCTTTTCAGTGGTGTTGAGAGGTTTTAGGTCAGTCCTACGCCAAATCCTAAAGGGAAGAAGGGCCACAGCAGTCGTGACTTGTGGGGTCTTGTTTTAGTCTCCCACGGCTGGTGTTTTTCCCCTTCCTGTCATCCTGAGCCGACTACAGGACTGCCCCTGGACAGGGCAACAGGCAAGATTTGAAAGCACAACATCCTCTCTCAAGAGTCAGGAGTGGGTCTCTGTTCCCTTTAGCCTGAGCCATTTGGTATCCACTGCTGGTGAGGACTTGACAGGGGTGTTGGCTTTTCAGTGTGTCCTGGGGTCTGAGCGGTGCTAGGTGAGATCTTGCTTTCCCTGCGGGGACTCTGAGAGGCTCAACACCCACATCTAGGATGAATGAGCACAGTGTCCCCTCCTAACGGGTACTTAAGGTACTCAGCGCTCCGGGTGATCCCTGGGCCTTGGTAGCTCCACGAAGAAACATTTATGTTTTCTGACATTAAGAACTTAAAGCTGCTGGGTGTGGTGGCGCGCGCCTGTGATCCCGGCATTTAGGCCAGGAGGCGGAGGCAGCTGGAGCTCTGTGATTTCCCGGCCAGCCAGAGCTCCATAATGAGACCCTGTCTGACTGCATAGCAAGTCAGCTAGGGAAACAAAGCAAAAACAGAACTTAAAACAATGTTCAGGGCTTTACCTGTTTAGATTTGACGAGGCTTATTTTCTTTTCCTGGCAAAGTTATCAACAGTTTCTTAGGCCCAGTAGGAAGGTTCAGTGATGGTAGTGTTGGGCCTTTGGCCTTTTGCCTCTCATACGTATGGCCCTTGGTTCCATCCCAAAAAATAAAATTGGAAAACGACTTACTGGACAGGACTGGGAATGGAAGCTCAGTCGATAGAGTGCCCGGCTGTGTGGAGCCTGGATGGATGGCATCCCAGCACTGGGGAGGAAAATCAAGTCCAAGGTTATTCTTAACTCCACAGGGAGTGTGAGGCCAGCCTGGGCTACATGAGAACCTGCCTTAAAACAAGAAAAACTTCGCAGAGCTAGAGTAAAGATGAGAATCCAGCAGTCGGAAATGATATCAGCAGTGTGAGCTCAGAGTACTCCAGGGGTTTGGGTCTCTCTCCTGGCTCCAGGGTGTCTTGCCATATCAGTCCAGCATTCTTACGAAGAGGCAAGGTCCCGGAGTCAGAACCCCTGGCCTCCTGCCATGCCACATCAGCATGGGGTCAGTAAGGAGCTTTTACCATATTCTCTGAAACATGCTGGATAGGATGTGATAATAAACTCCAAAACCAGACCCATGTAGCGTGGAACCCCCATACTCGGCAAGAAGGCCTGGGGTTGGTTTAGTCCTGGGCTGGAAACAGTCAGGAAGTAGGCATCAAGATCATGTAGGATATAGCCAAGAAGCTTGGGGCCTTATTTACTCTTCGCTTGCTGTGAAGAAACCTCATGACTAGGGCAGCTTACAAGGGAAGATATTTGATTGGGGTTTGCCCACCCACCGTTTCAGAGGGTTATCGCGTGATCATGAGGGTAGGGAGCCCGGGGACAGGCAGACAGACGGGGCGCTGGAGCAGCTGCGGAGAGCTGACTTCTGATCTGCAAGTTTCAAACAGAGGGAAACTGGGCCTGTGCGGGCTTTCGACGCTCACCTCCGTGACACACCTTCTCAGCAAGGTGTGCCTGCCCCAGCAAGGCCACACCTCCCGATCCTTACAAACCGGTCCGCTAACTAGGAACCAGACACGTGAGCCTGTGTCACCCTCTCTCCTTCAAACGACTACAGATCTCAAAGCTTCGCATAGGAAAGGGCAGTCCCTTTGTTCCCCAGGTACTTTCCCGACTCCCTGACTGCTAAGGCTGCTGCCCAGGCAGAGCGACGGAAGAGGGGTGGTTGTGAACTTGGTACTGGGAGACACTGGTCTTTTCCGACTCAGCTTTACCCCTGTTTGCAAAACAGGTTGCCAGGAGACGAGCCCTTGTGAGACAGGGCAGGAGAGTGGCTGTGGACACTCCGTTTCCTTTCGGCATGAGCTGCACTCCGCCTTCTTTGCCTAAGCCTTGACGGGGGGGGGGGGGGGAGGCAGATTAACTGAGCGCCACTGCATGAGCTATGCTGTGCCGAGATGAGGCTCGGAGGTTGGGATTTGACCAGGGACCCCTCTAGTGTAGATAGACCTGCATTCCAGTTTTTGACCCCATTTCCCGTTTCAGCCCAAAGGAGTGAGCAGCCAGGCATCATCCTGTCCTTAGCCCTCAGGGCCTGAGATGGTTTTATTGTACACAACAACCAGTGGGAAAGAGGCAGCATTTGCCATGTTAGTGTACAGTAGTGAGTGCCCTGTTGTCCAAGCTCTGGAGAGTGAATCCTTAGACGAAGCTAAATCTTTTGCCCTCCTGGTCATCTCGGGTAAAGCAGGTTCAAGACCCTTGGGGACCACTTGGCACCAACCAACCCAAGGCTGTAGCCTTAGCAGTTCTGGCATTCTGGCTGGGCTAGCCTCAGACCACCATTCTGGTTTGTCTGTGTTCTAACAAATTCAGGTAGAGGATATTCTTAATTCTGTGGGGACCGTCCTGTGCCACCTGGACAAACTGACCCAGCAGAGCTTCGGAGGGACCTGTTATCCTGTGCAGAGCCCCAAGGGCCAAGTGAGAGGGCACCAGGGAACATCCTACCTCCAAGCACCCTGGCTTAAAGCAAGTTGTGGGGTCAGGCCTCCTGCTGCCCAGAAGATATCCCGGATAGCGTCAGGTTCCTCTAATGATAGATGGTTCTTCTGTTCGAAGAGACAGCTAGCACAGGGCAGGAGACAGGGGCTTGAGAAAGGGTACCCCCTTCCTGCAGGCTCCAGGTATGTCACCCTATCCAGCAGAGCTGTGCGGCAGGCACACCTGTTAACCAGCTCTGAGCGGGGAAGGGAGACCTGTTAGGTACCCCGTCACCTCCAGCAGCTCCAGAACCTGGGTGCTGATCATCCTGCCCCACTGGAAAAGCTGGTGCTTCTGATTGAAAAACTTGGTCCCAGAACCTGGTTTCAGCACCGCCTCCGTTGCTGCCTTGCTTACTAGGTGGCTGTGGGCCAGGGTCTGGTCTCTCTGGGCCTCCCCTCCTCATTGTCACCTGCGAGGTGGAAGGTGTGACCCCCTCAGGCTGTGGGTATATATGAGGGAGGCTCGCTGTGGCTCTGTGTAGGATGCCCCCTTGTTAGCACACTGGGTAGGATTGGAATCCTGTGTGTGTCTCCCGTTGGCACGGCATGCCGCAAGTCTGGATGACCACTCTCTCTTGACCCACGCTTTGTGCTAGAGTAGCATCCTGACCTCCATCAGCCCTGGAATGTGAGGCTTGCCTCTCCCGGGAGAAGGCGGGTGGGTAGCTCTGGCACCTGAAAGATGGTTCTCATGGAACATGATGCGCTAGCTTCCTGTGAGGGGCAAAATGGGGTAAAGACATTCCATGATCCCACAGCAGCATTAAGGTGGATCCGCTGCTGTGGTCTCTAGGCACCATTCACCCCTTGACACTCAGGATACCCCAGAACCGACACTTCACAGTCAGCTTGGGTCCCCGGAAGGCTGAAGGCACACAGGCTCTTTGTCCCTGTTTTATAGACCAAACAGTCGTGACCCTGCAGGCAGAGACTGGCAACAGGCCCTCATCCCAGCCCAGCACCTAGCTCCTCTGCTCCTCCGTCGCCTAATTTATAATCTCCGAGGGAGTCGCTGTGACCGGTAGACATGGCACTCATAAAACACGTGGCACAGCTTTCTCCTCCGTCGTGAGAACTGTCGTTGCCGGAGTCAACATCAGGCGGTTGAGCCGAGGTCAGCCGCCGTGCAGCCTCTGCTTACCCTCCAGGGCGTCTGACCTGCAGGCCCAGCGAGGGAGGCTCTGTGTGAGCCGGCTGCGGCCTGTCCTCCCTGGAGACCTCACTCCTTGACCGGCCGCTGGGTGTCACTGCCTGTATTGTCTCGGGCAGTCTTCTGGACTCAAAGCCTCCACGGGTGACCTAGCAGAACAGGGACCCCCCTCCCAGTAGTGAGCTGGGGGAGACAGTTCTTTGTGAAGATGCCTGTTTTCAGCCCAGTGTCCGCTCTGTGCTGGTCTGACCCTACACTGTCCCCTGGTTCTCGCCTCCTGCCTGCCAGAGGTTTTAGGAAAGATCCAAGACTGATGGGTGGGACCCTCGTCTGCCATTCACTAGCTGATCTTGGCCAGCCGCTCCCACCTAGACCTTCAGTCTCTTCTTCTTTTGTAAAGTGGGACCCACTTCAGAGGGTTGTTACCAGGACAAGTGGACACAGTGAGAGAGCAGTGTGTGCCCAGCAAGAGGCAGCTCGCACTGGTGATTCTCCCAGGTGCCCGACAAGGGCAGTGCCCAGCCGGTTCAGTTCATTGCTCCTCCCTGACTGTTCCTGTCAGTCATTGAGCGCCCCAGGTTGTTGAGTTGGGGGTGTTCCATGGGCGCACTGTGGCACAGTAGAGGAAGAGGTGGCCCCGTGACGGGTGGAGGAGACTGCCGGGCATTCTGAGGTCGGTGGCATGGCGGGCTGGTTTCCTCTGTTGTCTTCTCCCTCAGCCTCATGTGACCCCATCCCCAATCAGGGTTGGACCTGGCAGCAGAGTGAGCCTTCCCAACTGCTGAGGCCTGTGGGAAGGGGCTGACAGCAGCTTGCTGGACAGAGACGTTTTAGGGAATAGCATGATGAAGCCCCTGAAAACACATTGACTGTTGTGACTGCCCCTCTGTGCTGGCTTGTTGTCATCGTGGTCCCTGTCACTTGGTCCCCACCCTTTCTGAAAGATTGTATGATATTTTTTTTTTCTCTCTCATCAGGTTGTCTTCACAGACTAACCCTCTCACTTATATTCTGTGTTTGTCTTCCCTCCCCGGTTCCCCTTCTCCTTCTCATAGACTGACCCTTGGTTATCGTTGCAGAATTACGGCAGCGGCATGAGACCACCACCCAACTCCCTCGGCCCCGCCATGCCTGGGATTAACATGTAAGGCATATAGGCCCTGGCCAGTGCCTCAGAGCCTGTGGCCTCCCCACCCACTGTCGGAACCCCGGAAGACACTGGTGCCTCTCTGGACCTCAGTCTTCTCATTGTTAGGCTGAGGGCTCTGCCTTATACAGTATGTGTGCCAGGCACACGAATGATCTTCAGGCTCCTCCGACAAGGGGTGCTGAGGCCCAGAGAGGCACAGTGACTTCCTTCGGCTGGCACAGCTTCAGTAGCTGATCCCAGATTTTATCCCTATAGAAACGAGCCCTGATCTGCAGTCTTTATATGAGAATCTGTGGCTTATCTTCCTAGGGAAAAGCAGAAAGACTTTCATATATATATAACTTTCAAATAGTATATATTTTACAAATTGTACATCTAATGTGGAGGAATGCCTAAGTCCATGGAACTACCCATTACTACTCCGGAGTCATGGTCTCTGGGACACTAGGACTTCCTGTCCTGATGTTAACCAGCTCCTCTGTCCCTGCTGGCTCCACTCTGTTGAGTCTGAAGCCCCGCTTTCATTGTCTCCATCTCTTCTTCTCTCAGGGGCCCAGGAGCCGGCAGACCCTGGCCCAATCCTAACAGTGCTAACTCAGTGAGTATACAGGTCTGGTGGGACGCCATTTCCTAGGAAAGAGGTCCTGGGCTCTAGGAAACTCCTGTCGCCAGGAAGAGATGTCGGGAGAGAGACGTACAGTAGGACTCCACCCAATGCCTCTGAGAAGGCACGAGTGGGTAGAGCCCACATGTGGCCAGTGTGCCGGGGTCCTCAAGAGGCAGTCTTGCCCTGCAGAGGCTCATGGGTACTAGCCGAGAGCCCAGGCTCCAGATGCATCGTGGCTTTGGTGTCTAGCATTGAGGGGAATGATTGACGGGTTTGTTGCAGACAGGCTGGGAAGAAGGAATGCAGACCTGTGGGTGGGTGGGTAGGTTTCTCTCGCTTCCACCCTACTACGTGGGAGCCTCCTGGGACCCTACTCTCAGGCTCCACCCAAGACTGGGGAGAGTAGCCCAACCGCCAGGACCCCTGCATTGTGGCTTCGCTGTGGTCTCAGGCCTCTTCCTCTGGAAGCTGACCAGGTTACTAAGTCACTGGGTCCCCAAGCCTCTCCTAAGAGTGAGTGTGCCCCAGGGTGAGTTTGGAAGAGAAGGGGCACAGTACTTGTCTGTTGGGGAAGGCATCTTTACTACATGGGCCTTAAATCTTCTTTCCAGATCCCATACTCCTCCTCATCGCCCGGTACCTATGTGGTAAGTGCAGCTCTGGGTTTTGACTATCCGGGGCATATGAGCAACTGATGGGCAGGAGAGCCACCCGGGGTCCAAATAGCCAGGGCTTTTGTGTTCAGGGGTCTATACAGGCCTGGGGTAGCCCAGGCTTCTCCAGATCTTGCCTCAGGAGGGCTTCCTTCTAAGTGGCTGGCTACCCAGCATGCTGTGTAATCCCCCTCAATGCCTTTGGCTCTCTGGTTGGTGTATGTATGAGCGCACACCCACTGCTGATGCCTCTCGGCTTGAGAGGAAGAGCATAAGCCCAGCTCCCTTCAGGCTTGTGTGCCCGGCTGGCCTGGGACTGACAGGCAGCAGTAGCGGCCTCCCCAAGCCTCTTATCACTACAGGTTACTGATGACAGCTTTTATCTCATCTCAGGGACCTCCTGGTGGTGGCGGCCCTCCAGGAACCCCCATCATGCCTAGTCCTGCGGGTAAGAGGGCTTGGGGGGGGATGTCCAGCGGGAGTGGGGTGCTGTGTGGTCCTGAGGGCCTTGCTGCAGATCCTGGCCCTTCAGTCTCTGCTGAGTCCGGAGCAGTGCGCCATCTCTACTGCTACCTGGAGATTTAAGGGCTGTGAGCTCTTGCCAACCAACAACCCACTGTGTGACCTCAGTCAGGGGATCCAGTGGTCTTGTATCCCCACACGCTGCTTTGAAAAGAAGGAGGCTGAGCTGAGGTCTGAAACAAGGTCTCACTGCCTTACGTGACTCAAAAAGGGTCTTTGGGGGCCTAGCAACTGGGGACCAGGATTCTAAAGCACGCACACACTCCTCCTGAGGTTCTCATTCTTGAGGGTTCTGGTCCTCCATGTAAGAGATCTCCTTTCCCTGTTTCCTTTTATCTGGCGAGGGCACGCATGCACATGCAGGCAGGTGCACACATGAGCGTATACACGGTGTCATAATTATCTGTCTACCGGCTAAGAATAGCATTGCAGTCAGCCGGAAGGAGTGCAGCACGCGTCCCCTACCCGGCCCAAAAGAGAGGGAGAATTTCTGCTCCTGACAGAACACTGCTAGCTGGTTTCCTAAGGAGGCTTTCCTGGCTAGGTGGGGAGTGGCTGGAGCCTCCCCTCCCAGCTCCCCATAAAGGAAATCTGCTCAGCTGCAGGGGTGGAGCTGGCTGCAGCCGCAGCTGGCTCCCGCTCCGGCTTCGGCTCTGCAGCATTGATGAGCAGCATGACCTACATTCAGACTGGGTCACGTTAACCCACTCCGTATGTTAATGCGGCCCTGTCCCCGGCCCCAGCCCCGTCCCCTACCCCTCAGCCTAGCAGAGTGGTTCTGGGTAACTTGCTGCCTTCTCCTTCCCTGGGTGGAGCTGAGGGGAAACACAGGTTGTGTCCTTGTGTCCTTGCCAAGCCTAGGGAACCATTCTGAAGTCCCTTGTGCTGGACCCGCCCTGCTGCCCAGAGACCCCTGAAATCCTTGCTTTGTGGTTGAGTGGTTTTTGCAGTTGAATTTTCTGTGATTAAAAACTTTGTGAATCTTCATTAAATACAAATTAGCCAGAAGATGGTGATACTTAGAAGAAATTTTAGGTGATAAAATACAAAAGAATGAGTTCAAGTGCCACGAGTTTGTTTTAATTAAGAAATGAATTAATCACCTGAACTATTCGCTTTCCACTATTCTACAGATTCAACAAATTCCAGTGACAACATCTACACAATGATTAATCCTGTGCCGCCTGGAGGCAGCCGGTCCAACGTGAGTCTGCTTTCTACTCATTTACATATCAGATACCATAACAAATCATAATTAACTTCATCAGCTGAGGGGAAAGCAAGCGTAATTGATTTTAGCCATTTGTTACCAAAGATGAATAAAATAAACCATCAGAAAAGTGATTAACTCGTGGGCAAGTCAGTCCCCATCTTAGCGCTAGTGGAGGTGGGCGGGGCAGCGCTCACCCTCTGGTCAGGTGTCGAGAATGCTGGCAAGGGAGAGCACCAGGCTGCCGGGGGCTCTGGCCTAGTCCCCATTCTTCTGCCTGGCTGTGCCCCCTCAGGTAGCCTTTCTCACCCATCCTTCTTCCTGTTTCCTGGGCATTATCCCAAAGGGTGAAACCTGAGGTGTGCATCTGGGCACCTGCCTAATCCATGCTAAAGCCAACATGGCGTTACCTCTGCCCAGACTCTCCTCTCATCTTCAGTCCCCCACTGGACTTCCCTATGCAGCTTCTTCCTCGCTTCTGTACAGCCAGTTCATCCTCCCACTCCGCTCTGTGAAAGGATGAGATGAACCGGTCTAGTTTTGGTCCTGGAGTGCTCTGGCCTTGGAGAGGAGATAGCCTCTGGTTTTGTGGGCCCAGTTCCTGAGATAATACAAGAGTTTCCCCCATCCCACCCCCCATTAGGTCCCCACACGTGGGCTACCCTCTGTTGATGCCAAAACACACTGTTGATGAGGACTGAGTCCAGAGCCTTGTGCACATAAGCACGTGGCCTCCTCCTGAGCTGCACTCCTATAGCACTGGACACCTCGCCAGCAGCTTTCCACAGGCCATGTTGTTTGGCCTGCCTCCTTTGCCAGGGCCATGTGATGAGTGAATTTGGGAAGCTCTCTATTACACAGCCCACCCCCCCACACACACACACACACTCACTAGCCTTGCAGCCTCCTCACTAAGGGTAATCATTTGTCCACATTCTACCGTTAAACGTCCTGTTTCCTGAGATACCCCAAGGCATAAGTCCTATTTTGTAGCCGTGGGCGTAGAAGCTTGAGTGGAAAGAACACTAAACCTAGGCGGAGACCCGCTGGATAGGATGGAGAACACTGTTAAGTCAGATGGACATGGCTTAGGACATTGGCCACCTACAGCTGTATTTTCCCAGACCGTGGGTGACAGGTGCTGTCACTCAGGTTGTGTTATCCTCGGGCTGTGGCGTCAGGACCCAGGCCTCTGCCTGCTGCTGCAGTCTACATGCAAGTTTGCACTTAACTTTATGAATACTGTGACCGTGTGAACACCACAAACTGTGACAGTGCCAGCTCCAGCGTGACCCAGGCAGCACCAAAGAAAGCTAAATGACTCTTATTTTTCTGACAAGTGGAAAGGCACACAACAGGATAAAGACCATCGAGAACATTACAGTACAGAGACAGGCACAGGTGGGCAGAAAGGGGGTGGGGAAGCACACACCCTTCCCCAAGTGTGGCAGCTGGTGCATCCTTTGAACCAAAAGCTCTGTTTGTTCTTCAAAGTGACACTGGCATCCATTCAAAAACAGTGACCCTGAGCTAACTTGAGTGTACGCGCGAGTGAGCGCTGCCGTCACCCCATTCCCTCATTGCTCTGGATCTAAGGCAGTTGTGTTCCAGATCCAGTGGCTGAGGCGGAAAGTCCTCTGTGTGAACCAAAGGGAAGGGATTCTGATAATGGATGTCCCGGCCATACTGTCCACAATATGCCAGGGATACCTCCCAGCCCTGTAACCTAAGACTGCACGCTGAGGGTGCAGCTCAGGGCTAGAGCACATGCCTAAAATGCAGAAGAGCACAAAAAAAAAAAAAAAGAAAAGAAAACCCAATCTCGGTCCTTTGATTTACGTACTGGAATTCTATGTTATCTTGATTTCCTCGAGGCTTTTAATGGAATTGCAGAAAGCAGAAGTGTTCCCTTATCAAATCCAAGCTTGAGTTGGCATCGATCTGCATGTTCAACCAACAGTTTTAATACCGCTCTTGGCAACTTCATTCGAAAGCTCCCACCAGTGAAACAGCAGCACCTCATACACACGTCCACAAAGGGCATAGCTGTCTTTCTGTGATGACAGCCTGCCTGGAAGGTCACTTGTCACTCTGCAGAACTTCATGCAAATTTTACTTCCTAGAAACAGAATGCCTCAGGTCCTTACCTGTAAGATAAGGGGGCTGGAGAGATGGCTCCATGGTTAGGAGTTGGTTCAGTGGTCCTCTTCCTGAGGACCCAGGATCAATTCCTAGCACCCACATGGCAGCTCACCACTGTCTGAAACTCCAGTGCCAGAGACTCTGACACCCTTACCAGACACACATGCAGGCAAAACACCAGTGCTCGTGAAAAAGATTACAGTCATTGCTGGCAACCACAGGAAAGGGGTTAAATGTTGGCTTTAACATTTTTTTGAGGAACAGTGGTGACTCATGCCAGCACTCAGGAGACAGGGGCAGGCACTTCTCTTGAGTTTGAGGCCAGCCTGGTCTACAAAGGGTGTTCCAAGAAAGTCAAAGCTACACAAAGAAACTCTGTCTCAAAAAAAAAAAAAAAAAAAAAAAAAAAAAAACCAAACAAGCAAAAACCCCTCAACTCATAATTTTTAAGGCTGGGACAAGCTGGCATGGTAGTTCACACCCATGATCCTACAGAGCAGCGAGTTTGACGTTAGCCAAGGCTATACAGTGAGAACCATGTCTCAAAACACTGCAAAAGCAAAACTGTGAGACAAGAAGGATATCCACATCTGATCTGGAAAACTGTTGAGGAAAGGGAAAGAAGAGGAATTGGAATAAAAAAGGGCCGAGGCCTCACCTAAGTGTTTGCAGTAAACCTCACACTAAAGACTGCAGGAGAACTCAGGAAGTGCCATGGTCAAGGGCAGCCAAGTTAAGTCCAAACAGGACTTTCTTCTCAATTTCTGTCTTAAAACTTCCTTGGACTTGAGCTTGGGTCTCACAAGTTCAAGTGTCCTCTGTGCTTGAGTGCCATTTCTTCGTGTGAAAAGAGGTTTCATTGATCGGGGCATATAGCCCACGTGTGCGCGGCTGTTTGCGGACGCCGCACGTCACAGGCAGGCCTTGTAAAGAATGTGCTCTCAGACAGTCCAAGGCTGGGGAAAGAAGCAGAGGTAGAAGGTAGAGATAGGCCCTTTAACAAGACGGCCAACACCCTGATCTTTCTGTGTTGGTCATATCTATGTTAGCACAGTCACGTGTGTTTGTGTATGGTGTGATATGTGTATGGTGTTAGCAACTTTAAACACTTTTTTTTTTCTGGTCTGGGACAGTTGTGTCCTGGGAGCCCCATAAGGTGACCATCCCCTTCGTCGTTGTATCATTCGGGCTAACTAGTATGACATTTGTGCCTGGAAAAGGTAACAAAGATGCTGGAGCCCCCTGCGCAGGAAGTGGCTTACTCTGGCCCCAGCCTGCCCTGCTGTTATTGAAGCCCCCGGGACACGGGGCCTCTCCTCGGCTCTCTCTCCATGCCGCCTCCTGGCCTGTGGCCTGTTGCCCACACAGAGTGCCCTCTGCAGCCCGTTCTTCCACACAGATTCTGTTCCTTCCCACTAAGGCTTTGCCGCCACCTCCACGCGTCCTGTCCTGATTTCCCGGCCTGCCCCTGAAACTGCAGCCATGCCTTTTCTGTGGCTGCATTTGACCTCTTTCCCTGTTGGGTGGCCGCAGGCTAACTTGGGCTGGGACAGAGGTGTCACTCAGTTCTGTCCTTAGCACCTTAGTGCCCAGCCATCCTCCCTCTGTCCTATCATGTCTGGCCCCTCCCGCCCGCTATCCAGTCAACTGCACAGGCACTGACTGGCACCAGGCTAGGCTCAGCCTTACCTCAGGAGCACGAGGTGTGGCCTTGTGGCAGTTGCAGGCAGGGTGGAGTGGCGCGGCTTCTGCACCGCCACCCCTAGTCACTTAGCGTGTCTGAGGTGTAGCCTCTGCTCCACTCCTGGCTCACCTGTGTGCCCTGGGAGACTGCGCAGAGCACTTCCCATGCCCAGCTTCGGTTTTCTCACCTGTAAAATGCAAGCGACAAGTCTGAACCATTCGGGCCAGCCTACGTAGTCGAGATACTTTTCTGTGCAGCAGTAGCTGGTAAACCAGGCACCTACCAGGAGTGGATCAAGCCCTGTGAGGAGACCCAAGAAGCTGGCAAGCTGGCTGTGCATGCAGCCTGGCGGCTTCCGTCTGGTTGCTTTCCCTCTCTCTGAGTTTGCTCATTTGACTGTTGCGCAGACCAAACCCCCATCCCCACCCCCCTCCATTGGGCAGTCCCAAAGCCAACACAAGGAACCTTCTCCAGCACCTGGTACCTCAGTGTGCCAGGGAGACCCATCAGCCTGGAACATCCTGCGTGCTCTTCTGAGCAGCGAGCGCCCAAGGCCTGAGCCTTTGGGGTGCTTAGGAGCCTGGAGCATCCTGGATGCTCACCTGAGCCTTTTGGGTGCTCAGGAAGCAGAAGAGGGTCCCCTAACCGCGCTTTGCTTACCCCACAGTTTCCAATGGGTCCCGGCTCAGACGGCCCAATGGGAGGCATGGGTGGCATGGAGCCGCACCACATGAACGGATCCTTAGGTAAGCCAGCACCTGTGCATGCACTACCTTAGTTCCTTCGTCCCCTGCGCACGGGACACTGTTGGCACCTAGGAAGGGCTCTGAGCAGAGGCATTGTGAGCTTACACACCAGGAGGAGTAGAAGAAAGGGTCCTTCTGAGAGGGTGGAGATCTCAGTGGAAGAGTGATCCAGCAGCTGAATTGGGTCAGGCACAGTGGCATTCACCTAGTCCTGGCCTTCGGGAGCCTGAGGCAGAAGGGTCACATGTTTCGGGCTAGCCTGGGTAACACCCTGTTTTCAGAGCAAATGGAATAAAGGTGCAGTCCAGTATTCAAGTACGCAGTAAGGCATGCATGAGACTTAATCCCCAGTTTAGAAAGAAGAAGAAACAAGCAGGACACCGTGGTGCTTGTCTTTAATTTCAGCACGTGGGATACGGAGGTGAGGGCATGATTAACTCATGCCATGGCAGGGCTTCGTAGCAAGACCCTGCTTCAAAGAGGCACATGGGCCTCAGGAAATGGCGCAGACAGTGACATGTTTGTTTGGCAAACGTGAGCGGCTGGGTTTGATCCCCAGCACCCTCGTAAAAAGCCAGATACAGTGGCACACACTTAAAATACCAGCTCTGTGGAGGCAGGGACAGGAGCCCTGGGCTCGCTGCCAGCCAGTCTATAGTTGAATCAGCAAGCTGAGTCCAGGGTTCAGCGAAAGACCCTGACTCAAAAAGGAAGGCAGGCGGAGAGCACCCGACAGTGACCTCTGACCTCCCCCAGTGTGCACACATACACACATGAAAACGTGTACCTATTACTCCCCCACACACACTGCCCCATAAAAAACCAGAACACCACCCTGACTCAGATTTTTCTTCCTTCTTAGGATCAGGCGACATAGATGGACTTCCAAAAGTGAGTGACGCCTGGTGTCCCCTCCCTCAGTCACACCACCCCATCCGCCCATTAGGTCAGGTTTCGGCAGCGTGGACTCACCTACTTTTCTCTCTCCACAGAATTCTCCTAACAACATAAGTGGCATTAGCAATCCTCCGGGCACCCCTCGCGATGACGGCGAGTTAGGAGGGAACTTCCTCCACTCCTTCCAGAACGACAATGTAAGTGCATCCGTCCAACCCCACCCCCATCCCCCGCCCCAAGCCTTAGGCCTGAGGGCCTGCAAACCGCGCTGCCGTTCACCTCAGTTCGTTTCCACCCACTTGCCGAGCCCCAGCCACTCACCGCCTGTCCTCTGCTGCCTGCTCCTTCCAGGGGGTCTGTGCAGAGGCTGGAGGCAAGCAGAATGGCTGGGGCAGCCCTAGGATGACTTATTGGTTAGGCAGCACTGCCCAGTGGGGTCATGCAACCAGAGACTCCCTGAGCACCCTGCAGGAACCCCACCCGACCCCCTAAATCCAGTTCTCTCCAGTCTTGGTTTCTCGGAAGAGCTGACCCCAAGGCATGAGAACCAGAGCTGTCAGCCGCTTCCTGCCTCCTCCACCTGCCCCTGCCCACTCTGCTTCCCCAGGTCTGCTCTGGCCAGCGCTGCACGCCAGCCGGACTGATCCCCAACCTTGCTTTTCCCCTACAGTACTCCCCCAGCATGACAATGAGTGTGTGACCCCCCCCTCCGAGACGCTGAGAGCCGGCATTGCAGGCAGAAGATGCCAGAAATTATGCAAGAAGAAGTGAGGCGTCACCACCAGGAGCTGGGGGAGGGCCGTCTCCTGCTCCCCTCCGTCCCTCCCATCCGCTCCCCCACCTTTCCCGATTTTAGTTTCATGCAATAAAAAGGCCAAACTTTTTATTCCATAAAACATGAAGGACAGAACTCAAAAGTGATATTTCAAGTCAACAACCAGAAAAATCCCACCCTCTCCCGGCCCAAAAGGACCTTTCTGTACATGACACTTTTTTGTTGGGTTATTTTTGTTTGTTTGTTTGTTTGTTTGTTTTTTGGGGATTTTACCGTTGCTGGGATTTTTAATTTGTTTTTGAGGGGGGGGATTCTTTTGGGGAATTTTTTTTAATGGAAGCTTCTAGCAAGCCCTGTGCCCCTCCCCCAATCAACCTCTTTGCTTTCTTCTTTAAAAAAAAAAAAGAAAAGAAAAAAAAAAGGAAAAAGAAAAAAAAGGCAAAACAAAAAAAAAAAAAAAAGGAAGAAAACCCCAGAAGACCTGCTGTCTGTCCCCAAGACCTACCACCAGAAAAGCTGGTCTAGGTGCGCACTACCACGCTGACGTCGTAGCCATCTGAAAATAAGAATAAACTGGACAGTTTGCAATCGGTGGTTTCTTTCAAAAGCTGTTTGGGGAAAAGGAACCAAAGTCAGCCGTTTCTGCATTGGCCTTTTGGGGTTTGCGCTGGGCGAGGAGATGCAGGTGTCCACTTTGCTCTGGTTTGGCTGGCCGTCACAGCACCTCGCCAAGCCCTGCCCCCCCCCACCCTGTGGCCAGAGGGTCCAGAGCACCTGGCCTGCTGTCGCCCGACAGACCATCGCTGTGACCCAGCGTGCACTGTTCCAAGATGGCTGCCTCTTCTCCAGACCTCTCATGCCCAGCCACTGGGGCCTTCAGTCCCTTGGTCCCCACCGTCTCCTTGGCAAGCATCCTGCTGGCTGGGTAGCGGCCCAGGCAGGGTAGGAGAGGCCCCACCGACAGGATGGCTGCGATCCGGGACGTAGGACAGACCTCCACGTTCTGGCCCCGAGGTTCTCACATAGTGCGCACTGGCAGGGCAGGCAAAGTTGTGTTTTTCTTTTCTTTTTTTTTTTTTTTTTTTCTCCCGTTCGTCCCTTTTCAAAGATGGGTATCGGTTGGAATTGCTCTGTATTTGCTTGGAACTGGATGGACAGACTTCGGCATCGCTGTGGGGGTGGGGGGAGCGCCAGCAACCAAACAGACACTGTTTCTGGTCCTGTTTTTATTTTCAAAAACCGACAAACCCGGTGGTGGAGCCCGCCCCCTCCGAGGAGGGGTGACTTGGCTGCCCTGGCCTTGCCCCGTGGCAACCTCTGTGTCTCGGCCTGGAAGACACTGAATTCTTTGTACATTTACACCCTCCTCACACCCCGCCCACCCTTGTAGCTGGTCTTTGTTTTCTTACCTCCCTTTTCTGACCCATGTATATCATATTATGTGAGATACCATCTGCCTGAAAAAAGACCTTGTGCGGATTCTTGGGAACATTGTAGCTGTTTCTGTGTTTTTTCTTACCTTGTAGTCTGGTTCTGAATTATGAGAGGAAAAAAAAAAAGTAATTATGATACATTGTAGTTTGTGTACGATATATGTTGATAACGTTTTATTAAAGGGACATCTTTTTTCCGCAGCCCTTCCTGACATGTTTGGGGTGGCCGGGGGTAGGAGCTGATGATATTGATCAGGAAGGAGGGGCCGTGCCTGGCACCTGATTTCAGTGCTGAATGCAGTGGCCTTGGGAGGGCCCTGGGACAGACCTTTAGAGGCCTCCAGCTGAGGCAGCTTCAGTTTTCTGGCTTTAGCTTCCCAGGCTTTCCTTCTGGAAATAGAAAACTGCTCCAGGACTGGTGAGAGGCCAGGGTGGCCACACCTTGCCTTCTCCCCAAGCTGAATTTGTTTTCAGTCTCCATGCCCGGAAGCCTGGTGTGTCTGGTTGACGGGGTGGCATGGGGGTCGGTCGGTGCTTTCTTGGTCTCCAGGCAGGCATGGGAGTGGGAGAGGCAAGGACTGGGAGTGAGCAAAGGACTTGAGGGATGATCCAGCCTGACATGCAGCTTGCAGAGGGGCTGGCAGGGTAGCGGATGCTGGCTGTCAGGGTTCACAGAGTTCAGCTGATGTCCTGGACATCTTCCATACCTGAGGGATGCTTGTGGGGGCCACCGGTGCTCGAGCAAAGTGCTCTCCGCTTTTCCGAGCATCTTGGGACCAGACTGTAATTTTGCAGGTTGGAGTCTTGCCTTTGTCACTATGAGCAGGTTAGTCTTCATCTAGGCACCAGCAACGAGCAGTGTGGGCTGGCCACCAGCGGCTCCTGTCACCTCATACTTGGAAGGATGGGGGACGGGAAGGTGCTGGGAAGCTTTTCTGACTTGGGGAAGCGTCCCTTTGGACCAATGGGTGATGCAGTCTGTGGCGACCACACCGTTCCTGTAACGCAGTCTCCTCATTTATGCTTCCAGACAGGAACTGTAGAGAGGGTGTTGTGCGGGAGAAGACGTCCCCAGCTCTGTCTCGGGTGGCAGGTGACCTCTGCTGCATTCCTTACCCACACCCCATCCCTTGGACCCCAGGGCAGTCCCTACAAATCGGTTCCCAGCACAGATGGCCACCCAGAACCTGGCCTTGGAGGAAAGGACTGGTCTTCCTTCACCTAGCATTGTATTTCGTTGCTCAGGCCTAACCCAAGACATCAGGACCAGGCCAGAGCATTGCCCTGAGCAGCGTGAAGCTAACAAAAGGAAACACTGAAGCTTAGACTGGAGTGGAGACGTCCGCCTATGGCCTCTCTGGCAGGGGTCCCTATACTTCCTTGCTGGTCCTCAGCTGTGCACAGGCAGCTGATTCTAAGGGGTAGCTGGCCTGGCTATAGAGACCCACACCCATGCCCTGACTGCCCTTTCCCTGAAAGCCACAGCTAGCTGAGAGCCTAAGTCAGGGTTGTCATGTTTACCCGAGGACCTGACCGATGGGAAGGCAGAGTAACCACCCTGAGACTGCAGCCCCCCTCCCCCAGACAGCCATGGGCAACTCCAGAGTTGTGACTGTTCCAGCCCTGACTGGTGTGGAGGTGAGGCACCTGGTCTCCAGAGCTGTGTGGCTCTCCAGGACATGGCTGTGGGCTGGGCAGGGAGAAGGGGCCCGGGCTCACTGTGGGCTTAGCATTGTGCTTGGAGGCTGGGCACAGACTGGGGGCCATGTGCTGAAAGATAGAGAGGGGTCCTTTCTGTCCTGTGCTAGGCTTCCTCCTGTCCCTTCCCAAGACCCTGTGAGACCCCAGACCCTGGCATTTGGGGCCTGGACAGTTAGCTTCCTGTTCAGGTTTCTGGCCCCACTTTGGACCTTCGGTGCCACACAGACGGTATTTCCGAGATTCCTCACTCTTTTGCATTCACCCACTTGTCATGTATTTAGTGACACCTGCCTGCTAATCAAACAGGTCTGGAAGGATGGTGCCACCCCTTGGGGCCAAGCAGGTGGTGGGAGAGCTGCTTGGGTGGGATACGCTGAGTCAAAAAGGCAGTAAAGAAATCGGGTGTTGAGGCCTGTGTTAGTGGCCCACTAAGGGAATTGTTGGCATTTGAATGACTGATGGCTGGAGACAGGCTTAGGTCATCCAGACAGTAAGTGAAGATGGGTCCTCTGGGATTTCCAGTGATCGGAAATGGAAATGGGGGGCCCAGTAAAGGAGGGTAGACATGGAACGGATGGACCATGGCATGGGTCAGAGCTCATGGCATCTGGCGGCATTTGAGGGCTGGAATCTCTTGCCTTTCTCACTGTCTAGCACTTGATTCCCCCCGCCCCCATGTGTGATATCCTGGCAGTTTGTCACCCAGGCCTTGGTTCTCACCGTCCCTTCCTTATCTGTCTCCTGGAACCAAGCCCCACGGTGAGGAAGCCCCTCAGCTGTGGCCGCTGCCTGTGCCAATGAGTCAGTGTCTGCCTTCTCTGAGTCAGGGCTTCTGGCAGGGGCTCAGTGGCTGTTTGTGGGGGAACTGAAGGTTGCTGAGCCAGTCACCGCTGGAGTGTGCTCAGGACGCCTGTTCCCAGCGCTTGTTAAGGCAGGGCCTGCGTTTGTGGGGAAAGGTGGCCTTTGTGGTTACCTGCTACTGCTGTGGCCACTAGGCAGACTGGGAACTCCTGGGGACAGGGACTGTGGCCCCCATCTTGGGTCTCCAATCCAAGCACACCGCCTGGCACACAGAACATACTTCTAGAATAGTGTGGATGGCTAAGTTGCCAAAGATGCATCGTGGGGAGCCTCAGGACTGCAGCCCTGACACATTTGGGGTCCCCACATTGGTCAAGCTGGGTTAGAAGCCTGTGGATCATGTACGTGTTCTAAGGAGCACATTTCTCTCCACGGGCTGGACTCTCTAGGCAGGAAGGTCTTGCCCTGGCCAGCAAACCCCCTCGCCAGGTGATGGGTCTGGTAAGCGGTGGCCTGGGGTAGCTGGCCTGAAACGTCATCTCTCAGGTGGCAGCATCCTGAACTGGCCTCGCTCTGCCTGCCCTCCTCACAGCCCAGTTCTGTGAGCTGGCAGGTGGCACAGGTCTGGGAAAGAGACACCAGGCCATCTGAGGACCTTCATCCCCACCTCCTGTCTTTTTAGGGAAGACCCCGTGCTGGGAGACGTGTGTGGCCCAGCAGGCAGAGCTGAGGTCCCGGAGCTGAAGCCACAGCATGACATTCCTCTTAGCGCCATGACATTCCACTTACCCACCAGAGCGGAGTGTGCAGAGAGGGCATTGCCCTGTGTGTGGGGGAGGGGTATGAAAGCCAGCTAGGGAAGAAGCGGTGGGTATGTTTGAGAAGGTCTGCTTCCTAGGAGCTGCGGTGGGTGTGGGAGGCAAAGCGGAAGATGGACACTGCCATCAAACCTGAGTTTGGCTGGATTGCCACCTGAAGGTCTCTGCAGGCTTGGCTACCCAGCCTCTCGCACACCTCTTTTGGCAAAGATGCTCCTTGGGTCTCCGCTCGGGCCTTCAACCTGTGTCACTGACTCACAGGGCCTGTTACTCCGTGGAGCCTCCCCGGCCTGGCAACAGCCCCAGCTGCTAGTGGCTCCCGGTATGTCCCTCCTGGAAACTGCCCTCCCTCCAGATCTTACCTTCTCCCGGGCAGTGGCCAGTAGCTGATGTGGGCCAGGGTGGCCCTGTCTTGCCTCAGTGTTAGGACTCTGCTGTGCAGAAATGCAAATACTGTGGCTGTAGGGCCTGTTTCGACCGCTCGGTACCCACAGCCTTGTGCCAGGTCTGGCACACACTAGATGCTCAGTGAACCGCCAAGCGTGGATGGAGTGGCTGGCAACTTGTTATCTGAGGCAAGGAGTTGACTGGAAGTTCCCAGGATGGGGGGTTGGGGTTCGGGCTCCCTATGCTAGGTGACCGTCAGCCTTCATGTGGGCATGTTAAAGGGACAGCCTTCAGGTCCTGCGCCTGCTTCACGAGGCTCAGTTTGAGCAAACATCTGAGCTGAGCCTGTGCAGCCAGCCTTCCAGGAGAAGTCATGGGGCCTCTGGCAAGCATCTATGGGGTGGGGGGGGTGTGCTCACTCTGCAGAGGAGGAGAACTGGGGAGCTGGATAGTAGAGGCTTTGGGGAATGGCCTCCTCCCAGGCTAGACTTAGTTCCCTCAGGACCGAATAGAGCCAACCTTTCTCCCTCGTCCTTTAAAAAGTATTTATTTATTTATTTTTGAAATAGAGATACGTGTAGCCCAAGCTGGCCAGGAATCCCCAGTGTAGGCTGAGCCCGAACCTCTGAACCTCGTGCTTCCAGCTCCGAGTAGCTGGCTTTTCGGTGTCGCTCCACTCAGCATGAATGAGCTTTGTAATGGGTTGGGCACATTCATGTTTACTATGAGACTATCATTTTGGCCCCGATCTACCACTTAAAGTCCCCTGGACATTTCATGCCAAGGATGACCGTGCGTCCCGAGTCCCTCCTCTTCTCCCCCCCCCCCCCCCGCAAAGCACTTCCTTCAGAGGCAGGCCGGCCAGCTAGGCACCTGTCCTCAGGCTCTGAGCTCAGACATAATGTCACCACATAGGAAAGCAAAGTGGAAGAGACAGACAAGGTGGCTGGGCACAGGGGAGTTCATCTCTGTAGAGGTGGGGGTTGTCACCACATGAGAACTTCCCAGTTCTTCACCAGGAAATTATGTGGGCCTTTCAGTGTCCTCAGTTTCCCCATCTCTGTGGGGGTAGGGCTATCCCCCTGCCTGGGTACGGAAAAGCTGCACTTTGTGTTCAGGTTGGTTCTTTGTGCTGTGGGCTCTGGGTCCATGAGATAGGACCACGGCCAGTAGGCAGGACTGCGGACTGCCAGCCCTGTGACACTTGGCCCATCCTGGTTAGTCCTTTGGTCAAGGTCAGGAGCTGACTGCTTACTGAGAGCAGTAAGAGCTTACCCCCCACTCAGGCTGTTCATTTCACCCTCTTCCCGGGCCAACAAGCCAGTCCCTGAAGGACTGGAGCTGCCCTAGGCTTCCGGCCATTCCTGTCTACTGTCGCTGTGGAGAATTGCCACGGTGGCCTCTAGCTGGCCTTCTCGGTCATCCGCCAGCTCATCCCCTGTGCGTCCACCCGTGTTAGGAGAACTTCCTCTGACTCAGCAGTTCCACTGCCAACAATCTACGTGATGGCGGTGCTGGCTGGAGCAGACGTGCAGCCCTGGGCAGGGATGCTTGCTGCCGCATTTTGCAATAACCCAGAACCAACCCGTTTGGCCATCCACAGCCACATCTGCAGCACAGGAAGGTAGGGGTGGGCCGTCCCTGCTGGTGTGGACTGAGCGAGGGTAAGTGGGCGAGGGCACTAAGCTTGCCATGGGGGAAGTAAACTAGATCACCCCTTGAGAAAAGGACCAGGGGTTCCTTGAGGTGGGTAACTTCTGTTCTCCAAATTCTCTCACCCTGAAAGGTCACACTGGCAACAGGCTGGCGGAGCCCATGCCAGGCACCTACCTCCCTTGGAAAGTCCAAGGTCTCATGAGCCACCCAACCTCCACCCCAACCTTCACGCTCCCCGTCCCCAGGCACCTGACACGCCAGGTTCCTTCACATCTTCCTTCTTGCGCACATCTCCCCCAGTCCTGCAGGCCCCGCTGAGCCCGAAAGCTAGCTGTGACGTGGAAGAGCACGGCCCGGAGCGGGGCAGACGAGCGGCTACCACCACTTGCTGACGTTACCCAGCGGCTCTCAGGGCTCTTCCTGCAGGAAGCCTGAGTGCGCAGGGAGCCGCCCTTCCCTCTGTGGGAGTGGCAGCTACCTGCGATTTGACAAGCCACCGGTGCCTGTGGACACCCAGGTCTGGGCAATGTGGCTCCGGGGTCCCGGGGACCCCACTGAAGCCTCAGGTGTGACAGATACTCTAGGCAAGCTCTGTCTCTACTGCAGGTGCTGGGCCTAGCTGGCCTACCCCCAAATTTCCACACGTGGGTCTCTGTCCCGAGGTGTGTACTGGGGAAGCTGACGCAAAACATCAGCTGTGGGAATGGGGTCCACTCCTTGCGGGCTCTCCGTGGACGAAAAGAACTGTACCCTCCACATCCTCGTCACAGTGCTTTTCTTGAGTGCAACGGCGGCATTTCCCGTACAGCTACCCGGCTGAGTACACGGCACCGTGTCAGGTAGGAGGACTTCACATCATCTGGAGGCCAGCTGGCCAGGAAGCTAGGAATGCACACGACACTCTCTCAGCGCCTCTGCGCTCACTGAGGAATGTGCGCACAATCTGAACAGCTCGGCAGGCAGTTACCAACAGTGCTGCTCCCCAGAGAAGACAGGTCCAGTTCGCAGCACGCACCCGGCAAGCAGCTCTAAGGGAGTTGAGGCCCTCTTCTGACCTCTTTGGGCATTAGGCCTGTGGGTGCACAGGCACACATGGACAGAACCCTTATACATTACAAAGGAAACTCCCGTAAGAACCCAGCACGTTTAGAGCCCCTGCCGCGAGGCCGGCCAACACTGATAACCTAGACTCTCCAAATTAGAAAGGGGGCAGTGACTCAGTGGACAGTGCGTTCTACAGGTTCCAGCCCCAGTTCTGAAAGAAAGCAAACATAAACCAAGGCGGGGACAGTGCACGATGCCACATGCCTGAAATCCCAGTGCTCTAGATGCTAAGGTCAGAGGACAGAAAGTTCAAGGCAAGGCTGGCTACAAAGCAGTATCTTGTCTCAAAACCAAAGAATCAAGGGACCGGGTGTGGTGGCGCACGCCTTCAATCCTAGCGTTTGGGAGGCAAAGGCTGTGAGTTTGAGGCCAGCCTGGTCTACAAAGTGAGTCCAGGACTGTCATACAGAGAAACCCTCTCTCCAAACCAAAACAAAAACAAGAGAAAAAGGGAGGGAGAGGGACAGACAGACACAGACACACACACGCGGGGCATGGGGAGGGAGAACCCAAAACTCGGTGGGCAGTTCGGACAAGAAAACAGGAACTCCGGCACCACTCAGTGCAAAGCGCAGCTGCTTCAGGGCCTGTAGGAGGCAGGAGCGCGTGGCACGGTCGGTGCACGGCCCCTCACAGACAGCTTCAGTGCAGGCACCAACGCAACACAAACACTCTTTATTGCCAGTGAGACCACCAGACCGTGAGGGAGTGGGAGGCTCGCCCAGGCCCAGGCCCCGCCATCCCAGGCAGGACACAAGCTCTTCAGAGGCAGCAAGGTAGGGCGTCAGGCCCCAGAAGGTTCTTAGTTCACACAGCACCATGCAAGTGCAGAGCTAAGAACTTCCTGAATGTTTCTGGCTGGAAATCAACAGGCCCAACAGGTTCCTGGAAAAAAAAAAACACAGACCATTAGAATCCTGCTACCAGGTTTCAGGACAGCAAAGGAAACGGGCAGCCCTCCTGAGCCTCATTAGTGCCTGGCCAATCATAGCCTTTCTCTCACATCAGCTCTCTGAACAAGGACACCGAGGAGCTGGTGCTGTAGACGGGAGGAGTGTTCCCTGTCAAATGCTGACATAGCCCTGCTCCCTAAGTCCCCTCACTCCAACCACTAGGAAGTGACAAGAATCCCACACTCTGGCTTGCAGGCTCCTGCTCTCTGCTCCTCTGCCGGAGGCCCAGGAGGGATGTAGATCTGGCTCCTATCCGCAAGGAACTTCCAATCAGGTGTTTAAATACTGACAAGAAGAGGTGCCAGACTCAATACAGAGACAATACAAGGATACTAAGGGTGTTTGTGTGTGACTAACTCACTGACTTTCACACAGGAAGGGGACGGGGACTGAGCCCGGGAGAAAAAGGAAAGGAAGGAGATCTAGACAGAGCAGTGTCCAGGGGCACAAATGTAGGCAAAGGCAAGACTGGAACCCAAGCCCACGGTGGTGGGGCGCAGAGGCAAGAAATGGGACTGGAGAGGTTAAGTGGGAGGCCTGACCAAGAGCTCACTACAGAGTTCATACTCTAGGAGGAAGACGGCCAGAGGACTAGGAGGGAGGAGACACTCGCAACTGACTGGCGGGAGGTGACTGATGAGGGTGGCTCCTGACCGTGCATGAGACGAGCGGGCGGGGGTCAGAGAAGGGCCCAGACTCCCAAGCATTTCAAGGGGAGAAACACACTGACAGGCTGGAGAAGTCACCGCAGAAAGGCCACTCAGTGTCACGAGCACACAGGCCCTGTACTGTGAGCTCACCCTGAGTGCCTCTTGCTGCATCCTAGCCTGAGCTGCTGTAGACACCACCACTGCCACTGCCCAACACCAGGTGGACCAGCTGAGGCCCGAGTGCAGCAGGGGCGGGAGCTCAGGAGGAGGTCCATAGGGCTGGCAGGGGCTGCAGTGCTCACGGGCCTGCCTTCAGGGCAGCGATGTGACTGTGCTGTCACAGGGCCCCCCAAGGCACTGGAGCAGGTGGGGGAGTAGACACAGCAGGACCCAAAGAGCGGGGCAGGCAGGTGAGAGTGTTCAGCCCCTAGAGGCCCTCCTGGCAGACCAGGCCCGACCAGCAAGGCTCACCCGGCTGGGACGAGTCGAGGCCCTGTTGGCATCACCAGGCTGGAGCAGCCGGACTTACCACCACCACCTTCTTTTTGATGACTGGGCGACACCAGAAGTGCCGGTAAAGGAGCTGGTCCGAGTCTACCCACGCCAAATTCTTGACGCCGTCATTAGAGGCCAGATCTGTGGTGTTCAGCTGCAGCACCAGGAACTGGAAGACACGGCCGTCGGTGCCCACGCTCTGCACGACTATGGGCCGCTCCAAGACCTTGGCAGCATGCTAAGAGGACAGATAAACAAGCTATGCAGCGAACTGTGAGTACCAGGCAGCCGAGTCTACCCTTTAAAGCACCCACCTGCTTCCTTTTTCTGGCTTCACCTCACAGCAGGTAGGGCAGAATGAAGAGTTCACAGTCCATAGCCCAGCCTTCCCTCCCCTTACAGCCCAGCCTCCCCTCCCCTTACCCAGACAGGCCTTCCTTCACCTATCCTGGCCTCCCCTCGCTTAGACTGGCCTCCCCTCACCTAGGCCAGTCTTCTCTGCCTCAAGGCCCTAGAAACCTGCTCTGCAATTCCAGTAGTAACCCCCACAGCGCAGGGACGACTACTGGGCAAGCCTTGAAGTTCAGGCAGGTGAGCTGGGAGGATACGGGTAGGGATCCCTCGCACCTCTGCCTCAGCTGATAAGACAAGAGGGCCATCAGCTAGCAAAGGCTAACCTGGAAGTTTGTGTCCAGGCCTATCACTCCGTCTGACAGATGAGGAGGCAGACCCAACCAGGTAACCCGACTTGTCTGAGGTCTCTATGACCTCTGAGAGACCTCAGACAAGTCGCCATCTGCTGTGTTCCCGTGGGCCTGGAGTCAGTGGGTACTCCTGAAAGCTGAACGGGAGCTCACCCAAACGCCGGGCACCATGCCTGCTTCTCACTCGCTACTCTCACATACTCCCGCTTCACAAAGAAGCTGAGGTTTGGACAGCTTTGTCCAAGGGCGGCCTGAAGCATGAGCTATCAGGTCACCCCACGGTTCCTGTGCACACCTGGGGACCCACAGCATATCTGACAGCACTGTCCCTTCCGTTCTTAAGTGCTCCTGTCTGGTAACTCTATGGCTTGCCTTGGCCTACTTTGTACCGATCCAGGCCAAAGACCCCACAGCTGAGCCCCAAGACGCACGGCATCCCTGATGCAAAACTCCTGCCGCCTTGCCTCCAGGGTTCACCTGACTTTAGGACTAGCTAATGGAAGTCCTAAGTGTGCAACACACCAGAGCTGCTGCTCTTATAAATACCTGTTCTTAGCTGCACGAGAAATAAATAAAGAGAAGCACCTGCAAGTGTTAGCTGGGATTCTGTACTGACTCTTATCTCCCTCCACAGATCAATAAAACTGCAGGTAGTACATAAATTTCTCAGCAATTTTACCTTTTACATGGAGCCTCTTCCCATAACTGCTCAACTTTGCAGCCCCAGGAATGATTTGTACCTGGAGACAGTGGGAGAGGCTGCTTCTCTCGTCTAACTGGGTAGCAATTAGTCATCAGCGCTACCTAGGCCCTTCTGGCACTGGCTGCCAGACTACCCTGAGCCTGTGGGCCTGGCACATGGCAAGCGGCTGCTTCCTTCCTCTGCCTAACCTGCGGGCAGCAAGTCCTTGCAAAGCTGTAGGAATCACAGATCAAGCTCTGCTTTCCCGCTCAGTAGCTGTGGGATCGTGGGCGATGTGCCTTATCTTAGATTTCAGGAAGTATACAGCGAGCAAAGTACTCAGCTGCCCACCTTCCCTCCCGCTTTTAAGACATAAGGGCCACATGAAGAGCCATAACTGCTAATCTTTCCGGTTCTGCTTCTTACCATGCTGGGGAAGGAACCCAGGGACTCGCACGGGCTGGAAAGGCTCTCTGCCACTGACTATCCCTAGCACACTCGAAGGCTCTCGGCTGTATGATCGGGAACGTACAGCAAGTTAGCCTTGCTGAGCCTGCCTCTTCATCCACAAAGCGAGGCGAGCGGCACCTGCCACACAGGGGTGTTCAAAGGACAAACCACGTGGGCAGTCCTCAAACTTCAGAGCAGGGTTTCCAAATGCACCTAGAGGGCTTTTTAAAAGACTGACCGCCGAGTCCCACCTCAGAATTTCCGATTCAGTGGGTCTGGGAAGTACCTGTCCATCTAGTTCCCGCAGAAGGTCCCAATGCTCCTCCAGAACTGTGTCTGGAGAACCACTAATGTCAATACTTTGTTAATATGAGGGATGCGTCAGGGGGTCAAAAACTGTGCTCAATGCAGTTCATTCTACCGCCCTCTCATGCCGCCAACCAAGCCCCAACCTGCTGACACCCAGACGAGGCAAAATGGATGGAAATCCGAACTGTGCCACTCCCAGGAGGACTCTGGGCCTTAGGTTCTAATGGAGACCTGGGAGAAGAGCAGGAGCTCTCAGAAACACACCGCATGTTCCCACCCCTACACCCCCCGCCAGGCCTTTTCCTCATCCAGAGACAGCGCTCTGTGACAACCATTCTGCCGCCACTCTCCACCATCTAGGTCTTGGGACTTCCTCTTAATATGGAGGGCCGCCACCAAGTGGCATCTTGGGTCCCTGAGTAGTGGACTGCCTGGGCCGTCACTTCCTGGGCCTCCTAGTGGTGCTGTGAGCTCTGGTTCTGACCTTGCAGAGCAGACTAGAATGTGGAACCCAGGCATCCATAGGCTTCTGAGTAGGGTGTACCTTGTTCCTGCCCTTTCCCCATACTTCCTGTTGGGAAACGCAGGGTAAAGTGGCTGGTTCTCTGGTCCTATGGCATACTGGAGAGTGGAGCTCTAAATGACACCCAGAGGGCCACTGTTTCTGGACAAAGTACAAGCCGTGTCAGCTCCCAGGAGAGGCCGCCTGGTTGCTACAAGCAGAAGTCCATTTCCCTGAGATCCCTCCGTCAAACTCAAAGTCAGTGCCCACCCATTCTTCCTGGAAGTAGACTTTACACAGGCCAATCACACAGAAAGCAGTTCCATGGTCTTCTCCACACACATACCCCATAAAGGAGCCTGGCCTGAGCCAAGGCATTCGCGAAGGCAAACAGGAGCATCTTGGCCCTTAGCTGTTCTGGGAGAAAGCGGTGTGGCTTTAAATTGGCATTCTCCAGGAAATATAAGGTGTGAGGATGAGGGTAAGGATAGCCTTCCAGGAATCCTGCAAGAGAACAGACAGGAGGGGTGAGGTGACACAGAGCCCCAGGAGAGTTCCCCTGACTGTGGCTCAGGGACTGAAAAATTGAAGGGATACTAAGACAAGGTCATGCTCACAGATCTATGGATGGCTACTGAGGGGCTGAGATAGGAAGCCAAGGTGCCTGGAAAATCCAGAATGCTCTAAATCTTACTGTTTGGCTCCTTCCTGAAAATGCTTGCCAACCTGTACAGGTGCTCCCTACCCACACATTCTAACGCCATCCATTTGCTCTCATCCAAGTGCACAGCCAACAGTGATACTAAAAGCTGTGACGGTTACAGAGAAGGCAGGCGTCAGGACTCTACTATTAGTAAGGAACAAATGGCTTGCCTTGCACCTCCCAACTTCAATTTAGTGCCTGTTCGCTTCAGACGTGACAGTGTCAGGTCATGACCCTCTTCTGAGTGGCTATAAACAAATCTCTGCTGGACTGGGGGCTTTTAGAGTAAGCGCCTGGAATCAGTGAGTGTCGGTAGAGATGAAGGAGAAAGACCCTGGGGACATGATGGGCTCTGAAAGACCTGGAGAAGAGTGCTAGCTGAGTGACCAGACTTTCTTACAGGCCCTGGCCCTTCAGGCTGCTCCACTCTGCAGCATGTGGACGCCCAGCACACATTTCACACCGAGCCCGGGGAAGGAAGCAAGGAGAGCCCAAGCAGAGCCCGCTGCTGCCTACAAGGCGCTTACATTCTAGAGGGGACAGACAGGAAAGTCAATCACATCTAAGCACAGAGATGTGGCAAGGTCCAGGGTGTCTCAGGGACAGTAAGAACACAAAAGAAAAGTCGCAGATTGAGACTGGAAGTTCAGCACCTCCGGGAGGAAATGACTCCTTAACATAAACTGCAGAAGATTAAGAGTTGAGAAGCACGAGCTGGGGGCTGGAGAGAATGGCTCAGAGGTTGAGAGCACTGGCTGCTCTTCCAAAGGTCCTGAGTTCGGTTCCCAGCAACCACATGGTGGCTCATAACCATCTATAATGGGATCTGGTGCCCTCTTCTGGTATACAGGTGTACATGCAGGCAGAACATTATATACATAATGAATCTTAAAAAAAAAAAAAGAAAAAGAAGCATGGGCTGTCACATAACCTCTAGAAGACAATTCATTTGTGGTGCCAACACCCAGAACTGTTAATATAGCTTTTCCTTAAAAACAAATAAATGAAAAATTTTAAAAAGTTAGCTAAGTCCCTTATGTCTGTACTGCCGCAAATCCAAGGCTCTGCTCCTCACCTGAGTCATCCTTCACATCATAAACATGGCATTCCTGAAGGTCGATGGTAGGAGAGATGGGATAGAAGTTTTCCAGAACATGACTTCTGGTAGCTTCCACCTCCTCTGGGGAGGCAATGGTGGGCAGAGGATCCTTGGCACTCAGTATGGCACCACTAGTACCTCGGACCTGAAGGAGAAGAGACTCTAAAATGGGGAAAAGGTGATTAGTCTAACCTGGTCTCTTTACAGCTCCTGTTATATGAGGCTTTCCCTACCCACAATCCTCAAGGCCAGGTCTGCTACAGGTTCTCCGGATGACCATATGGACGACCGTATGTCCTGGTCACACATATGGCGTTAGGGCATTAATCCTGAGCCCCTGAGAGATGAGGAACTAGAACATTCTCCTCCCCGGGTACTCTTCTGATAAACCCTGAGGTTCTTCCATCTTCCCAGGCACCAGCTCCAGGCCAGGACCCAAAACTAAGGCAGAGTTGCCCTTTGCTCTCGAGAAGCCCTTCAGAAGACAAGCGCTGCTGTGGCAAGCACACAGAGCCTTCTGCAAAGCCCAGAGAGCCTCCTGGAGGAAGCAAAACCTTAAAACTGGGCAGCTGAGGAAGCGCTTGAGAGACAGAGGCAGGCAGACCTCAGTGAGCTCACAGCCAGCCGGGGCTACACAGTGAGGTATCTGAGGAAGAAGAGGGTGGGTCTCTTCTGGGACCAGCTACCTCTCCAGGGCGGTACTGTGCATGTAGTGTTCCGCAGCCCCGCCTCTGGCCACTAGAAGTCCAATGCCATCCTCTCATGCCATCTAAGTCATGACCACGTCTCTGGTGGGAACACTCTGGTGCTGAAAATGAAGACGCAGCACGCAAAAGCCGGAGGAGCAAAGCAGGGAGGCCTGGAGCTGGCGTTGGAGAATTAAGAGGCACGGAGAGAGACGTGCTACGAGCAGGGGCAGAGGGGGGGATGGCTCAAACCCAGGCAAAGGGCCAGAGTCTTCTTAACAACAGACTGGGAAGAGCCAGGCAGATCAGGGAGCCTTGGTAAGTTGGATTAGCACGTGTGCTCCAGGGGGCTACAGGTGGTCACAGGAGAACGCAGCTAACTAATCAGTAAGCCGTTGTGAATGTGTGGAAATGTCACCTACACTGTTCCCATGGGAAGCCACATGCCACCACCAGACAGAGCGTGTTTGGAAAGACTGTTGTCAGCACCTGAGTGACTCTGAGTGGCACTGCCCTCTGCAGGTGCCTGGTTTTTCAGACAGAGTCAAATCTCAGTGTGAAGGGAATAGATTAGGGCTGTTGAAAGATGAGAAACTGGTTTGGTCAATGGCACTGTCATTTCATTAGAGTGAAGTCTCGCAAGATACGTAAAAAAAAAAAAAAAAAAATGTACACCACATCTGCAAATGGATAAATTCTGCAGTAAATGCACCTTAAGATATTGGTTTCCTAAGGCATTTCCTGTTTCCTCTAACAAATGTGCCTGGACCTCTCCTAACCCTGGGTTTTAGATTCTCCCCACAGATCACTCTAGTGTGGTTTCTAATTCAATTCCCTCCACATCCCTCCTCCAGTGACAGCTCAAAACGGGGCAGTTTAATTAGAGGTAATACTTGACAGTGGGCCAACGAGTACTCTCCATTAATGAGGTGCACTAATTTCCTTAGTGGTGCCATTACCTCTGCCAGGCTGACTCTTTGCCAGAAGTCGGTGCAGAGGGGGGAGACGAGGAAACCTGATCAGACAGACATCCCAAGTCCCAGGAATTCCACAGCTGGTTTCCTCACTCCACAAGGCTATCCCTTAAAACACCTGGGCTGCCGCTGCCGTCTGAGACATCAGCGTGCACTGCCAGGCACAGAGCATGTTCAAAAGTGAACAGGTAGGGAAGCTGGCCACTGAAGGGCTGTGACAAACTTAGGGACGTGGCAAGGGGGCAGCAGAACAGGTGGCGGGGCTCGGGCGAGGTGGAGGCCACAGCCTGGAGGGCCTTGCATCCCATGGTAAATGATAACGCTGGGTTTCCAATGATGGGAACACAAAAAGGGCTTGCTGCGTTGTGAGAACTTGGGCAGCTATGCCGACATGGAAAGGGAAAGAAAGCTGAGTGTGGAGAGGGCAGGCACCAATGCGTTTGACTGTTTCCCTGTCTTCGGCGTTTGGACAATCCCAAGCGTACTGCGGGTACTCAATGGATACAGTTAGGTGTCAACGGGTGAAGAGAGTCTCAGAAGCTGGGCATGGTGGTGCGGAACAGAGGGTCACAAGTCTGAGGACAGCCGGTGCTATGTGGCGAGACCCTAGTAGGTGCTTCTGAACCCATGATATGTGGCAGGAGCAGAACGGAGGGGGTTGGGGGCGGGGGTTTGATGGTGGGGCTGAGAGCAGAAGAGAGATTAAACGAACAAACAAACAAACACAGAGCCCAGCAAGGCCTTCTGGTACACAGAATGACTAACCTCGGTTCCAAGTGGTGCACAAGTAGTATTTTTGGGCAGAGATCCGCCTGGCCAAAGAAGGGTGCTTGCAAATCTGGGACTTACACAGCTGTATGAGGCTGTTCACAATGACTGGGCTTGGAGGGGAAAGAAAAATTGGAGACTTAAAGCAACATGTAACTCCAGGACTCCTCAACCGGAAATCTATCTTACTTGGAGGGAACTCACCAATAGGTCTCTCTCTTGGGGATGTCCTCAGTGGAGTGCCAGAGACGGGCATGAGAGATGATATCTAGAACTCGTTCATCTTGGTTTTCTACGTGATTCGCGGGATCATCAACAATGCTTAGTACTTTCTTGGGAAGGCCTTCTATTAACTTGGTCTTAGTAAGCCAGAGTGCCTGCTTCATACCTTTGGGACAACCAAAAAGAGAGAGAGCGAGAAGACAACTCAGGAAGTGACGTTCATGCCTGCCAGGCAGCACCATGCAGAAAAGGCTGCCTCGAGAGGGGGCTGGGTTTGTTTTGAGACATCTGAGGAACAAAACCAAAAGTGAAACGTAGATCCAGATTACAACTCAACTTCAGGAATGGTGACAGGAAGAGTGAGTCGACCATGGGAATGAATGCCGGCCGTAACAGGGGTTCAAACTATGCTCAAGGCAGCTGCGTTCCCTGCTGACCCCCCCCAGACAGACAAACCAAAGCTGTGAGGCCAGTTTGGTGGAGGGCAGCCCTTCACTTACAATCCTTTCAGTAATCTGCATCTAAATGCCGACTAGAAAAACCCAAGCATACCAAACGTTTCTCATTTGTTAGGTCTGAGTCCAGTAAAGCCACTCAAGTCTGCTATTGGTCCACAAGTGCAGCTATGGGCAGTAATTGGTATGTGTACATGGTTGTACCCCAGTAAAACTTTATTTATAAAAACGGGGCTGCCTGATCAGCTGACCCCAGCTCTGCGATGCTTACTGCTAGCAATCCCAGAGCCGAGTTTCACGGTTCTCTAGCACATACACAGAAGATGCAGTATTCAGAGCTGCCGTTTACTGAATGTCACTTCTGTATCATGAATGGACCTATAAATTAGATGGGAGTTTACGAAAGAAAGGGGGAAATTTGGACAGATAGAAGAGTTTGCTTCTAGTCACTTATCTTTAAGGTGATGAAGGTAAAAGGAGAAACTGAACCTGTCTACCCCACAGTTCACTCTCTCCATAATCCCAATCAGCTTCCCAGGCCCATGTCTTGCAAGGCTTATTGTAACTTTATAAGACCTCTCTGTAACTTGAGAAGGTGTAGGAGAGGAGATACATTCTCAGGCTAATCCAATGAGTACAATCTGAACAAAAAAAAAAAAAAAAAAGAAAGAAAGAAAAGAAAAGAAAAGAAAGAAAAAGACCAGGGTTCCACTAAGGAGTCATGCCATGTGAGAGCCTTCACAGCACCTTCTGAGTGCACTGAAAATGGCTAATGGCTAGAAAAATCGGCTTGCAGGAGTGGGCATTTTAGGAGGCTGGCCTATGGTTATTGATTTTTTTCCAAACTTATAATTGATTCTCTTAGTTTAGCTCCAAACCCTGTTCGGTCTCTTTATTTTCTAGCTATCCTTTGGAAAATACTCTCACATACCTCAACTGTTTTTGTTTTTAGGATCTGCCCTCTCCTCACGCTGATGTGGGTGGAGAATGAAGAAAGGCACTCTTAATGGTCAACTCCGGAAAATAATTCCAGAAGCTACTCTCGATAAACATATTGGTTTTGGCTCAAGACATTTGGGGAGGAAGGGGTTTGACGCAGGGTTTCTCCGTGTAGCCCTGGCTGTCTTAGAATTCATTCTGTAGATCAGGCTGGAATTCTGCAATAGGCTCAAGACATTTTGATCTGCTCTTAAGAGTGACAGGTCCCTAAGTGGGTAGACTTTTGGGTGCAAATCCCTTTTTTGAAAACAATCCCAGACCTTTAACAAAAGACACTGACCTAAGAAACCAGCCCTGTAGGCCTGGCTTCACTATCATCTCTGTCTGCAGCTGGCGAGCCTGTGAAATGAGAGGATACACTCACATTCCCCATTGCTCCCTCTCACAAACATTGGCTTTTATATCCCACTTGACCCGACAACTCTTAGAAGATGGATGTTATTCTGGTTCTGCTTCGCAGAGGAAGAAACCGTGACCCCAGCCTTGGGGTCAGTGCTGGACAGAGAACACGGTCTCCGCCCGTTTGTCCTGCGGCCTCACCCTCAAGGAGTCGGCAACGCTGGTGAAAGACGTAGCAAGGCTGGTCCTTGTACAGTTGATGCTCGTGGATCGGTGCCGGGCGGCGGTGGAGCAGTGGGTTGTTCCAGCCAGGTTCCCACGGCGGGAAGATCGGCTGCGCCAGCCATGGGACGAAATGCATCTTCCCCTCATAGGTAATGGGCTCCAGCCCCGGGATCTCGTGTACCCGGTGCAGGGGTCGAGGCTTGGGCTTCTGCGCGGAGCGCACACCCCACTCGTACGCCCCGCGTTTCGGGGCTCCGCAGCCGCCAAGGCCGAGCCTCCCAGAGCCAGCTAGTGCCCGCAGAGCGGGCCCGGACGCCAACGCCATACCGCCCAGGTTTCCAGAAGACCTTTCTACATGGACGCCGCCATCTTTCCCCGCGCAGGGCCTGCTGGGAGTGAAAGGGGCTGGGCGCAAAAAATAACAAACCTCATTTTGAGACTGGCAGACACGTCGGCCAATCACAGTTAAGATATCCTTGTTTTGACCCCGCCCCCGGGCAGTTCCCGTCCTTATTGGTGGAACCCGCGAAGCGCTCTCTGCGCGGTGTTTCGCGCTATCTCAAGGGAGGACGCTTGCAGGTGGGTAGCTGAGGGGTGGCGGGACCGGAGGGAGTGCTGGGACCTCAAACCTCTCCTCACGAGTCCTTGACCACTGTGGACTCTTAGAGCTTGAGGAGTCCCAGTCTCCGTCGCTGTAAAGTGAGGAGTTGAGATGCCTTCCGACGCCTAGTGGGTTTGCAAAGGGTCCTCCTCTCCACCCTTCTTACGGCTGCCCGAGCTTCCCCGGCTGTGGCTTCCCAGAGTGGCCTGCGTCCCCGTTCGCCTTCTGGGCACCAGACTGCTCGCACCGCGGCTCGGCCCAGCGAGTTACCTTTGCCCTGCTCCTGAGATGCCCTCTTCGCTTCCCGGAGGCACGGCAAGTGCCGGAACCCGCTCCTTTGCTCAGCCCCTGCTTCTGGCAGGCTCGCTGTGTGTCGGGGTGTGTGTGTTGTGCTGAGCACCGGGCGGCCGCGCAGACCTTAGGGTGGGAGGTCATCGAGTGTACGTGAACAGCGGTAACACGCACACAGGCTTCGTCCGTTTCCCTAGGTCTTTTTCTCTCGTTCAGCCACTGTCAAAGTTGCTTTGCATTTTCCTTTTGTTTAATGAGCTCAGGCAACTGCTGTGTCCCGGGTTCCTAGAGCAGTGGCCTGACGCACAGTGTATGTTTAACAAGTAAACACATACTAAAACAAATAAGGTGCTTGGTAATCACAAGGGGAACACTTGGGAAGGGCCTCTGAGGGGAGGTGACCTTTTCAGCCAAGGCCGGAAGAATAAGGATAGGCATCCAGGCCCAGGCTGCAACAGGGATCTTGCCTCTTAGCTGGGAAGGAGCCATGTCTTTAACATGTGGGCTGGAGAGATGGCTCAGTGGTTAGGAGCTTTGTCTGCTCTTCCAGAGGTCCTGAGTCCAGTTCCCAGCAACCACATGGTGGCTCACAACCATCTACACTGGGATCTGATGCTCCCTTCTGGCAGCAGGGGTACATGCAGATAGAGAACTCGTATACATTAAATAAATAAGTCTTTTAAATTGTGATTGACGGGGCCAACTTCTCTACCAATTTCCAAAATAGCTGAGCCAGTAGGACTGTGTGAACTCCATGAAGGAGGCAAACAGGCCAGTATGGCTAACACCACACAGTAGTTTATACAAAGCCTGTTCACTTGTCTCGTTTTTAGTACACCCCTCCCCAGACCCAGAGAGTAATTGGCATGAAGAGAGGCCTCAGTTACTATGTATCTAAGACATAGCATGCTGTAAAGATGGATTGATTGGACAGATGCAGCACCGTGCCAGGTTTCACAGTGACGGGGACTGTGTCCTGTTCGCTGCTGTTGGGTTCTAGTGCCCAATCCTGTGCCTAGCTCCCCAGACCACAGAGTAAACACTCAACAGTTAGTAGGCGCTTCCTGTATGCCAGGTGTTTGGCAGGAGAATACAGAAAGAGTAAGACACCAACCTTGTTCTCACTGGTGCCCCAGCCTCAGAAACATACTGACGTCATAGAGCTGCATGCACAGCAGGAAAGGTTTTCGGAAGCCAGATTCCCTTCTCCGCTGAGATTTCACACACACACACACACACACACAAAACCCCAGTGATTGTAAGTCGGAAGTATGGCCCATCTGACAGCAGATCCCTGGTTGAGCCATCCTTGTCCCTACAGCTTGCCTTGGGGACAATGTGAGGGACAGAGAAGGACAGAGTATGACCCCCATGTTTTCCTTCTCCCAGGCTGACAGCGACGGAGAGCCTGGCCTGTTCCAGTTGCCCCTCCCGTATTGTCCAGGCCCCACTGACGATGGATGAGAGGGAGGACGGGGATGCCGAAGCTTGGCTGCGGTTGAAGCCTGTGGAACCCTTGCCCTCCCAGTGCTGCGGCAGTGGCTGCTCGCCCTGTGTGTTTGACATCTATTACCGAGACCTGGAGAGATGGGAAGCAGCCCAAGCCAGAAACGACAAGAGCCTCCTGACTGGGACGCAGCCAGCTGAGACCCAGGTGAGGGAGTCCAGAGCAGTGATATCTATCTGGCCCTGCCCTGCCCAGGGCACCTGCTGTGGGAAGCCTTCCTTGACTACACAGTGGAGTGAAAGTAGTCAATTATGATGGAAGCAGATAGATCCAGGAACAAGGTCCAGACCTGAAACCAGCCAGTTAGCCGTGAGTGTTTAGTCTTACCTCTTGAAGCCTTTATTTCCCCATCTGTGAAATGGATCAAGTTATCTGTTTGGTTTGGTTTGTGTAGTCCAGCCTGTCCTGGAACTCACTCTGTAAACCAGGCTGGCCCTGAACTCACAGAGATCTGCCTGTCCCTCTGCCTCCCCAGTGCTAGGATTAAAGGCACTTTAATAATAACTGGCTGGGCCAAGTTATTGGTAATGCTTTGCACAGAACCTAGCAATTATCTCACTGGACAGATATCCATTGAATACCTGTTATGCACCAGGCCCATTAAGGATGGGTGTGTGAGCAAATAGTCCTTGACCCCAAGAGAACAAACTAACATCATATTACACAGACAGGTAAATGAGGTGCTATTGTTACTCGATTTTCTCTGCAGCTTACTGACTTTCTCTTCCCTTCCCAACTCCTCAAGAGCTTCAGACATTTCCCAGTAGTCATATGCTCAGTGTATAGTGGCTGTAATCACCTGTGATAACAGAGAAATAAGTGACACTACAAAATTTGCTAAGTCTTACAAAACAGCATTCTTTTCCCCTTTAGGTTTTTTGAGAGAGGGTTTTCTCCAGGTAGCCTTAGCTGTCCTGGAACTTTCTCTGAAGACCAAGCTGGCCTTGAATTCAGAAATCCACCTGCCTCTGCCTCTGCCTCTGCCTCTGCCTCTGCCTCTGCCTCTGCCTCTGCCTCTGCCTCTGCCTCTGCCTCTGCCTCTGTCTCTGCCTCCTGAGTGCTGGGTGCTGCCGCCATCACCACCACCTGGCCAATTTCATTCTAATAATTTTATCTTTTAAATTGTGATGAAGTAATAATTATTAATTCCTGTAGAGATTTCTATTTTATGAAATACATATACAAAGCTAGGTGTAGTGGCGCACTCTTTCAGTCCCTGTGCTTGGAAGCTAGAAGCAGGGGAATCGAGGATTCAAAGCCAACCTTGGCCAACTAGTGAGTCAGGTCTGTCTGAGCTACATTAGACTCTGTATCAAAGAGAGAGGGAAGGAGAGAGAGAACAAGAGAGCTTAGTAGTAGTCATGGTGTTCAGAGAAGGCTTCCTACAGGAAACACAGGGAGGGTTAGGATAGTAAGGGCAATGGCCTGAGACTCAGAGGACATGAGTTAAGGACATGGTTGGCTTTGAACAAGCAAGCTCTTAGGTATGGACTAGAGACTGCTCAGGCTATGCTCACCTGCTGGGGCCTTCTCTGTCTACCCTCACCGCTTCTGTGCTGTCTGTCACAGATGTCAGGCGGGCACCATACTGGGCTATCTAGGACTCTGTAGTTCTTGCTTCTCCAAAGGAGGTTTGTACCCGAATCAGGCCTGCATATTACGGGTGCAGGTTAACTTACAGGGCTGAACCTTTCCCCCTTCTCCTGCTCCTGGGAGTCAGACAACCTGACTGCCAGCGTGTACTGTGGGCTGCTCATCAACCACGTGATGTGGGACCTCCCTTTTTCTCTGAAGCCTCTAGAGGGAACCTCCACTTAGCCTCATGGGCCGGAATTGTATTTTGAACCCCTGTCATATTATCTGTGTTAATAACTTTGGATAATCCACCCCAGTGTTCCTCTCAAAATCCAAAACCTGAGACCTTCAGGCCTCGGTTTCCCCATATGTGATACAAGGATCTTGAATTGGATGACCCCTAAGTCTCCATCAATTTTTTCAGCTCTGTGGACCTGGTACTGAAGGATGAGAAGCTGTTAGCACACAGGAGTGAGTGTTCTATATAGAGGATACAACTTGGACAAGGAGGGCAGTGACCGGTGACCTGGGAGGAGGAATGGAAGTCTAGCACCTGTTCTGTGGCAGAGAATATGAAGCTGTGGGTTATCCACTGCTCCCTTGAGTGGAGGCTAATGAGCCCTTCTTGGTCCTGCGCTTGTGGGGAGCTACGGAAGGCATAAAAGAAGAGTAACCTCCGTGTACTATGTTGCAGATGGAGGGGAAGCAGGGCCCAGCCCTCTGTCACATCAGGGGATGGCTCTCATCGGGGAAAGTAGCCAGGATGTGTGCCTTTGGGTCTGACCTCTAGGGGTCAAATCTTTTCCTCTTGCAGGGCTGTTCTACCGAGCTGAGTCCGGAGACCTTCCTGGCCTTCCACATCAGCACCATGGAGAAGCTCACCGCTGACACCTATCTCATCCGGTTTACACTGCCTGGGAGCCGTCAGCTGGGCCTGCATCCCGGGCAGCACCTCATCCTACGGTACACTCAGGTAGTGGGAGGACCAGTGTCCGCCGCCCCGCTTTGCCCTTGACCAGTTGAGTAGCCTAGGACAGCTTACTTGACCTTTCTTAAGCCTTTTCTTTTTTTTTCACCTTCCTCAGGATGGACACAGGGTATGGCTCCAGGTCCTTGGCATGGAGCTCAGTAATGTGTTCTCGTGATAGGTAGTAACACCAGCACTTTACTAGCACTAACTGACCAAGTTCTGCCTCCTCACATCCACGAACTCACTAAACCTTCACAAAATCCTGCCTGGTAGGTGCCATTATCATTCCCCAGAGGACGCTGAGGTCAGAGAGGTTCAGGAACTTGCTGAAGGTCACACAGGAAGTGTTGGATCAGGATCGAAAGCAAGCAGTCTTTCTTTGGAGCCAATGTCATTAGCATCCGATGATAGAAAGGACACTAAGAGTAAAGAAGTTGAACAGAGAAGAGGTAGAGCAGGGGCATTAGGAGTTTAAGGCCAGCGGCAGCTACATCTCAAGCTATCCTGGGCTATATGTTACCTGTAGTAATAATAATAATAATAAAAGGCAAAGAAAGCAGATGGAAAAGTTTCCCAGTCTCACACAGCCACCAGATTCCAGCCTGGACAGCCTGGCTGCTGAACCACACTAATATCTCCTCCTCTGAGCCTCCTCCTGACCTGCTGTGAGACCCCAGCCCGAGCCACCCGCACCTCGCCAGGAAAGGGCATCTTTCAGACATACAGCTGTGGGTACCTGAGGCTCAGCAGAGAGATCAGTACTGAAAACGTGGATCTGGAAGATGTCACCACACACCCAGGCATGTTCGGAGTACATTCACATGTGGGAAGAAAAAAGGACCTCGATCTGAGCCTCAAGAATGCTGCAGCCTATGGCGCTGGCAAGAAGGAACCAGCAAACAGACAAAACCCAACAGAGCAAAACCAAAACCGAAAAGCCCCACCAGGCATGGCCAAAAGACAAGGAGGGAAGGAACTAGAAAGAGAGCTTGCTGCCGGTCAGACTGGCCACTTACCTCACGCCAGCCCCTGGTATTTGTGTCCAGCTCCTCTGGCCTGTGGCCTGGCTGGCAACCCTTGAAGTTCACTATCCCAGCTGGCAGGGGAAGCCACAACGCAGGTCATAACCATGAATCGGAGTGGCCAGGACATCCTCTTTTTAGACTGACACCCCGCCGTCCTCTCTACCACTCAGTGACATCTCTTACATATATGACCATGTCACTCAGTAAGACGCATTTTGGTGCTCCCCGTTCTAATCCATGGCTGCCCAGCCTTTCCTCCCAGATCGCCCCTTCTCTGTTCCCTACCCTGCATGTACCCAGCAGCCTGGAAACCCAACTGTGAGTTCCTAACTTGCCTGCCTCGCGTCCAGCCCGGGCTGTTTCCTCCTCCTGGAGTCACCCCCTTCCTGGCCTCACCTGTCAGTGGCCTGATCCAGCAGGGCCTCTGAGTTCACAGAGACAGTGCTCACTCCCTCTGAGACATGCCAGGCTGCACCTGGCACAGTGGGCGGTGCCTCACTCTCCGCCTCTGAGCCGTGTTCTGTTCTGCTCTTGGTGTCGGCAATGTTTCCTGAGCATTGCCTACATTCTGTCTAGTGCCCCTGCATTTGACGCATTTGGACAGGGCCTTTCAGTCTTTGGAGACACCAGGCCAGAGTGTCCTGCACACAGTAAAGCCAGAGAAAGGAGTGCTTGGGTGTGCCTGGAAGGTTATCAGGATTCTTGTTGTTATTGTTTGGATGTAGGTTTGGGAGTTTGTTTGTTTGTTTGTTTGTTTTTACAGGGTCATTATGTACTTCCAGCCAGCTTCAAACTTATGCTTTTTCCGCCTCAGCCTCCCACGTGCTGGGATTACAGGGTACGCCGCCACACTCTGCTACCTGAGATACTTTGAGGAGCAGAACCAAACTTGGATGTGGAGCTGTGGTCAAATGGCGCTGTACAAGTGGCTCTCTTTATCTTAGCATTGCATTCTGCATTTGTTTTGCGTTGTTTTTTTTTTTTTTAAGATTTATGTATCTGTATTTTATGTGTATGTGTGTATGCTTGAGTGTGTGTATGCGTCTCATGTGTGCAGTGTTCATGGAGGTCAGAAGAAAGAATCAGAGCCCCCGAACCTAGAATCACAGGCAGTTATGAGCCAGCCGATCCAGGAAGAGACCCAAACGGAGATCCCCTCTGAGAGCAGTGAGTGCTCTTAACCTCGGAGCCATTTCTCCAGCCCTGGGTTGTTATTGTAAATGAACTTACGCATATGACATGCCTGCTACACAATAGGCATTTGTTCCTCATAGCTCTCATCGCATTCGTGATTGCTCTCCTTACCCCACTGTTGGTAACATTGTGAAGACAGTCGATACACTGGCAGGGCTTTGGCCTTGTTGAGGCCTCTGTGGGTTCTCCCCCAAGCAGGGTCTGGTGATGTTTCATAAACCTTAGCAGCTGTTTTTATCTGTGCTGTTCTGAGGCAGAGAACGAAAGCATGGTAACGTCCCTCAAACTGCTCACGTCATCAGAGTGCTTCCGACACTCTGTTCTGTCTGGTCCCAGTGGAGTCACATAACCAGGACCTAAAGGGCTACCTGGCTGTGTCACAGGAGACGCTGCTGAGAGACTGCGCGGCCCGCACAGGTCTCCCAAGCAGCGTGGGTAGGAGTGAGCTCAGGGTTCTTCCTTCTGCGGTCCCTCACCTGCCCCTTGCTGAGGACCGCAGGGAATGACTGGAACCCACCTTCACGTCCGTCAGCCTGGCGGGGGAGCTGCCTGCCAGGAGCTTGTTAAATGGCTGACTACCTGACCATCTGTGTGCTTCTCTTTCCCAGAGGTACAGTCGATGGCTTAGAAATTCAGAGGGCCTACACCCCCATCAGCCCTGTCACTGCAGAAGGATACTTTGACGTTTTAATCAAGGTGAGTCGATTCTCGTGGAGGATTCTGTAAGGTGCTATGGACCTGTACCTCCCCCTCTAGCTTGATTGGGGTGGAGGGTTCCCATGTATTAGTTAGCATGAGAGCTGACTGACTTGTAGGAGCGATAGGTTATGAGGAAGGGTCCCTTCCCTCTCTTCTCCTAAGGAGGCTGCTGCTGGGCATTTGACAGAAGGCATGTTGCTGGGAGATTTTAGGAAAGCTATGCCGTGTCACCTTTTATATAGTGGCGGAAAGAGAAGACTGAGCTGGGGTGGAGTGGGCAGCGCCCGTATGTGTGCTGGCATGGGGCCCAGCCTGACCCGGAGGGACCCAGCCCAGGACAAGTGGTCAGATCAGTACAGCACAGCCTGGTGCTATCATGACAGAGGAGGCCCAGCCCAACTCAGGCCGGCTGCCGTACAAGGCCAGCTTCCTGGTAGATGCTGTGTGTTCGAGAGCTGAAAAACGAGAGAAATATGGGAAGAAAGCTGAGAGCTGGGAGCAGCACAGCAGGAGAACAGGGAAAGTCCTCCATCCCAGCACAGAAGGGGGCAGGGGATCAGTAGAGGGAACTGGGCATGAAGACCCTTCAGACAGAACTGGCCTGACATCCTCTCTCTCTGGGAGATGGGCCTTGAAGGAAGAGTGTGAACTGATGGCAGCAGGGAATGCATAGCATTCGACGCTGGGAGTACCAGTAGCCAGACATAGGAAAGGGCGACAGGGAACAGGTCTTCTAGGAACTATATTCAGCCCAAGTGGTAGAAGAAGAACACGCCTGTGGGACAAGATGGTCGGTGGAAGAGTCGTCAGGGATGAGTGAAATGGGTTGGATACAAAACGCACTGGAGACCCAAGATCTGAGCACTAAATTACAGTCATGGAGCACCAGAGTGAGGAGACTAGAGGGACTGCTTTCCATGGACCCACCGAACCTCTGACATTTGACTTCCAGCAAGAACGGCCTCATGTGTGCCAACCTGCCATAACTCTACCAGACACGTCCGGCCTTTTACAGTTCCATCATTGTCGTTGCTGTCATCTCCAACATTCGTGCCCCAGAACAGTTGAGTTAACAAACAAACAAAACCCCAAAACAGAAATGCTAATAATGCTTTAAAATAAGTTTTTGCTTTTGTGTCAGGCCACTTTCATAGCTATCCTTAGCTGTGTGTGGCTACAGGCCACAGGAGGTCTATCATGCCTGTAAGTGAGAGCATTTCCCTCATGGGATCCTAAGGAGCATCAGTATTGAAGAACAGCTTTGACACCCAAGCCTCCTTACGGGGCTGTGTCATTAGCCTAGTTCACTGGTCAACAGGCAGAGGCCCGGGAGGACGCAAGGTGGGAGGTGAGGAAGAAGCGCTGTGGGTGAGCAAGCCCCTGACTCTGAGGCCCCGGGCCGTCTTGGGCTCCTGCTCTCCTGCCTGCCTGCAGAGCCCGAATGTTTATTCCTTCCCACATAAGCCCAGACGAGCTCCCTTCTGCACACTACTGTTTGTCTGCGAGATTCCACAAATCCTCTCCAAATGGCCTGCTTCCCTGCGCTGCTTGTCTAGGGCGCTTCTGCTGAGAGGATAAGCCTGGAGACAGTCCTCCAGAGCAGCTGGATCCCTCCCAGCCGCACGGCTGATTTGCTCCTTCAGAGAGGTATCTCATTATCCCTAAGCCACTGGCTGGGAAGAGCTGGAAAGGTCTTTGCAAATTGGGAAGGCAGTGGGAATTTGTGGGTTGACTCTCCCATAAGGAGACTGAGGGCTCCTTTTCTAGGCACCTGCTCGGCACTGTTCCTCATTCCAGCTCATGACCTCAGGAAGACCATATTATCCCCACTTTACCAAGGAAGAAACTGAAGCTTGAAAGCCTCCTGGGTCGTAGGACAAAAGCTGCGTTGGGGTTTTTTTGAGCATTTGCTCCAAACCAGGCTCTCTGTGGCAGAAGAATCTTTCCTTTGGTGGTGTCTATGTCACAGGGCTGCTAGGGCCATAGCTGGGGTCTTGTTTGTTTGTTTTATGTGTGTGGACAGTGGTGGACTGTCATGTGGGCGCTAGGAATCGAACCCAGGTCCTCTGGTAGAGCAGCCAGTGCTCTCAATTGCTGAGCCATCTCTCAGACACCCATAGCTGGGGTTTTTACTTTCCCCAAATTGGGCCCAAAAACTAAAACGTGGTCCCACACAGCTTTCAGTGAAAACCCTCCCAGGCGACCAGGGCCTTCCTGTGCCTCGTGCAGATAGTGTCAGGCAGCTCTGGGTGCCCGAAGACAGGTCTGACCACCACAGGATAGTCTGTCCTTCAAGCTCGGGAGCATCCCGAGCACCCTTCCACTTTTGTCTCATGGTTTTCCCTGACTACCCCTCCATGGCCATCTGTTCTTCCCAAGAGAACATCTCAACTCTTGTGTCCTTGACCACACTCCTGCAGATGCTGGGAGTCTCCTCTGCATGCCTCCCCAACCCTTGGGAATCCAGTTTCATCCAAGCTTAAGTGTCTCCACCTCCAGGAAGCCAGCCTTACTTACTCCTTGGGCTCTGGGTTTCTCCTGGAGTGTGAGACTGGTCTCTACCTTGTTTGTGTCTGGGGTGTGTATATGCATCCCTCCTATACTTTGAGGCCTATCAGAGGAGACCTAACTGGATAAATCAATCAACTAGAATATTTGTTGCTGAATGTTCCTAGTTCAGGCTCTGGATGTGTTCGTGTGTAAGGGCCAGCCGCATGCCCTGTAACATGGTGCTCAGAACAGGGCAGATAGGCAGTGCAGACAGCTCATCCTCTTAGTCTTCCCAGCAGGAGGCGGTATAGAGGGAGCCGGAGACTGCACACTGAATCCAGCTTACAAAGGTACTAGGCCAGGATGTAATAAGTTCATAACCCCTGCCAGGATGGCGGGGTTATGAGCTTATTACTGCCGTTTCAGAAATGGGAGGGTTTTCAGTAAAAATGTGGATCTCCTACATCTCTTGGAAGGCTCCTGAGATCTGGCAGCCTCTGCCCCACAAACTCCAGACCAGCACCTGCGAAGTAGCTTCCCTCTTAGAAGGACATCGCCTGGTAGGGAGTCTGCTGTCTTTCTGACCCTGGGTGACAGCTGCCTTTAGTCACTACCCAGTTCTTTGTTGGGCTGCACTCCCTGCGCACCATCCCCTCAGGCGTTTGGAAGTGAGACCTCTCTGAGGTCGGTAGGCCCACTGGAGGCACATCTCAGCCTTCCCACCCATTCTGTGTGGTTAGATGCCAATGTGGACGGCAGCTCCAACATGAGGAAGGCAAGGTGGGAGTCGCTCCCGAGGCACCGAGCACTCGGGAGGAGTTTGAGGTGTCAGCCAGGCAGTCTGCAGAGCGGCACATGCCTGTCCACTGACTGTGACCTGTGTTTGCTTCAAGTGCTATCGGGCTGGGCTGATGTCCCGGTACGTGGAGTCCTGGAGACCGGGAGACACAGCTTTCTGGCGAGGGCCTTTCGGAAGCTTCTTATATGAACCAAACAAGGTCAGTGCCAGCACCTTCAGTCCTGAGGAGCTTCCCCAGGCTGTTCTCTGGGCCAGAGTTCCCTGTTTCAGGATATGGATGCTCACTGCACTTTTCTTGCAACACTTAAACCCAATCACCAGAGTGAAGTTGGGCTTAGACAAGGGGGGAAGATAGAGGAGCCCTAATAAACAAAACTGTGCACTTTCCTCCAAAACCGTTGTTGGCTGCGGTGCCTCAGAAAATCAGGCTTGGGTACTTAGGGTTCAGGATCCCGATGCCCTCTGACTCTCAGGTACTGTTCCAGTTGGGCCCTCTGCTCAGGAGGCTGAGCACAGCCCACACTCACTGCTGGAAGCTGAGTCCTTCTGCATTGGAAGGCTCTTGCCTCATCCGCTTGGCATGCTTGGATCTTTGTCCAGCTTTCCCAGAGAAAACTGGTCATTTCTCATCAGCTGCTTCATGCCTGGGAAGAAGCCCAGTCATACGTATCAAGAGTCTTGAGAATCCTTTGACCCAGCAACTCCATTTCTGGAAGTCTGTTAGACAGGGGTAAAAAATGCTTCTTCGTTTGCATGTGCTAATTTTTATTTATCATAACAAAATACTAGAAGCAGCTGAGTATCTAAACAAGGGAGCAGTTAAGGTACTTGATAGAACATTCTCCTAGATTTTGAAGTTATGTGGTTATAAATATATTTATTTTATGTGCATTGGTGTTTTGCCTGCACGTATGTCTTTGTGAGGGTGTCAGGTCTTGGAGTTACAGACAGTTGTGAGCTGCCATGTGGGTGCTGGGGATTGAACCCAGGTCCTCTGGAAGAGCAGCCAGTGCTCTTTAATAGCCGAGCCAGCTTTCCAGCTCCTGAAGTTATATTTTTAATGATGCTCTGTGCTTATGCTATAAGAGCAAGTAACAAGTAGTTGGTACGGAATGTATGCCCAGTAGAGAAACTAACTTAAAGTGCACAGAAAAAAATGTATATGGAAAATGTCTGAAATATTAGCAGGTTGGAGTGGGGGAATTATGGGCAATTTTCATTTTCTTCATTATCCTTTCCAAATTATCTGGAATGAACACCTATTACCTTTATAATTAGGAAAACAAAGCAAAACCAAAACAAGTGGAAAAGAATGAATCATGCTTGCCTTGCCATTCCTTTTGTTTAATTTAAAAATAGCTTTTTATTGTATTTTCCCTGATTATAAATGCAAAACATGTGCGCTAACAACAACAACAAAAAAAAAAAGCATCAGAGTCAGACAAAAAGAAGGAACCCAAATGCACCTGTGGGCCATCTCCCCAGGATGCCAGCCCCACTCCCTCGCTTCCCAACCCTCTCCCACACATGGGCATATGTACAAACACATGCATGCACACACATGTATCTGAGCGTCATACCAGCCCTGTCAGGGCTAGGATGTAGCTTAGTGTAGAATGCTTTCCCAGCTCTTGCGAGGCCCAGGGCTCCATCCCAGTAAATGTATACCCCATACATACGGCCAAACCCATCTGTAGCAATCCTCCGCGCAGGCTGTGGCTCTAACACTTGCCATGTAGGGGCTCACTCAGCCCTCATGGCAGCTTGCAGGTGATTTAACCCCCCCTCCCATTTTACACACACAGGTGTGTATGCTATCACTCTCCAGCATCGTTCTGGAACTACCCGTGCTCAGCTCTGCATTCTGTGGCCCCCTCATTCTGGCTCTTGCCCCCTAAAATAGGGTGTGGGTGTTGTTTCTTTTCCTGGCTTGGAGAAGGTGGGTCTGTGACCAGTTTTCCCACAAGGGAGGCTCCCAGTGCCTGTGTTCTGCATCCCTGGGCATCAGAGCCTTTTGTCTCTTCTCTAGAGCCAGCGGCAAGGGGCACGGGTGTTGTTTCCCACATTCAGATTGCTCACCAAAGCTTTGCCAAGGCCTGCACTGCTCCTTGAGAAAGCTCAGGTTCCCACCCTCTTGCCGGTCCTGCTCTGTAGCTGTCTCATTGCACACAGATGTTAAATCAACCACACAGATGTCTGCCACAGGCAGACGCTAGCATCTGTCCAGGAGGAGACTGGTAGTATTTCCCAGTGTTGTATGAGGGAGGCACAAGGCACTAGGGGGACAGGAAAAGAGGAGTCCCCACTCCAGCCCTGCTCAGGGAAGGCTTCTGAGAACACAGGCTGATCAAGAATGAGAGAAAAGGAGGGGTGACTCAGGCCGAAGACCTGAGGGCTGGAGGCATCAAGGTTTCACAACAAGGTGACCTGACCCAGGATCTCAGGTTTAATAAGGGGAGAACTGAAACAGATTAAACCTCAACTCCATACTGGGCCTTCATATTACCTCATCTGGTCCTCATGGCAATTCTGAGATGGGAGTTATTTTAGGAAAGTGCTCTCATTATTGTTTTTCTCCAGTGAAGAAATTGAGGTTCAGATCAGGAAAATAGCTTGCTCAGATCACATGGTTGGTGTTTAGACACAGAAGCCTAATCCCTGGAATGAAAAGGCGAATATTTTTCTGTGTGGGTCAGGAATTAACTTTTAAGAAACTGGCTTTGAGAGCCAGGTGGTGGTGGCACATGCCTGTAATCCCAGCACTTGGGAGACAGAGGCAGGCGGACCTCTGAGTTTGAGGCCAGCCTGGTCTACAGAATGAATTCTAGGACATCCAGGGCAATACAGAGAAACCCTGTCTCAAAACAAAACAAAACAGAAAATGAGAGAGGGGGTGGGGCAGGCAGGGAGGAAACCTTGAAAAGGCCTGCCCTTCTTTAAGAAACCTAGAAATAGGAAATGGGCTGGCTGAGGAGGGTTGGTGGTACTGGGCCTCTTGGGCAGGAACATACCTTATATTGCCAGGCTAAGCGTATGTTTACATCAGTTCATTAGTGCAGAGAAGAGAAGCTCGGGGTTCTAGACCGGGGTCCTAAGACCTTCATAGAATCAGAGGAGGCTGTCCAGAGCAGGCTGGGATGGAGTTGGGAGGGGTGAGGCTGTGGTAGGAGAGGAAGTGGCTTTGGGAGGTTGTGAGTTCCTTGCCAGCTGTAAGCAGCGTCCTTGTGGAGACGTGTTAAATGGCAGCCAAGCCCTTTTCAGGTTGAGCTACAGTGTTTTGCTCTCCGGGAGCCTTGGAGCCCCATAAACCCATGTTCTGCAGGCCTTACCTGCTCTTGACAAGCCAGGTGGCTTCCTGCAGCAGGGGTAGAGCATGGCAGAGATGGGTGGGGCACTTGAGAAAGGCATTGCTGCCCAGCTTAGGCAAGAGCAAGAGAAGACCCATGATGGGGTGGTGGGTGAGAGCCCCCATCCACTGTGCCGTCCTTCCTGCTCTCCAGTATGGTGAACTCCTCATGCTGGCTGCCGGCACGGGCCTGGCGCCTATGGTGCCCATTCTGCACAGCATCACAGACAACGCAGACGATGAGACCTTTGTCACCTTGGTCGGCTGCTTCAAGACCTTCGAGGGCATCTACCTGAAGAGCTTCCTCCAGGAACAAGCCAGGTTCTGGAATGTGCGAACCTTCTTCGTCCTCAGTCAGGTGAGCCCAGGATGGGGGCTTGCCCCTGAAAGGCTGCCTTCCCTTTGTGCTGCCCTGAGGGCTGGCGGTAGCCACTGTGCCCTGCACCTGGGAATAGTCCCAGGTGTTCTGCGTGGCACTTAGGCATTCCCAGGTCCTTCATACAGGGGAGGAAGCAGGCTTACAGAGGTGCTGGACTAAGGGATGCACTTAAGATGCGGGATGACCTGGCCCCATGCTTCATGAGCTCCAGTTTGTAGCTGCCGTCCCCAGCCATGTCCCATCTATCCCCTGGGATCACATGTGTGGGCTCCCATACTCGCAGTGGTGCTGAGTGTGAGGCCAGGCCCGGCGCAGGGGTTCCATCAAGACGGCTCGCTCCGCCTGTTCTCCACATAGGTTCAGGGCAGCTCCTGTAGACTCAGTGAGCTGTAAGTCCTCCAGCGGGAAGCCACCTCACATCCTGCTTTCTGTGTCCCCGTCCTCCAGTTCATGCCCCTGTGCCTCAAGCCAGGCCTTCCCTTGCTATTGTCTGTCTGCTTTCTAGAGGATCTAATTTTATTTCTTTCCTCTACTCACTGGGTTGGGGTTCCCTGCTATACCCACCCCCTTTCCTTAATCCTGTACTAACCCTTCCTCAGTTTCCTTTTTGAGACAATTCCGGACAATCTCTGACAGCTTCTATGATCCTCAACCTCATGACTGGGGCCCAGGAAATGGATTGCTATCCCCTCCAGAGCTCTGCAGAGCCAGGGTCTACAGGCCTGTCCACAGGTGGAAAGCGCTTTGACAGGCACCTGGGAGGGTCTGTTTGGTGATCATTAACAGCAGCAGGAAGTGCCCAAGGCAGGGCATGAAACAGGAGGCTGTGTGCAGCTGAGGGGAGGCAGGAAGGCCACAGGCCATCAGCACAGAAGCCTGGTAGACTCGCCTCACCTGGCTGCTTGGCTAGCCTGCTTTCCCTCCGTCCTCAGCCAGACGAGAGATGCCAGGGACACAAGGGAAGGTGAGATCCTTCCTGCCCTTGAGGCACTCACCTGCCTACAGGGACGGCTAGTCACAGCTGTCTGTCTTAGTTGCCTTCTGTTGCTGATAGAGGCCATGACCAGAAGCAGCTTGGGAAAGACAGTGTTTATCTCAGCCTTCAGCTGTAGTCCATCTGGAATGGAAGTCAGGGCAGAATCAACCTGAAAAGAGGAAACAAGGCAGAGACTGTGGGGGAATGCTCCTTCCTGGCTTGTTCAGTTTACCTTTGTATCTAGCCCAGGGCCCCCTGCTCAGGGATGGCACCACCCACAGCGAGAGGGGCCCTTCCGCACCGATCGCCCATTAAGAAAACAAGCTGGCATGATGGCACACACCGTTAACTCCAGCACTTGAGAGGCTGAGGCAGTCACATCTGTATCATTTGCCATCAGCCTGGTCTACATAGCAAGTTCTAGGCCAGCCAAAGCTATATATAGTGAGCCCCTGTCTCGAAAAGAGAGAGGAGAGAGAGATTGAGAATAGAGAATGAGCTCCACCGGCTCGCCGGTGGGCCAGTATGATAAAGGCATTTACTAAACTGAGGGTCCTTCCCAGGCCACTCCAGCTTGTATCAAGGTGACAAAAACCGACAGGGGCTCGTCTCTGAACATGCCTCTCTATGCCCTTCCTAACACTTCAGTCCTCACGGCAGTCTTACGCGGTTTGTACTGCCACCTGTTTCTTCTACAGACGCGGAAGCTGAGGTAACAGCAACAGAGAGCAGGGTACTGGCCCACTTGGTCTTGCACAGAGGCCATTCTCATTGTGTCCATCAGTCCAGCACACACACGTGCTGGTCAGCAGGGAGGGCAAGTGGCATCAGGAATGCTGCATTTGAGCCCGGACCTGAAAGTTAGGTCAAAGGTCACCTTTGGCCCTGCCAGGCTCTGATGATGCTAGATGCCGAAGCTTGCGCAGGCAAATGGGCTGGCTGGCTTGATAGCAGGAGTCAGGTGTAGCTGTGGTAGTTCCGCTCCCCCACGTGCATTCGATGCCTCTCTCTCTCTCTCTCTCTCTCTCTCTCTCTCTCTCTCTCTCTGCCTGAGCCTGGCAGCCAGTCTCCCCACTCCTTCCACTTCCTGCCAGCTTGTTCCACACTGCCTTGCTCCTAGCCCTTTGCTGGCTCCCACTGTCCTCAGGAGTTCCCAAGCTCAGGGGCCTGTTGACCCTGCTGGCTCCATCTCCTGGCCTGGCCTCCCTAATTCTGTATCCTGGTGGTCACTGGCGACCCTGCAGGTAGAACAGTGCTGCGCCTTTCTGGCAGCTTGCCTTTGTTCCTGCTGTCCCCTGCCAGGTCCCCTTCCTTTCGCTGTGCCTCCTCACTCTTCATGGACCTCCTGAAGGGAAGTCCATCCTACAGGCTCAGAGCCCTGGGTGCTACTGTTCTGGCTGTCATAGCCCCGCTGCTGCCTCCCTGCCTAACGCTGTTTAAGGGGTTCTACCACAACCAAGGGGTAACCAGACTCACTGTATCCTGGGGTGCGCAATTCAGGTAGGGCCAGTGGAGCCAAGGGTTGGAGAGAATTGGGAAGCGGGAAGGAGAGATGAGGCCGGTGAGGCCTGCAGGCTCTGCCCTCAGGGTTCCACCAGGTAGGAGATCCAGCTCACCAGAGAGTGCCTCTGGACAGCATCAGAGGACCTGGAAGTCATACAGACTCCCTGAGGCGACGCGACAAGGCCTGAAGGCACTAGGAGCCCCTGCCCCTCGGGCCTCCACAGGGCTGTGTTTACTCTGGCTGGCAGGACCATCTCTCCGTGGCCTGGACCTTCCTCTCAGCGGCTAGTAACTGAGCGTGGCGGTGGCAGTTGAGTTAGGAGCATCTTTTGGTGAAGGGTATCTCCCATCCCGCACAGTGGTGAAAAGGGAGCTGGCTGGACGGACACAGAGGAGCCCATGAGTCACCACTGCTCTCTCTTCCCAGGAGGACTCCCCAGAGCAACTTCCCTGGAGCTACCGTGACAAGACACGCTTTGGCCGCCTGGGCCAGGGGCTGGTTGATGAGCTGGTGGCCTGCTGCCGGAGGAAGCCATTTACGTTAGTCTGTGGCTCACCCACGTTCACTGAGGACATGGCGAGGTGTTTGGTGTCTGCTGGCCTGACTGAGGACTCCTACTTCCTCTTCTAGCCCTCGATGTGGACCTTATTCAGGGGCATAGGAGGGAGCCCAGCCCAGAGTCGGGAGACATGGAGTCCAGGCCTGACCCCCACTGCTGACTTGCCCAGAGACCTTGGACAAACATCAGCACCCCCGGGGAACTTCCTTTCCTGTCTGCCGCATCCTGCTGTGTGGAGGGAGGCCAGCAGCTGGCCTGGGAGCCAGGGGAACCAAGCGAATGGAGTCCTGCTGAGCTCAGGCCTGGTGGGAGTTGGATGGGACAAGGGGTGAGACAGCCCATCAGTGCTAAGAGAATGTCCTCCGGAAAAGCTCAGAGCTCTTCAGAGGTCCTTCTGTACCTCCCGTAGGTTGAGCCTGACTCGCTTAAGGCTTTGGGTCTATGACCTGGCCATGTTCTCAGAACAAAGCACTGCCCTGGACCATCTCTGCATCCACGAAAGTCTTTCTTGCCAAAATCAGCTTCATGCCCAGTCTGTCTTTCCTGGCTCAGGAGGCCAGCTCAGAGTCCTTTCCCCACAAAAGAAGAGGAGCAGAGGCAAAGGCCCCTCCCTCCGGCAGGCAGCCACATAGCCCGAGCCTTCAGCTCGGTGCCCTGGCGACGGTTGCTATGGAGATCTAAAGATAGAGCAGGAGTCAGGAGACCTGGGTCCCTCTCCCAGCTCTGCCCACCGAGTGGCTGCTGATCCAGGTCCACCCAGCCCCCACCCCCCACCTCCTCCATCCTGCATGGGGCATGCCCTCTCCAGGGAACTCGCTGGCCCTGGGCAGCAACGTTGCCTTAATGAATTCTGCTTTCCACAGCCTGGGCCCCAGTGTGCTGCACCAGCATAGGCTAGATTCAGGCAGCCCTCGACTTCTAAACGCTTGGCAGTGCAATGTTAGAAGCTGAGAGCCAGGGACCTTCAGGATTAGGCATTTATAACCGTGGAGCTGCACTCTTCCGTAGAGCTGCTGGAAATCCCCGTCCAGCAGACTCATTGGACAAACGGGGAAACCAAGGCCTAACCCTAACCCTAACCCGTGTGCGACTCGTCCAAGGTGAAGGGCAGAGACAGCCATACACATCTCCCATCTCACCACCTGCTCATGGCTGTAGACCCTGACGGGACACTGGGGAATCTGGCCTGGATGGGGATGGCAGCAGGAAAGGGGGGCTGGGGGAATCTCCAGGCAATCACAGGTCTGTTTTCACCTCATCCTCATAGTAGGACCTAGAGGAAGTTTTTTCAGAAAGGACTTTTCTATCCCGCCCTGAAAATTCACAACAATCAAAACGCTGTTCACTACGGGGCTGTGGGAAGCACCTCAGGGGCACGGGGCTTCAAGACACTTGATTTTGGTTCGCCTAGGTCCTCAACCTTCCCCCGGGTCATTTTTCTCCACATCTTGAGCCTAGCCCCGCATGACAGGACTGAGAGCCAGAGCTCTCATCAGGGTCCTTGGTCTCCTCCTGACTAGCCTGTGACTTGGGGCAAGAAGACACATGTGCTCTGTCAGGGCCTCTGAGAACTTCCTCAGTGTGCCTTGGTGGATCTTACTGGTTGTCCTCATGGATGCTCCTGGGGCCCAGGGAATAGCAGCAAATGTGCCAGGCACAGCCTTTCCACTGGAGCGCTCTAGCCGAGGCACAAGTTGGAACTCATATCTCTGAAAGGGTATTATAGAAATGGCGTCCATAGTGCCAAGAGAATGGTGAGCAGGGCTTGAGCCTAGCCTCCAGGAAGGACAGGGCACGCCCCTGCCCCTAGGATAGAAGCTTTGAAAGCTATGCTTTTGCTCTTTCCTGGGAGAGTCGGGGAGGTCCCACGTAAGGGGAGGAGCCTAGGGCAGTTCCAGTATGCCTCTCTGTGCCCTTTTAGATGTTTGATGCCTAGACATTAGATTAAGCCACTCAGAGGCAACTGACGCTCCTGTCCTAAGATGGATTGTCTCCCTCTTCACCTCACTCCGCATAGAATCTGGGCAGCCTGGCTACTAGTGGAATTTATTATCCTGCAACATTGGCGAGGGCACAGATGTGGCCAAGATGCCAAAAGGTGTCCTGTCAGCTGGGTACTTGAGAGCCCATGGATAGTGTTTGCTATGCCTGTCAAGGTATAGGTGAGCATAAAAGAGGACTGACTGGAATTCATGAAGTCATCCCCCTTGGTGGGTGGCTCTGTCAGCTGGCCAGTTCCTCCTGAGACTGCCCAGGGCTCTGCAGGCTGTGGAGATGGAGTGGCCCCCGGGTCCTGCCATTGTGTGATAGTGCAGAGGCAGAAGGCACGCTATGAGCTGACCATGACCTAAAGCCCTCAGGAGGCCGGCAAAGAGCTCACGACTTTGCGAGCGACAGATCAGCACCCCAAATTCTTCCGCCACTCCCCCTCTCTTCTGTCTGGGAGCCCGTGTGCCCCAGCCCAGCCACCATATTCCCATCATGCAGGGCGCTCACACCTGAAGGTACAGCACCTGAGATACGGCAGAATCGTGGAGTATATACAGGGGGCAGGACCCTTTATCTATAGGCAATCAGATAAGGATGAGACTCCTCCTTGGAACTGATTTCAGGGTGCTGTGACACATCCATACACCTGGAGGTACCCGTACAGACTTCTGCCTCTGCGTGGCATGAGACAGCCAAGACTAACGTCTGCCCACGGAAGAGCAGATTGAGAAAGAAGCTGTTCTCTTTGGTTTGTTCTCCTATTTGTTTTGTTTGGATGCTGGGGACTGAGTCTAGAGCCTCGTGCATGCTCAATTAAGGACCACCACGCTACAGCTCCCTCCACTGAAGGATTCCGGTGGGTACCAGACTGTAGTTAAAATCAATGGACCATGTTGGTCTCTTTGTACCAACACGGTTTAAAAAAATTTTTTTTTAAGTCATAACAGAACAAGCTGCACATAGTAAAAGAACAGGTACAGGGCTAGAAAGATAGCTTTGCAGCTAAAGGTGCTTGCTGCCAAGCTTGACAACCTGAGTTTGAACCCTGGAGCCTACATAGTGAAAGGAGAAAATCAGCTCCCACAAATTGTCCTCTGGTGTGTGAACACACTCCAATAACAATTAAAAGGATGGCCAGGCACGGTGTGCACGCCTGTAATCCCAGCGCTTGGGAGGCAGAGCAGGTAGATCCGGTGAATTCAAGGCCAGCCTGGTCTACAAAGTGAGTCTAGGACAGCCAAGGCTACACAGAGAAACCCTGTCTCAAAAAACCAAAAACAAACCAAACGTACTTGGGACTTGTACTTGGAAATTCTAAAACTCCAAAGTAATGTTTTCTGAGGAGATAGCCCAGGTACAGGCACAGAGGTGACTGATGATGATGGAGCAGAGTGGACTGCTGGCCAGAGCTGCTTTTGAATTGCATTATGAAAAGAATTGAAACGAGCTTCTGGCAAATCTAGGTTTCCTGGTATCTTTATTGTTTTCTTTTCCTCCACCTTGTGTTTAAAAATCGTTCTAAGCCAGGCGTGGTGGTGCATGTCTGTAATCCCAGCACGCAGGGAGGCAGAGGCAGTCGGATCGCTGTGAGTCTGAGGCCAGCCTGGTCTACAAAGAGAGTACAGGACAGCCAAGGCTATACAGAGAAACCCTGTCTCAAAAACAAACAATCAAAAACAAAAGTAAATAAGTAAAAATAGTCCTACAACTAGATCGCAAATAGTATCTACTATACCCAGGTAGGTGCACACCTGTGATCCGAGCACTTGGATAGTGGAGACAGGAGGACCAGATCAAGGTTATTCTTGGCCACATAGTAAGTTTGAGGGTAGCTTGGGGTACCTGAGCAGCAAAACAAAGTGACCCTATGTAGCCAGTCCATGTATTTCAGAAACTAGGGGCTTCAAATGCTCACTTGCCCTCCCCCCTCAGATAGAACTGGCTCTTCATGCCTCCAGGCTCATCAGTAATCGCTAATAAGTCTCTGTGAGCACCTGTGCCCCAGGCCTTCTAGGAATGGGAGACCCCGCTGTGCCGGCATGGAGAAGTTCCTGCCCTCAGACCCGGTAGGGTCTTTCCAGCCCTTGTTCTTCCTCTTTTCCTCATGGACTCAAATACAAAACAACTTGCCAAGCCCCTGGCAGTGCGCTCTTGTTTCCTTCTTTTTACTCACTGTTAAAATAAAGCAGACCTAGGCTCAGGTCTCTTCCTGACTGTGAGCCACAGCGAGTAACGTAGCCCTTCTGAAGCTCAGTTTGCTCCTCTATACAATGGGAACATGACCGTCCCTGAGGTCACCTATCCTAGTGAGAACGCAGCGCGATGTGGGCTCCACAGCCTGTATTAGGAGGTTTCCACCGCTGAGACAAATATCCCAGAGAATCAGAGGAAGCAGAGTTTCAGTCCATGGTCAGCTGACTGCACTGCTTGGGGTCAAAGGCTAGGCACAGCATCATAGTAGCTGGTGAGACAGAGCCTTCCACCTCCCCGTAGCCAGGAAACAGCAGAGAGACAGGAGTCAGGACAAGGTGTGCCCCTCCCCCAGACACCCTGACACCCCTCCAGCCTCAGTGACCTACTTCCTCCAGCTAGGCACTGCTAAAATGTCTAGCACCTTCCAAAATAGCAGCCCCCCCCCCCCCCCGGGAACCAGACCTTCCCCAAAGGAAGGTCTGGTTTGCATGATACGGGGACGTTTCATGCAAATCATCTCAAATGGCTCACCTGTGAGGACAGCATTTCTTCCCCAAACATAGCTGGCAGTCATCCTCTGGACTCCCAGCACGGTGGGGCTCCCCTGAGTCTCAGCTTCTCAGATGCTGAGGTGGGAGGATCACGTGAGTCAAGGTGTTCAAGACCAGCCTGAGCAACATGGCAAGACTCTGTCTCAGAAAAAGAAACAAACACACTCCCCTTTAATTCTTTTTCTTATACTTTGGAGGACTTCAACCCCAGACTGCAAGTACTAAGTTGAGATTACTTATCGCCTATGTTTTTAGTCATCAACAGCATAGACAGCTGCCACTCAAAGCTTCTGACCTGCACGTCCTGCCAGGCGCTGCTCACGGCTGCCATGACCTGCCCAGAGGCAGAGGAGCGCTGTGGCATATGTCGCCTTCAGACCCTGCCTCTTACTCCTTCGGTGGGCCTGGACTGTGAGCTGCTGGCCTTGCCCAGGGGAACGCTGTTTCCACAGGTGGTGCTGACTGGCAGGCTGGGAACTCAGTTTCTCCATTTAGTATGGAGCTCCATGAGGGTCCCAGCCTCGCCCCCCACCATAAAGGGCTCGCTCCAGATAGATGGCATCACCAGCGCCCACACAGAAGAGCGGGGAGTTCACGTGCGGAGGTGACAGAACTGGCTGCATACGGGTCCCACAGAGCCTGGCTGGAGACCACCTCATCGTCTTGCCCCCTGCTCCCGATGCTGACAGAGCATACTAGCTTCTATCGGGGTGGGCGGCCAGTCTTGACCAGATCCCGGATGCCAGTGCTCAGAATGGTGGCCGGGTGTGGGATGGTAGGCCAGAGCAGCAAGTTTGGAGGGTAGTTAGTGGGCCTGTATCAGCCCCTGCACCTGGCTGCAGGGCCAGCCTCTGGTCTAGCTGAAAGAAGAGGGAGAGGGGCAGAGTGTTTGCTTCGAATGGTTGAAACTTGAGCCCGGTGTGCTAGACAGAGCCCCGAGCTGGATTTGAACGTGGGATGGAAAACGAACACAGAAGCTGCCCCGTGCTGTGTGTTGATCCAAGGCTCTGACCTCTTCCCCTCGCTGTGCCCCACCCCTGGCTCTTACCTGCTCCTGGATGATGCTGACAGACCGACCATGGTCTGTGTCCTTAAAGAAGTTCGATTCTGAAAAAAAGGGAAAGCAGACATCTAAGTGGACAGCACCTGCCAAAGGCCCACTGTGAGTACTGGGTTTTCTTTATTATTAGTTCTTTTTCCTCTTCCTCCCTTCCTTTCTTCCTTCCTCTCTCCCTCCCTCTCTTCCACCCTCCACTCCTTCCTTCCCTCCCTCCCTCTCTCCCTCGGTGTCTCCCTCCCTCCCTTCCTTTCTTCCTTCTCCTTTTTAATATAGAGTCTCACTGTGTAGCTCTGGCTGGCCTGGAACATGCTGTATAGACCAGGCTATCCTCAAACCCACAGATCTGCCTGCTTCTGCCTCCCAAGGGCAGTGCTCAGGCCTGGCCGAATGCTGGGTTTTGACCTGATACTGTGAGCTAGGCTTGATGGCATGCGTTTTAATCCCAGCACTGGGAAGGCTGCAGCGCTTGGAGCTCTCTGAGTCTGAGGCCAACCTGGTTTACATAGAGAGCTTGAGACCAGTCAGGGCTACAGAGTGAGATGAGAGATGGCTCACTGGGTAAAACTCTCACACTTACGGAGGACCTGAGTTGGCGTTCCAGCACCTACATGGTGGCTCACAGTTGTCCATAGCTTTGGTTCCAGGGGCTACAACACCCTCTTCCGACCTCCTCAGGCATCAGGCATGCACGGGATGATGGATGCATGGACACACGTGTAGGCGGAACACCCACACACGTAAAATCTTTAATAAAATGTCATCCTTTAGGGCTGGCTCTGCCCCACAGCCAAATGAGCTAAAATGTGGAAGGTGATCCATGAGCACAAACGGTAAAGGGTAATGGGGTATAGGAGCCCTCTGATCTCAGCCAGAGTTCATGCCAGCTGCTGCCAGACCGCCCCACTAAAGGTCAAGGAAGCCGGGCCTTCGCCCACCAGCCACCTGCCCCCTCGCTGGTAGAGGGCACAGACTCCTGGTCCTTCTGGCCTCCCTGGGTGGGCTCAGTGTTGGAAGAACAGTGAAAGCCCTGGCGGGAGACACTGCTAGGCAGGAGAGCACACGGAAGCTTGCCTCGGGCGCCTCAAGTGAACGCGAGGCACCACTGGCCATCTTGGTTCAGGCTAACTGTTGCTAGGGAACAGTCTGTTTCACGGTCACCTGCTTGTGTGTGGGTCCCTGAGGGCCCAGCCGCTGGAGGTGTCCACTCTCTCCTGGGAGTGGCTGCTCGTACAGCAGACGGGCAAGGCCTGGTGCTCTGCCTGATGCACAGCAGACACCCAGTGAGCCTGGGGTTCTGTCTTTTCCCCCCTATCCTCTCAGGGCCTCAAGATGGCAAGAAGATGGGCAAGAAGAAGGGCTTGGATTGGCTCCCTGTAGCTCCCTGCACCCACACTGCTCCTCTCTTCTACCAGAACTCTGGCCACTGGCCTGGAGCTCTCTCGTGAGCCTGCGTGCAGCCAGGAGGCCCCGGAGACTGGGCATTGCTCTTTCTGTCTCTGGACTTGCAAGAGGTCATCTGGCTCCCCTTCTTGATGGAGCGCTTGGCAAAGGATTGCTGCCCTCATGGGCACAAGGAAGGTTCTGACAGGCAGAGACAGACGGCCGCTCTCAGGGAGGGAGTCCAGGGAGGTCTCGGCATTGCCACCCACCGCTACAGGCGTGCACAGCTCACCACCCGAGTCTACCCCCCAGCTCAGACCTCTGGTCCACAGACAAACTTTCATGCTAGACACTGTGGTGAAAACAAAGGCATAGGGCTGGAAAGATGGCCCACCCGAGGCGTGGGGCCCTAGTAGGGCGAGGCATGACTGAGCGATTGCTTGTAAGCCCAACAATTGGTTGAGAGTGGAGTCAGGAGGACCATTGGGCTTAATAGTGACTAGCCTAGCTCCAGTGTCACGCACCACACACAAACCAAAATAATAATAATAATAATAATAATAATAATAATAATAATAAGAAGAAGAAGAAGAAGAAGAAGAAGAGGGGGGGTGTCTTTTTTTTCCTGGTATGGGCCATTCTGGTGCCACGATTTTCTTGCCTCTGCCACCCAGGTGAAGGGATTACAGGTGTGTGCCACCACACCAGGCTTAGAGAACAGATGTTTGAGCTGGTCGTATGGTAGAGTCAGACTTCAGCCCTGCCAAGGAGCAGCTGTGTGACACCGGGCAAGCCACTCTGCCTGTTCTGAACATTGGTTCCTGAGACTGAAAATGAGTACTTTCAGTCCCCTCTCCCAGCAGCTGTTTGTCAGTGCCCCGTGGGCACCGTGTACTTGAAATGTGGCAGTAAACGTAGTACAGATCTCTGCTCTCCTGGCGTCTCTGTGCAGGAAGGGGGAGCAGGCCAGGGGTGTCAGCCAGGGGTGGCATAGCCCCAAGGGTATTTGGCAATATTAGGGATGCTGATGCCTCCTCAGAGACCTGGAGGAGTAAGTGAGGCAATGTGCATATCGTATTAAACATGGGGCCTGGGGCTGGAGAGATGGCTTAGTGGTTAAGAGCACTGACTGCTCTTCCAGAGGACCCAGGTTCAATTCCCGGCACCCACATGGCAGCTCACAACTGTCTGTAACTCCAAGATCTGACATCCACACACAGACATACATGCAGGCGAAACACCAACGCACATAAAATAAAAATAAAGAAATTATTTAAAAAAAAAACAAACATGGGGCCTGGCACACAGAAGGCGCTCGATAAATGCTCATGGAAGAACTAAAACTGAACCCCAGTCACCAAACAGTGAATGGAAACTGGTAATTCTTTTTTTTTTTTAAAACAAGAAATGTTTATTGCCTCATTGCTTTACAGGTCAGAAGTAATACATCAGTGTGATATAAGAGTAGTTTTTTTAATGTATTTTTCTTCCTTTAATTCATTTTTATTAATTATAATTTATTTACTTTTTTAATTTAATTTTTTATATTAATTACAGTTTTTTTTCATTTTGTATCCCAGCTGTAGACCCCCATTCATTTCCTCCCAATCCAACCCTCCCTCACCTCCTCCCATGCCCTTCTCCAAGTCCACTGATAGGGAAGGTCCTTCTCCCCTTCCATCTCACCCTAGCTTATCAGGTCTTCCTCTGTGGCCTGGTCAGGCTGCTCCCATCTCAAGGGGAGGTGATCAGTGAGCCACTGATTTCATGTCAGAGACAGTCCCTGTTTCCCTTACTAGGGAACCCACTTAGACACTGAGCTGCCATGGGCTTCATCTGTGCAGGGGTTCTAGGTTATATTTATGAATGGTCCTTGGTTAGAGTATCAGTCTCAGAAAAGACCTCTGGGCCCAAATTTTTTTGGTTCTGTTGCTCTCCTTGTGGAGCTCCTGTCCCCTCAAGGTCTTTCTATCTCCCCCTTCTTTCATAAGATTCCCTGCACTCTGCCCAAAGTTTGGTTATGAGTCTCAGCATCTGCTTTGATACACTTCTGGGTAGAGTCTTTCAGAGGCCCTCTGTGGTAGGCATCTGTCCTGTTTCCTGTTTTCTCCTTCTTCCAATGTCCATCCCATTTGTGTTTCTGAGTGAGAACTGATCATTTTACCTAGGGTCCTTTTCTTGCTTAACTTCTTTAGGTATATAGATTTTGGTATGTTTATCCTGTAGTATTTGTCTAATATCCACTTATAAGTGAGTATATACCATGTGTGTCTTCCTGCCTCTGGGATGCCTCACTCTGGATGATCTTTTCTAGATCCTACCATTTGCCTGCAAATTTCATGATTTCCTTATTTTTAATTGCTGAGTAGTATTCTACTATGTAAATGTACCACAATTTCTGTATCCATTCCTCAGTTGAGGGACATCTGGGTTGTTTCCAGGTTCTGACTATTACGAATAAAGCTGCTACTAACATGGTTGAGCAAATGTCCTTGATGTGTACTTGAGCATGTTTTGGATATATACCTAGGAGTGGCATACCTGTACTTGAGGAAGCGCGATTCATAATTGTCTGAGAAAGCACGATTGAATTCCAAAGAGGGGGTACAAGTTTATATTCCCACCAGCAATGGAATAGGGTTCCCCTTTCTCCACATCCTCTCCAGCATGTATTGTCACCTGAGCTTTTTTAACTTTTCTTCTTTATTAATTTTTATATTAATTAGAGTTTATTTACTTTGTATCTCAGCTGTAGCCCCCTCCCTCATTCCCTCCCAATCTCCCCCCACATCTCCTCCCTGCCCCTCTCTCAGTCCACTGATAGGGGACGTCCTCCTCCCCTTCCATCTGACCTTAGCTTATCAGGTGTCTTCAGGACTGGCTGCAATGTCCTCCTCCATGGCCTAGCAAGGCTGCTCCTCCCTCGGGTGGAGGGGGGGAGGTCAAAGAGCCAGTCACTGAGTTCATGTCAGAGACAGTTGGAAACTGGTAATTCTTCTCCTGAAATGTTATATTAAAACAAACAAACAAACAAACAAACAACTGAACTGGGGATGGGGGTGGGAGTGGGGTGCCACTGGAGGGACGGCTTAGTGATTAAGAGCTCTGGCTGCTCTTCCAGAGGTCCTGAGTTCAATTCCCAGCCCCCACACCATGTATAACTGTGGTACAGTGGGACCTGATGCCCTCGTCTGGCATGCAAATATACATACAGACAAAACACCCATTATACATAAAGCACATAACTAAATACATCTATAAAATAAAAACCGAGCTAAGGACTTCACACACGCTAGGCATTTCTACTGCTGAGTCACACCTTTCCTGTGCCCTCCCCTCCATGGGGCTGTGAGAAAGGACATTGGTTTGTTTGTTTGTGTCTCCAGCATTCACATGCTAAGAATCCTAGGCCAAGACTGCAGTGAGGATGTTAGCCTTTGGGAAGTGAGTAATCTTTTGGAGATTAGTGTCCTTATTAAAGAGAGCCACCCCGCCACCCATCCCCAGAGACCCTCACCTCTCTCACGTGATGGGGCTCAGCCAGGACTAGGGGACACCTTGGCTTTGGACTCCAGAACTCCGAGGAATAAGCATGTGCCGTTTATCAGAGCCGACAGCCTGTGGCCGAGTAGGAGGCAGGCTTAAGAGCACTGCCTTTGGCCCAGGCAAATGTGGGTCCAGAGGGAAAAGGGCTCTTGCTGGCTGTGGGCCTTGGGATGGTCCAGGCCATAGACAGCTGCTGAGCAGCGAGGATTTGTGAGACGGGGCACAGGGCAAAGACAGTATCCTAGTTAGGTCTCTGTGGCTGTGATAACCTTCATGACCAAAAGCAGCCTGGGGAGGAAAGGGTTTGATCCAGCTCACAGCTTACTGTCCATCATCCATCGTGAAGCGTACGTAGTCAGGGTAAGAGCCCAAGGCAAGAGACCTGGAGGCAGAACTGAAGCAAAGGCCATGGAGCCGCTTCCTCACCCTGTCCCCCCCTCACTCCTGGGATTGCTCCTCAAACAGACTGCTCACTCTAGGGTCTTCTTGTGGTTGAACCCACCTCAGGAGCCTGACACAGCGTGGAGCTTTCAGCTCGCTCTCCTGTCAACTGTGGAACCTACTGTGTGCCGTGCTGGCTGAGAGGAGGCATGCAAGAGAACCACCAGAAGACCCAGCACCATGCTCCACCTTCACTCTGCCCCACCCCTCACTTATACGCACCACCACCACCACCACCACTATATCACCACCATCACCACCACCACCATCATTTTCTGACAGTTTCTCTGTGTAGCTCTGGCTGTCCTAGAACTCAGAGAGGCCGGCCTGCCTCTGTCTCCCGAGTGCTGGGATTAAAGCCGTGCACTGCCACCGCCGGGCTCCCCTCATTTGGACGGTAAGTGCTCGATGAAAAGCTCTACTTCCCAGCCTGCCCAGAACATTCCTTTCTTTGCCCTCCAGATCCGCGGATAAGCCAGTCTCTCCGGTCTGACCATTCCAGATGCCCTTTGCTGAACACCTTCCAGGTGGCCTCCTCTGCCGGCAGCCAAGGGCCCCCTGGGGACCGCCCGACAAAAGGATGGGCCAGAGACGACATGCGCCCTGCCAGATGGACAGCTGGGCTCGTCTTGGGGAGATAAAAAGCATACTTATGGTGTAGCGAGCCAGGCTAGTGAGACAGGTCTCGTTTAATCCTGCCGGAGGACAGCAGGCCGCAGCCACCTCTTTCTGAGGAGGAAGCTGGGCCTCCGAGAGAGTGTCTCACTTTCACAGACCCCCTCAGCCGGGCTGTCGGACAGCCAGTACTGACTTCAGTCAGTCTGAAACCAGAGCCCAGACTCTGCCCCTACCGGGAGGGTGGACGTCAGTCCCATCACTTTCCGATACCATGGTCTAGTGCAGGCCCAGCAGGGACGGCAATTAGGAATAGGTGGTGGAGGGACAGAGAGATATGGTAAAGTGATTCACACACACACACACAAGGACCCGAGTCCATTCAATAACACCCATTAAAAACAAACGGACAAAAACCAAGTGCTGTCTCACAGTTGTTATTCTGGCACTGCGGGGGTAGAGGCAGTGGGATCGCAGGGGCCTGGTGGTGGATTCTAGATTCAATAACAGACTGTTTCAAACACCGAGGTGGACGGTTCCTAGGGAGCAGCACTCAAGGTTGATCTCTGGCCCCTCTACACATTGGTCTGTTTGTGTGTGTGTGAGGGGGAAGTTGTGGTGGGGGTTGGGCAAGCATACAAGAAAGAGAAAAACAGACAGGGCGCTTCCACAGCCCCAGCTCAGGGCCTGGACACAGCAATGTGTGGATGTGGCTCGGGGCCGGGGAAGGCACGTTTGCTGTCCTGGCCACACTACAGACAGTGATCCATGTCTGTCACACAAGAGGACTCACAGCAGAAACCCGGAGGGCCGACCCTGCTGACCCTGCTATTCCTGACGCGTTCTCCTCACCCCTCCAAGCTGAGCTTTTACATTGGAGGATGGAGAAAGACAGGAGTGCGCTCTGAGCGCTTCAGCATGTTCTGAGTGCTGACTACATATGTTAGCACATGTGAGCTCATTCCCCCCCCCCCCCGCCTCCTACCCCCACTGAGAGGCACTGAGAGGCTGGGCTCAGTGGCTGTGCTGGTTGGATCAGGCAGGAGCCACAGGAGCGAAATGACCTGTTTAAGGTCACCCAGACAGCTGGAGGCTGTGGGCTAGATCTGGCCCTTGAATTTAGGTATTTTCTCTACTGGCCCCATTTTCTTCCAGGTCCAAACCTGCTCCTCTTCCTGACACAGGGTGGCCATTGCGCTTCTTCTCAGTACGTGTCAACCCAGCGACACCAGATCCGTCACCTCGGTGAGGAGTGAAGGAAGCACCTGGGATCGGCTTACTAATGCAAGGGCCCAATGAATTATTCACAGAGGCATTTACTTGGAGGTCCTTCCAGCCTCGCCTCTCTTTCCCCTCTCAGACCCCTGGCTCCTGACCCCTGAACTCAGCCTCGGTAGGGGGAGCCCCCTGGTGAGGAGATGGTAGCTGAGCTGGGGGCCTGCCTATTGCTGGTGGCGGCGCTGCTGGGCTCAGGTCCTGGGACCCAAGCCATGGAAGGTAGGTGATCCGGCACCTTGCAACCCAGAGGAATGGAGGAGGGGGCAAGAGGTCCAGGTGCTCAGGGAGCCCAAGCCAGAGGGCAGGACCCCTTTTGGGGAGCTGGCTGAGCAGAGGGTGTACTTGCTCCTGGGAAGTGGAGGACAGCACTGAGTGAAGCCCACTGTCTGCTTCATAAATGGAAGAGCACTGAAGTCCCAGCCGAGGGCTGGCCCCCTTCTGCAGATGAAGACGTTCAGGGCTGGAGGGCCTCGGTACAGAGCCACACAGTTGTGGCACAGGAAGGGCCCTGGGCTCTGAGGTGTGGAAGGCTCTCTGGGAAGAGC